>NC_091983.1:4071491-4381468 GCF_044704955.1 Pristiophorus japonicus | reverse complement strand
ATCCTTCAAACAACCATGTAATGATGACAAGATAATCCATTCTCAGTGATGTTAGTTGAGGGATACACAATTGCCCAGGACACCAGGGGTGAACTCTGCCTGTTCGTCCTCAGAACTGTGGCCGTGGGATCTTTTACGTCCAACTTAGAGGCTAGACGGGGCATCGGTTTAATGTCTCATCTGAAAGACGACACCTCTGACAGTGCAGCACTCACTCTGTACTGGCACCTGGAGCCTCGGTTTAGATTATATGCTGGGGTCTGTGGATTGGTCATTGAACCCATGATCCCCCTGACTCGGGCCAAGGCTGACATGATCTGTTCCCTATTCCTATTACACTGGACCATGCCTGTGTTATTACACTAACCCCACCCATTCACACTGCAGTGGGCCTTGACTCTGTTATTAGATATTAGACAAAGCATTTGCTACAACAACAAAAACAACCAGAACTTACATTAATATAGCGCCTTTAACACAGTGAAACGTCTCACGGCGCTTAACAAGAACGATATAAAAAAAAATTCTTGATACCCAGCCACAGAGAAAGATATCAGGGACAGATTATCAAAAGGTTGATCAAAGAGGTAGTTTTTAAGACGTATCGTGGGAAGAGGAGGTGGAGCTTTTAAAGGGAATTCTAGAGCTTCGAGCCTCGGCAGCTGAAGGCACGGCCACCAATGCTGGTGTAAGTGGTTTCTCAGGTGTTTTCGAAGCACCCCACTTTACAATAGTTCTAACACTGTATGGAACAAATGAATGAGTCACGGACAAATACCTCGGTCTCAACCGGCAATGCATTATTAAAGTTAAAACACACATCTGCACCCAGTAAAACCACACACACCCTGGTGCGTAAAACAAACAAATGCAGTACAATACACAGTGTGGCCTGTCTCAACAGGCCCCTAACGCAAGGACCCACGTCTAAAACACCTTCCCTAAAGCTTGGTTGGTACACACAACATCCTTTCACACTATGCAGTGGTCTTAAAGATGCGTGGGCTGGGATAAATGCTCATCAATTACCCCTCTGGCTTACTCGCTGATTCTCCCGCTGAGGTGTATCTTCTGGGTCCGGACCAAACTGTGGTATTCAAGTCCAGTCTCAAGGTCAGCCTCCCAGTCGAAGTAGCAAGGCTCTCTTGGCTCGTAGATGCTGGGTTCTTCTCTCCGTTCCTGATGGAATGCTCGGTCCTTGCGCATTGCAAGCAGGTGTAGAAGAGGGGAGAGAGAGAGAGATGGCTTCCTACTGCCGTTCTAATACCTGCAAGACTGCTTAAAATCCACCTGTCCTTCCCGCCTGAGGCTGTCCAACTAAAAAGCAAAAATCAAGTCTGCCTGTTCCTTTGTCAAACTGGGCTGTCCCTCGATGGGTGGCTCCGATGAGTCTGTGGTCAAAATAGCTTTCCTTTGTCTTTCGATGGCCTGAAACACCGGCCACTTTACTTAATGTCTCACTGATGAGTTCCCATTCCATGACAAAAGGCGCTCATCAACCATGATGTTCCTGCATTCAGCTATTCTTATTCCCGCCCAGTTGATGTGTGTTCAACTTAAACATGTTTGGACCTGCTCCAAGTCAGCTTTTCTGCTGTACAGTGAATGTGTTCCAGCAAAGTTCAAAACTTATAAGTCCAAAAGTTCACGCCAATGTTTTGACCAAATCTTACAGTCGCCCCTATGTTATTTCAAGAATACTTCTGGAATATCAAACGTCCGCTGGTGAAAACACGTCGTGGTCCAACCAACCCTATATACTTTACTTTTAACACCCTGAAATACAACCGTGAATCACACTGTTACCATACAAATACAGAAAGTTACATTCAAGGTTTGTTAACTACGGCCTCACATCGACTCTGAAGCGCCTGACTTTCTCTTATTACCAGAAATACACAACAGGTATATCACAATCAAAAACTGTACAATGACGAGAGCATGTGAGCATATCCGCATCCATGGAGGAACTTCCACACTTATAGCAAGGTCCCACCAGGCCGGGGAATTTATCCCTTTAACTATTTCCCGTGTCCCGGTCCGTCTGTTCCAGCGTGAAGTAATGTTTTTGGGATAGCGCGAAGGCCTTCAATAACGTTGTTAGGTGTTCCGGCAGAAAAGGAATTTGATACCCAAACTGGGAACGTACTGTTGCAGGTTCGGGATCGTGTCATTGACCGTAATGTGTACCATGGATGGTTCTCTGGGATCGGAATAATAATTTCCTGTGCCACTTGAACTTCGGTGTGGGGTTTGAAGCAGAAAGTGCTGTCGGTGACCGGACACCAAGTGTCCTGGTGCACTCGATACTGGTCCACACTTGCGGCTACGCAATATGTCCTGTTGCCCGTGTATGCTACCTGAGGTGGAACGTGGCTCTGGGCCCTCACCTCCATGGGGCAATTGATGGGCTCTCGACTCTAGGATTCAAACCCGCACTCTGGCCGATCAGACGTGTTCAAGTGCTGGGGACACAATATGACGCGTGCACCCCTGCTCTGGCACCCCTTGTGGTCAGTGCCGGTCATGGCGTGCTCCCACTTTATAACAAATGGTGGGACCGCATGATACCGCATGTGCACCCCATCCCGTACGCCCCCAATGTTCTCCACCCTGTATACCGGCGCTGGTTGTGATGTCCCACCCATTACCTGCGTACACAACACTATCCCCATGATTGTGTGGTTGGACCAACCACAATCCACTGGGACTGGGTTGGCTTCGGAGGTTAGACACAGCTGACACGGGCTCATCGAATTACTGTACGGGCTGAGCGCTGCGAGGTGCTGGTTGCTGATCCATGGCGGGACGTGACCTTGCTGGAGGTCCTCTAAATTACTGCGCCCCTCGCTCAGCAACCAGGCACCGTACAACACGCACACTTCGTTTCGTGCTGCCTGCAGCGAGGCATTAATGCATTTACAGTCTTTGCGTGTGTCCCCAGCTCTGCGATAACCTTTAAATGGACAGTCATTGCCTGGTCCTCCTCTAACTCCGACCCTCCCACCGCGTTCCCTTCCCCAGGATTTTCCACAGCTGGTCCTTTAAACCACTGATCTGCAGCTGCACGGTGTCCATGCTGTTGACCAGAGATGTACCCGCGCTAAACGCAGTAGTGACCTCATTGAGCACCCCTCGCCCCTGCCTCCCCGAACCAACGTTATCCCTCACTCCCATATCATACAATCTTCCCCAACTCACATCCCCATAACTGAGTTCAAAGAACTGGTGGAACATTTCTTTAATGAGCGCCTCATACCGCTGCTCAGTTTCTTTTGGACACCACTCAGGCAGATGTCAGACACGACCGCATAATGCAGCCCCTGGAATAAAACCTTTCCAGTCAGGACAAAAACTAAACCATTCCCTGGGCCTGGCGTGGTGCGGCACCTAACTTCTGTCGCCTGTGGGCAGGGGCTTCCTCTTGTGTGCTACAAGGTCAGTGGCATTTATTGTGTTGGGAGGGTCTGGGATCACGCAGGAGTCCATACTCCGATCCTATCTGATCCCAGCCCCGGCGTCTTGCCATTGCCTCGAAAAGGCAATCGACACACCCGCTGGGCAGATCCTCTCCGACCCCCACATACACACACAAATTCCCTGTTCCTCCTTCCACCACATGTCCTCGCACACTTCCACTCTCCCCTTTGTCCCCGTGATCTGTCGGTATGTATCGCGTACCAGTCGTTCCCAGTCTGCTGTCTGGTTCCCTGTGTCCCGACTCAGTTTCCTGAGCCACCACTACCGTCCCAGGGGAATGTGTCCCTTGCACTTCAAGTATACCCGCTTGCCCTCGGTCACCCCAACCCGTGTGGCTGTGACCTTGAGTCTGGGACACGGTATGGAAGCCTCACCCTATGTGAACCCGGATTTGACCCCAGCCACCCTGGCCTCCTTCGCTGGTGGACGTAGGCTGCCATCCCGTCCGTGTCCCCTGTCCCACCCCCCTGTGTCATGGTGGGTCCGTTCCCCCCAGTACATCCATAGAGGAAGGACAATTCGGTGCCTCCCCCCCTACTGTACCCTGTTCCGGCCAAGCCTCAAAGAACCATTACCAGGGTTGTCTCCAACTTTCTCTCGGCTCCCTGTGAAGATACAAAAAAACAACAACCTTTCTGTGAGAGGGTAGACCTCCTCAGGTCTGGCTTCATCAAAAACACGCTCTGTAAAAACACGAAACTGAGAAGGAAACTATACACACCACCACCCGGGGGTGGCCACGCTAGGTCTCTACGACCCTGGGCCTTTTACGCGCTCTTGGCCGTGGGATCCTGCTACTCCCAACCACCACCACCACGGGCTCCTCACTGTCCCAAACTATGAGAGGAAGACCCGTGTCCACCATGCTGTTTACAGCGCCTTGGTGTTTCTTTCTGTTTCTCGCTCTTTCCCCCGGAACCACTTTGTGCACTTCGGAAGCTTAACTGCATACACCATGGGACTGGCCATATCTACGCTGCTGGAGGGTTCCATGTATAAAAGCGCAAATGTGCCCACCCGAGCGTAATTGTGGACCATGATCTGATCCCCGGCCTTCCACTGGTGGGTTCTCCGGGGCTCGAGCAGCAACCCATTGCTCCAGTGCTGCTTCCCCATGTTGCTGGCAGCTTGCCAATGAATCTGTTTCAAGTCCTCGAACAGATTCTTGACAAACTTGTCCCGGTGTACCTCTCTCACCTGCCCCGCTGTGAGAACCAGCACCAGAACACGGGTGGGCGTGCGCATGTCCCAACCACGAGCTCATGTGGGGAGTGCGCTGTGCTTCTGGAGAGGCTGGCTCCGACCCCCATCAGGACAAACGGCAAGACCTCAACCCACTTTTTCGGGGTCACCGCCCTGTTTCCTTCCACAGCCTTTCTTTGATGGTCCGATTAAGTCGCTCCACAAACCCCGATTACTGTGGGTAGTGAGCCACATGCCATTTACCCTCTATCCCCAGAACCTTCAAAGTAGCCTGCATGACCTGTCCTGTGAAGTGGCTCCCCTGGTTGGACTCCACGATCTGTGGCAGTCCCCACCTGGAGAACACTTCCCTCGCCAAGATCCTTGCCGTCGCCAACGCTGTGGCTGATCGGCAAGGGAAGGCTTCAACCCACATCGAGAAAACGTTCACTAGGACCAAACAGTACGTGTAACCTCCCTTTGTGGTGAGTAATGGTCCGATGTAATCGACCTGTACTGACTGCCATGGTCCCCTTTACTCTTCTTCAGTGCCCCATGGGAACCTTTCTTTTCTGGGGATCGGGGTTGTTCACTGCGCACATCAGACAATCTGCGCAAGAAAATCGCG
This sequence comes from Pristiophorus japonicus, assembly GCF_044704955.1. Taxonomy (NCBI): domain Eukaryota; kingdom Metazoa; phylum Chordata; class Chondrichthyes; family Pristiophoridae; genus Pristiophorus; species Pristiophorus japonicus. Next base: position 4,376,178 of record NC_091983.1, on the reverse strand, counting down.
CACATCCTCCCTCAGTTGTAGCCTGTTCTACCCTCTGCCAGGTAGTCTCCGGCCCTGGGTGTCTCACTCCTGGGTCCCCGTGGGCGATCTGGAGGAATTCCCTCTGGTGCTGTTCTGGAACCACCCACTGATCTCCCCTGAAAAGCATTCCCTCCTTTAAAGTAATGCCCACTACCCCGAACGGGCCTTCTACCTTTTCTCCCCTAGCCAGCTGTTCCAGGACAACCTTGAGGACATGATCCTGTGCCTGGACTTTCCTCAAGTCCGGATCCAATGCTACCCCTACACTCCCTGGTGTCCCTGCTTTGTCCCGGATCGCTGCTACTGGGCTGGACCCGTATGGGTCCTAAAACTCTCCTGTTTTGGCTCCCTCCTTGGCTAACTCATCAGCCTTTTGGTTGCTTTCCACTCTGGGCTCTGTCTTGGAATGAGCCTTTACTTTATGAATGTAATGGCTTCCCTGGGTTCCCGTGGCCTCTAAGATCCTTTGTAACTGTGGTTTGGTTGTTAAAGGGCTTCCTGTCTGCGGATGTGAAACCGCGACGAGACCAGATGGCCAAGTATTCGGTGCACGAATTGCATGTGAACGTGGAATCCGAGCAGATGGAGTATGGGGTCGGGAACTTGTCGGCGTGGTAACGACCTACACCATCACCGATAGTTCGACGTGCTGGGTGCTCAGGGTGCTCGGGAGTTTAATGGCCCCTTGCAATGCCTGCCGTCGGGTCATAAATCCCACACCCAGTGAAACGCTCCCCTGCTCCACTAAACTGGATCCGTTGACATATATTTTGCGGCCCGTGGGGTGTAACCCGGCCCGAAACCCGATGTCTACGTCCCATACTCCCTCTACCGAACACTTATGGGCCGCCCCTGAATACATCATGTTGGGCTCACTCAGGCCTTGCACTCTCAGATACATTTGTGAGAGCGATAAAGTCCAGCGAGCAATGTGAGCACTGCTCACCGCGCCGTCCTTTATCCTCCCATATAATAACATCTGAGTGGGGGTATGGTGGGTCAGTAGAATGATCTGGGATGACCCCGTGAAGAGCTGGGAGCGCTTCGCGGCCCAATGCGTGGCCCAAGGAGATGCCTCTCGCAATTGGAGTATCCCCGTTCTGCACCAGTGAGGACTCTTGATGAGTACACCACGGGCCTCAGCTTGTCGTGCCGCTCCTGGAGCAGCACTGCGCTCAAACTGTCCCCGCTGGCTGCTACTTCCAAAAAGAAGTCCCCCCCACCATTAATCGCCCCCAGTGCAGGTCTCCCTTGAGACGATTAAACGCTGCCGTACAGTCCCCATCCCACTCCCACCCAACTCCCTTGCGGAGGAGCTGAAGCAGAAGGCCTGCAATGACGGCATAATCCTCAATAAAATCCCTGCAGTACCCCACGATCATGGGGGTTGGTAACTCCTGTACCGCCTTCCGCTTGGCCTCATCTATAGCCCTTTCCCTAGCCCTTACAGTCAGCCCGAGAACTTTGACATCCCTCTGACCGATCTGAGCTTTCTTGGGATTGACCTTGAATCCCGTGTCCTACAACAGCCCCAGCAGCTTGGCCAGCAGTGGACCATGCTCCTCCCCCTCGTCAGAGAACAGAACAAATCGTCCACAAACTGCACCAATTGCTGGGGTTTGCTGAATCCCTTTAAACTGTTGGCCATACACTGGTGGAATATGGAGGGGCTGTTATGAAATCCCTGGGGAAGGCATGTCCAGGTATACTGCTGTCCCTTAAAGGTGAAGGTAAATTTGTACTGGTCTTCCCGTTTCAGGGGAATCGACCAGAATCCATTCGCTATATCCAGCACCGTAACTGTGGTTGCGGTTGTTGGAATACTGCCTATCAGATCAGCTATGTCCACGACTGTGGGCACACAGGCTGGGATGTTCTTGTTGAGCACCCGATAGTCCACGGTGGCCCTCCACGACTGGTCCGGTTTCTGAACCAGCCAAAGTGGAGAGTTCACGTGTGTGGCTATGGGCCTCAACTCCTCCTGGGCTACCAGGGATCCCAGTGCCGTCTCTAAATTGGCCTCTGCCTCCCTGGGGAAATTATACTGTTCCTGCGGCCGGGGCATGGGGTCTCCTTGTACCCTCACTTCTACCCCCGTCACTCTACCACAGTCGTGTTTGTGTGTGGCGTACGATGCGAGGTTGTCCCGCACGTAAGCCTGGTAGTCGGCTGGGGTAACTACCCTTCGGCTTCATGGTACACACTGTGCCTTTACCCTCCCCCTTCCTTGGGATCACTACAACTTCTTCCTCCTTATCGGAACCCACTGCTCCCCAAAGGCAGTGATTCCTCAAATCCACGATAATCCTGTGGGCTAACATAAAGTCAGCCCCTAGGACTCCTGACCCTGGCTGTTCCCAGTTCAGCAGGACGCACTTCCATCTTTCGTGAAGTGATCCTAAATCGATGGCTAGCGGCCTAGAGATCGACCCCCGCCTTCTCATTCCCTGTGAACCCTACCAGACTGTGTGGAACCTTGCTAGACTAAGGTGAGGTAGTCAGATTACTTGCGTGAATCACCGTGCTGGAAGCCACGGTGTCCAACAAATACTTCCCTTCTACTTTCTCCACCCCCATCCTCACGCATGGTCTACTCCACTCATCGTAGGTGAGCGAACACAGGTACTCAGGCTGGATGCACGCTAGTCAGGGTGGTGGCATTACCGGAGCGGTCGGGATATCCTCGCTCATGGCAGTGTCTGGCCTTCCCTGCTCTGGCACAAAAACTGCTTGAAGGGCGGCTCCCAGAACATCAAATTGTTCCGGGGTTGGTCCCTTCGCCTCGACAGGTTTCGTCTTAAACACTGGAGGATCCCCTTTGCCTTGTCCCCTCCTCGGGGCTGAGCAGTCTTTCCTCCAGTGGCCCGACTTCCCACACCCAAAACACGCCCTAGCCCACTCTGAGCTACCCCCACTGGGCTTCATCTCGTGAACCTTCCCTTTAACTGGTTTGACCTCCTCCACGCCGGCCTTGAATGCCAGACTCATGTGACAGAGCACATTGGCCTCCGTGTTCTGGGGATTCTCAGGGTCAAACCAGTTCTCGGACTTTACCCTAATCCGGGGCAAACTCTATTGACACTCGGGTCCTGAGCCAGTGGTTCCTTGGCTCCCCCTGCAACTGCGCTTGGTCCAGCAATCTATGACAGGCTTTATTATAGACCGGCCAGAGCTGGTCTGCAAAAGCCTGGGGTGCATCCCCAGCTAGTTGCAGCATCCATGGAGAATAGACTGCCTTGGATGTAACCCATGGCTCTTAGGATTTCCTCATTTAAGCCCTCTATGGTTCCCTGCCCCCTCTTGTTTTCGTCAGATAGGGCCTGATACATCTTCCCCTCCAGGGAAAATAATAGCATCTTGTGAACCTCTGCTTCGTTACACCCATTAATCCCTCCCACCTGTTCCAGCTCCTTGAAGTGGACCAATGGGTCTCCTTCGTTGGTAAGCTTGGGCACCCCTGAAATCATATTTTGCAGCTGTGGGGTTGTGAATGGGATCACAAAATTGCCTTGCAGCGCACCCTGCCCTACGCTGCCCACGGGTGGGCCAAACTTCTGCTGCCGTATGGGCCACATCGGTCCCTGTAGCGCTTCAGGCAGTGGTCAGATGTCCCAACCCTGCCCCCAATCCTCGCTATCTTCTCCTCCCTCTTCCCAGTCCACCCGAGCTTCCCCCGGGACCATCAAGCAAACCGTGCCTTTGGCTTTGGATAGAGCTTGAGTCAAGCTTTGGATCTTTTCTTGGCAGGGCCCGTGATTCCCACTCTCAAACCCCCTACTGCTAGCTACTCTGTAAGCTGTCTTAATATCCCTCCAGCCCGTTTACTCTACCCACTAGACGAGCGGTCTCCTCCCGTGCGACCTGCTCATTGAGCTTGGTCTCTGTTACCTGACACCGCAGGTACTCCCCGGTGTTACAGGAGGTTTCCTCCTCAGCGTGCCTCTCCTGCTTTTCTTTGCTCAACTCATCTAAAAGCCTCGTTCCTACCACGGCCCTTGCGGCTGACTGCTCCTCGGACTCTTTGAGCTCTGCCTGAAGTCTACCAAGCTGCTCCCTAAGCAGTTGGACTTGCGTCTACAGACACAGGAGCCAGATGTCCTTTCCTTTTGCCTTTCTATGCTCCTTACTCCCCGTCCACTCAGTGGCCTTGTCCTCCGGACTCTCAGCCCGCAAAAGGTCTAGTGCCCACTGTTGTGTTACGTTAGCTTTCCAAAAGATATATGAGGAAATTCTAGCCCCCATTGCTGATCTCTTGGCCTTAATATCCTACATAACTCCCTGTTCAGTACACCCAGCGTCCAGCCTGCGATCACCAGATTCTGTAAGTGGTTCCTCTTAGGTGTTTTCAAAGCACCCCCACTTTACAATAGTTCTAACACTGAGATATTTGTCCGTGACTCACTCATCTCTTCCGTACAGTACTGTACGGAACAAATGAACAAGTCATGGACAAATACCTCGGTCTCAACCGGCAATGCATTATTAAAGTTAAAACACACACCTGCACCCAGTAAAACCGCACACATCCTGGTGTGTAAAACAAACAAATGCAATACAATACACAGTGTGGACTGTCTAAACAGGCCCTTAACGTGAAGTACCCATGTCTAAAACACCTCCCCTGAAAACCCCTAAATCTTGGTTGGGACACACGACATCCTTTCACACTATGCGGTGGTCTTAAAGTTCCGTGGGCCAGGATAAATGCTCACTGTTGTGTATCTGTAAAGCATGCACTCCATGTTCCGCCACCAGGGAGCGCATCCCCTGAAGTCCCAAGGGATCCCAGCATCCCTTGGGAGCACTGTATATAAGCTGGCCCCGAAGGCCTGTTCCTCACTCTGGAGTGTCTTAATAAAGACTGAGGTCACTGTTACTTTAACCTCCCTGTGTGCAGTCTCACCTGTGTTCGGAACACAATACTCATCAATTACCCCTCTGGCTTACTCGCTGCTTTTCCCGCTGAGGCGTATCTTCTGGGTCCGGACCAAACTGTGGTATTCAAGTCCAGTCTCAAAGTCAGCCTCCCAGTCGAAGTAGCGAGGCTCTCTTGTTCATAGCTCGTGGTTTCTTCTTTCGGTTCCAGATCGCGTGCTCGGTCCTTGTGCATTGCAAGCAGACGTAGAAGAGGGGAGAGAGAGAGATGGCTTCCAACTGTCTTTTCTTATACCTGCAAGACTGCTTACAATCCACCTGTCCTTCCCGCCTGAGGCTGTCCAACTGTAAAGCAAAAACAAGTCTTTGCCTGGAGATTATAGAGATAGGGAGGGGCGAGGGGGAGTCGTGGGACTGGAGGAGATTACAGAGATAGGGAGGGGCGAGGGGTGTGGGACTGGAGGAGATTACAGAGATAGAGAGGGGCGAGGGGGAGTCGTGGGGCTGGAGATTACAGAGATAGGGAGGGGCGAGGGGGAGTCGTGGGGCTGGAGGAGATTACAGAGATAGGGAGGGGCGAGGGGGAGTCGTGGGGATGGAGATTACAGAGATAGGGAGGGGCGAGGGGGAGTCGTGGGGCTGGAGATTACAGAGATAGGGAGGGGCGAGGGGGAGTCGTGGAACTGGAGGAGATTACAGAGATAGGGAGGGGCGAGGGGTGTGGGACTTGAGGAGATTACAGAGATAGGGAGGGGCGAGGCCATGGAGAATTTTGAAACCAATTATGAGAATTTAAAATGGAGGCATTGCTTAACCGGGGCCAATGTCGGTCAGTGAGCACTGGGGTGATTCTGAATGAGATTATAGCAATAGACCCTGACTTGCACACACTGTTAGATGAGACCCAATCCTGGTTTTGCTGCAGTAGATACTGCCTGTATGATCATCACACTAGATCCAGCATTGTGCTCAGTATAACACTCGAGTCTGTCTGTTATTATTGGATCAGGCACTGTCTTTGTTACTCTCACAGTGGGCCATGCCTGTGCTATCATTAGTCTGGACCCGGTCCCTACTTATAAGAGATCCAGTATCAGATCCTGACTCTGGAATTGTTACTCTAGACCCGGCTGCTGTTATTAGAAAAGTAACCTGCCCCTGTTATTCCAGTTCGAGTACACGCCTCTAGTTTATAACTCGAGGACTTGTCTCTGTTGTATACAATAGAGTATGTTTCTGGTATTGTTAAAGTTGACCCGGCTTCTGTTAGTGTTACACTATCACCTTGTTCAGTTATTATTGCAAGAAAACTACTTCAATTATTAAAGACTTGTTTCTAGTGTAAAACTAGACCCTATCTCAGTTATTACTGTACTAGACAGGGTCTCTGTTTATATTACTCTAGACCCTGTCTCTGTTTATGTTACACTAGACCCTGTCTCTGTTTATATTACAATAGACCCTGTCTCTGTTTATATTACACTAGACCCTGTCTCTGTTTATATTACACTAGACCCTGTCTCTGTTTATATTACACTGGACCCGGTCTCTGTTTATATTACACTAGACCCTGTCCCTGTTTATATTACACTAGACCCTGTCCCAGTTTATATTACTCTTGACCCTGTCTGTGTTTATATAACACTGAGCCCTGTTCCTGTTTATATTACACAAGACCCTGTCTCTGTTTATATTAAGCGAGACCCTGTCCCTCTTTATATTACACTAGACACTGTCTCTGTTTATATTACAATAGACCCTGTCTCTGTTTATATTACAGTGGGCCCTCTCCCTGTTTATATTAAACAAGATCCTGTCTCTGTTTATATTAAAGGAGACCCTGAATATTTTAATATTACAGTAGACCCTGTCTCTGCTTATATTATACTAGACACTGGCTCTGTTTATATTACACGAGACACTGTCTCTGTTTATAATATAACAGACCCTGTCACCATTTATATTACACTAGAGCCTGTCTCAGTTTATATTACACTAGACCCTGTCTCTGTTTATATTACATTAGACCCTGCCCCTGTTTATATCACACTAGACCCTTTCCCTGTTTATGTTACACTAGATCGTGTCCCTGTTTATATTACACTAGACCCTGTCTCTGTTTATATTACACGAGACACTGTCTCTGTTTATATTACATTAGGCCCTGTCCCTCTTTATATTACACTAGACACTGTCTCTGTTTATATAACACTGGATCCTGCCCCTGTTTATATTACACGAGACACTGTCTCTGATTATATTACACGAGACCCTGTCCCTGTTTATATTACACTAGACCCCCTCCCTGTTTGGATTACACTAGACCCCGTCCCTGTGTGTATTACACTAGACCCCCTCCCTGTTTGGATTACACTACACCCTGTCCCTGTTTATATTACACGAGACCGTGTCTCTGTTTATCTTACACAAAACCCTGTCTCTGTTTATATTACACTAGACCCTGTCTCTGTTTATATTACACTAGACCCTGTCTCTGTTTATATTACACTAGACCCTGTCTCTGTTTATCTTACATGAGACCCAGTCTCTGCTTACATTACACTCGACACTGTCCCTGTTTATATTACACTGGACACTGTCTCTGTTTATATTACACTAGACCCTGTCCCTGTTTATATTATACTAGACACTGTCTCTGTTTATATTACAATAGACCCTGTCTCTCCTTATATTACATTAGAACTTTCTCTGTTTATATTACACTGGACCCTGTATGTGTTTATATTACACAAGAGCCTGTATCTGTTGATATTACGCAAGACACCGTCTCTGTTTATATTACACAAAATCCTGTCTCTGTTTATATCTCACAAGACCCTGTCTCTGTTTATATTACACAAGACCGTGTCTCTGTTTATCTTACACTAGATCCTGTCCGTGTTTGTATTACACGAGATCCTGTCTCTGTTTATATTACATGAGACCCTGTCTCTGTTTACTATCACACGAGACCCTGTCTCTGTTTATATCTCACAAGATCCTGTCTCTGTTTATATCATGCTGGACCCTTTCTCTGTTTATATTAAAATAGACACTGCCCCTGATTGTATTACACTAGACCCTGTCTCTGTTTATATTACACTAGACCCTGTCTCTGTTTATATTACACGAGACTCTGTCTCTGTTCATATTACACTAGACCCAGTCTCTGTTTATATTACACTAGACCCTGTCTATGTTTATATTACACTGGATTTTGTCTCTGTTTATTTTACACTAGACCCCGTCCCTGTTGATATTAGACTAGACCCTGTCTCTGTTCATATTACACTAGACCCTGTCTCTGTTTATATTACACTGGACCCGGTCCCTGTTTATATTACACTAGAACCTGTCTCTGTTTATATTACAATAGACCCTGTCTCTGTTTATATTACAATAGACCCTGTCTCTGTTTATATTACAATAGACCCTGTCTCTGTTTATATTACACTCAACCATGTCTCTGCTTATATTACACTGGACACTGTCTCTGTTTATATTACACTAGACACTGTCTCTGTTTATATTACACGAGACCCGGTCCCTGTTTATATTACTAGACCCGGTCCCTGTTTATATTACACTAGACCCTGTCTCTGTTTATATTACAATAGACCCTGTCTCTGTTTATATTACAATAGACCCTGTCTCTGTTTATATTACAATAGACCCTGTCTCTGTTTATTTTACACTAGACCCTGTCCCTGTTTATATTACACTAGACCCTGTCCCTCTTTATATTACATTAGAACTTTCTCTGTTTATATTACACTCGACCCTGTCCCTGTTTATATTACACTAGACCCTGTCTCTGTTTATATTACACTTGACCCTGTCCCTGTTTATATTACACTAGACCCTGTCTCTGTTTATATTACACTAGACCCTGTCTCTGTTTATATTACACTAGACCCTGTCTCTGTTTATATTACACTTGACCCTGTCACTGTTTATATTACACTAGACGCTGTCTCTGTTGATTTTACACTAGACCATGTCTCTGTTTATATTACACTAGACCCAGTATCTGGTTATATTACACTAGACCCTGTCCCTGTTTATATTACACTAGACCCTGTCTATGTTTACATTATACCAGACCCTGTCCCTGTTTATATTACATTCGACCCTGTCAAGACCATGTCTCTGTTTATATTACACTAGACCCTGTTCCTGTTTATATTACATGAGACCATGTTTCTGCTTATATTACACTAGACCATGTCTATGTTTATATTACACTAGACCCTGTCCCTGTTTATATTATACTAGACCCCGTCTCTGTTTATATTACACTAGACCCTGTCCCTGTTTATATTACACTAGATTTTGTCTCTGTTTATATTACACTAGACACCGTCCCTGTTGATATTAGACTAGACCCTGTCTCTGTTCATATTACACTAGATCCTGTCTATGTTTATATTACACGGGACGATGTCTCTGCTTATATTACACTGGACCCTGTCTCTGATTATATTACACTAGACACTGTCTCTGTTAATATTACAATAGACCCAGTCCCTGTTTACATTACAGTAGACCCTGTTTGCGTTTATATTATTCTCGACCCTGTCTCTGTTTATATTACACTAGACCATGTCTATGTTTATATTACACTAGACCCTAGCTCTGTTTATATTACACTGGACACTGTCTTTGTTTATATTACAATAGACCCAGTATCTGGTTATATTACACTAGACCCGGTCCCTGTTTATATTACACTAGACCCTGTCTATGTTTACATTATACCAGACCCTGTCCCTGTTTATATTGCACTGGATCCTGTCACTGTTTATATTACACTAGACCCTGTCTCTGTTTATATTACACTAGACCCAGTCTCTGTTTATATTACACTAGACCGTGTCTCTGTTTATATTACACTAGACCCTGTCTCTGTTTATATTACACTAGACCCTGTCTCTGTTTATATTACATTCGACCCTGTCAAGACCATGTCTCTGTTTATATTACACTAGACCCTGTTCCTGTTTATATTACATGAGACCATGTTTCTGCTTATATTACACTAGACCATGTCTATGTTTATATTACACTAGACCCTGTCCCTGTTTATATTACACTAGATTTTGTCTCTGTTTATATTACACTAGACACCGTCCCTGTTGATATTAGACTAGACCCTGTCTCTGTTCATATTACACTAGATCCTGTCTATGTTTATATTACACGGGACGATGTCTCTGGTTATATTACACTGGACCCTGTCTCTGATTATATTACACTAGACACTGTCTCTGTTTATATTACAATAGACCCAGTCCCTGTTTACATTACACTAGACCCTGTTTGTGTTTATATTATTCTCGACCCTGTCTCTGTTTATATTACACTAGACCATGTCTATGTTTATATTACACTAGACCCTGTCTCTGTTTATATTACACTGGACACTGTCTCTGTTTATATTACAATAGACCCAGTCCCTGTTTATATTACACTAGACCCGGTCCCTGTTTATATTACACTAGACCCTGTCTCTGTTTATATTACAATAGACCCTGTTCCTGTTTATATTACACTAGACCCTGTCCCTGTTTATATTACACTAGACCCTGTCCCTCTTTATATTACATTGGAACTTTCTCTGTTTATATTACACTAGACCCTGTCCTTGTTTATATTATACTCGACCCTGTCTCTGTTGATTTTACACTAGACCATGTCTCTGTTTATATTACACTATACCCTGTCCCTGATTATATTATACTACACCCTGTCTCCATTTATATCACACCAGATACTGTCTCTGCTTATATTACAATAGACCCTGTCTCTGTTTATATTACACTAGACCCTGTCTCTGTTTATATTACACTGGACCCTGTCTCTGTTTATATTACACTAGACCCTGTCCCTGTTTATATTACACTAAACCCTGTCTCTGTTTATATTACACTAGACCCAGTTTCTGTTTATATTGCACTATACCCTGTCCCTGTTTATATTACATTCGACCCTGTCAAGACCATGTCTCTGTTTATGTTACACTAGACCCTGTTCCTGTTTATATTACATGAGACCATGTCTCTGTTTATATTACACTTGACCCTGTTCTTGTTTATATTACATGAGACCATGTCTCTGCTTATATTACACTAGACCATGTCTATGTTTATATTACACTAGACCCTGTCCCTGTTTATATTATACTAGACCCCGTCTCCGTTTATATTACACTAGACCCTGTCTCTGTTTATATTACACTAGACGCTGTCCCTGTTTATATTACACTAGATCCTGTCACTGTTTAGATTACACTAGACCCTGTTCCTGTTTATATTACATGAGATCCAGTCCCTGATCATATTACACGACACCCTGTCTCCGTTTATATCACACCAGATATTGTCTCTGCTTATATTACAATAGACCCTGTCTCTGTTTATATTACACTAGACCCTGTCTCTGTTTGTATTACACTAGACCATGTCTCTGTTCGTATTACACTAGACACTGTCTCCGTTTATATTACAATAGACCCTGTCTCTGTGTTTATTACACTAGACCCTGTCCATGTTTATAATACAATGGACCCTGTCCCTGTTTATATTACACTAGACCCTGACTCTTTTTATATTACACTAGACACTGTCTCTGCTTATATTGCACCAGACACTGTCTCTGTTTATATTACACAAGGCACTTTCTCTGTTTATATTACACTAGACCCTGTCTCTGTTTATATTACACAAGGCACTTTCTCTGTTTATATTACACTAGACCCTGTCTCTGTTTATATTACACAAGGCACTTTCTCTGTTTATATTACACTAGACCCTGTCCCTGTTTATATTACACTGGACCCTGTCTCTGTTTATATTACACTAGACCCTGACTCTGTTTATATTACATTAGACCCTGTCTCTGTTTATATTACACTGGGCCCTGTCTCTGTTTCTATTACACTCGACCCTGTCCCTGCTTATGTTAAACTAGACCCTGTCTCTGTTTATATTACACTAGACCCTGTCTCTGTTTATATTACACTAGACCCTGTCTCTGTTTATATTACACTATACCCTGTCTCTGTTTATATTACAATAGACACTGTCTCTGTTTATATTACAATAGACCCTGTCCCTGTTTATATTACACTTGACCCTGTCCCTCTTTATATGACATTGGAACTTTCTCTGTTTATATTACACTAGACCCTGTCCCTGTTTATATTACACTCGACCCTGTCTCTGTTGATTTTACACTAGACCATGTCTCTGTTTATATTACAATAGACCCAGTACCTGGTTATATTACACTAGACCCTGTCTCTGTTTATATTACACTAGACCCTGTCAATGTTTACATTATACCAGACCATGTCCCTGTTTATATTGCCCTGGATCCTGTCCCTGTTTATATTACACTTGACCCAGTCAAGACCATGTCTCTGTTTATATTACACTAGACCCTGTTCCTGTTTATATTACATGAGACCATGTCTCTGCTTATATTACACTAGACCATGTCTATGTTTATATTACACTAGACCTTGTCCCTGTTTATATTATACTAGACCGCGTCTCTGTTTATATTACTCTAGACCCTGTCTCTGTTTATATTACACTAGACGCTGTCCCTGTTTATATTACACTAGATCCTGTCACTGTTTACATTAGACTAGACCCTGTCCTGTTTATATTACATCAGTCCTTTTCTCGGTATATATTACACTAGACCCTGTCTCTGTTTATATTACACTTGACCCTGTCTCTGTTTACATTACACTTGACCCTGTCCGTGTTTATATTACGCTAGACCCAGTCTCTGTTTATATTACACTAGACCCTGTCTCTGTTTATATTACATTCGACGCTGTCAAGACCATGTCTCTGTTTATATTACACTAGACCCTGTTCCTGTTTATATTACATGAGACCATGTTTCTGCTTATATTACACTAGACCATGTCTATGTTTATATTACACTAGACCCTGTCCCTGTTTATATTATACTAGACCCCGTCTCTGTTTATATTACACTAGACCCTGTCTCTGTTTATATTACACTAGATTTTGTCTCTGTTTATATTACACTAGACACCGTCCCTGTTGATATTACACTAGATTTTGTCTCTGTTTATATTACACTAGACACCGTCCCTGTTGATATTAGACTAGACCCTGTCTCTGTTCATATTACACTAGATCCTGTCTATGTTTATATTACACGGGACGATGTCTCTGCTTATATTACACTGGACCCTGTCTCTGATTATATTACACTGGACACTGTCTCTGTTTATATTACAATAGACCCAGTCCCTGTTTACATTACACGAGACCCTGTTTGTGTTTATATTATTCTCGACCCTGTCTCTGTTTATATTACACTAGACCATGTCTATGTTTATATTACACTAGACCCTGTCTCTGTTTATATTACACTGGACACTGTCTCTGTTTATATTACAATAGACCCAGTCCCTGTTTATATTACACTAGACCCGGTCCCTGTTTATATTACACTAGACCCTGTCTCTGTTTATATTACACTGGACACTGTCTCTGTTTATATTACACTAGACCCTGTCCCTGTTTATATTACACTAGACCCTGTCCCTCTTTATATTACATTGGAACTTTCTCTGTTTATATTACACTAGACCCTGTCCCTGTTTATATTACACTCGACCCTGTCTCTGTTGATTTTACACTAGACCATGTCTCAGTTTATATTACACTATACCCTGTCCCTGTTTATATTACATTCGACCCTGTCAAGACCATGTTTCTGTTTATATTACACTAGACCCTGTTCCTGTTTATATTACATGAGACCATGTCTCTGCTTACATTACACTAGACCATGTCTATGTTTATATTACACTAGACCCCGTCTCTGTTTATATTACACTAGACCCTGTCTCTGTTTATATTACACTAGACGCTGTCCCTGCTTATATTACACTTGACCCTGTCCGTGTTTATATTACGCTAGACCCAGTCTCTGTTTATATTACACTAGACCCTGTCTCTGTTTATATTACATTCGACCCTGTCAAGACCATGTCTCTGTTTATATTACACTAGACCCTGTTCCTGTTTATATTACATGAGACCCTGTCTCTGTTTATATTACAATAGACCCTGTCTCTGTTTATATTACACTAGACGCTGTCTCTGTTTATATTACAATAGACCCTGTCTCTGTTTATATTACAATAGACCCTGTCCCTGTTTATATTACACTTGACCCTGTCCCTCTTTATATTACTTTGGAACTTTCTCTGTTTATATTACACTAGACCCTGTCCCTGTTTATATTACACTCGGCCCTGTCTCTGTTGATTTTACACTAGACCATGTCTCTGTTTATATTACAATAGACCCAGTACCTGGTTATATTACACTAGACCCTGTCTCTGTTTATATTACACTAGACCCTGTCTATGTTTACATTATACCAGACCATGTCACTGTTTATATTGCCCTGGATCCTGTCCCTGTTTATATTACACTTGACCCAGTCAAGACCATGTCTCTGTTTATATTACACTAGACCCTGTTCCTGTTTATATTACATGAGACCATGTCTCTGCTTATATTACACTAGACCATGTCTATGTTTATATTACACTAGACCTTGTCCCTGTTTATATTATACTAGACCCCGTCTCTGTTTATATTACTCTAGACCCTGTCTCTGTTTATTTTACACTAGACCCTGTCTCTGTTTATATTACACTAGACACTGTCCCTGTTTATATTACACTAGATCCTGTCACTGTTTACATTAGACGAGACCCTGTCCTGTTTATATTACATCAGTCCTTTTCTCGGTATATTTTACACTAGACCCTGTCTCTGTTTATATTACACTTGACCCTGTCTCTGTTTATATTACACTTGACCCTGTCCGTGTTTATATTATGCTAGACCCAGTCTCTGTTTATATTACACTAGACCCTGTCTCTGTTTATATTACATTCAACGCTGTCAAGACCATGTCTCTGTTTATATTACACTAGACCCTGTTCCTGTTTATATTACATGAGACCCAGTCCCTGATCATATTACACCAGACCCTGTCTCCGTTTCTATCACACCAGATACTGTCTCTGCTTATATTACAATAGACCCTGTCTCTGTTTATATTACACTAGACCCTGTCTCTGTTCGTATTACACTAGACACTGTCTCCGTTTATATTACAATAGACCCTGTCTCTGTGTTTATTACACTAGACCCTGTCCATGTTTATAATACAATGGACCCTGTCCCTGTTTATATTACACTAGACCCTGACTCTTTTTATATTACACTAGACACTGTCTCTACTTATATTGCACCAGACACTGTCTCTGTTTATAATACACAAGGCACTTTCTCTGTTTATATTACACTAGACACTGTCTCTGTTTATATTACACTAGACCCTGTCTCTGTTTATATTACACTAGACCATGTCTCTGTTTATATTACACTAGACCCTGTCTCTGTTTATATTACACAAGGCACTTTCTCTGTTTATATTACACTAGACCCTGTCTCTGTTTATATTACACTAGACCCTGTCTCTGTTTATATTACACAAGGCACTTTCTCTGTTTATATTACACTAGACCCTGTCCCTGTTTATATTACATTAGACCCTGTCTCTGTTTATATTACACTAGACCCTGACTCTGGTTATATTACACTAGACCCTGTCCCTGTTTATATTACACTAAACCCTGTCTCTGTTTATATTACACTGGACCCTGTCTCTGTTTATATTACACTAGACCCTGACTCTGTTTATATTACACAAAACCCCGTCTCTGTTTATATTACACTAGACCCTGTCTCTGTTTATATTACACTAGATTTTGTCTCTGTTTATATTACACTAGACACCGTCCCTGTTGATATTACACTAGATTTTGTCTCTGTTTATATTACACTAGACACCGTCCCTGTTGATATTAGACTAGACCCTGTCTCTGTTCATATTACACTAGATCCTGTCTATGTTTATATTACACGGGACGATGTCTCTGCTTATATTACACTGGACCCTGTCTCTGATTATATTACACTGGACACTGTCTCTGTTTATATTACAATAGACCCAGTCCCTGTTTACATTACACGAGACCCTGTTTGTGTTTATATTATTCTCGACCCTGTCTCTGTTTATATTACACTAGACCATGTCTATGTTTATATTACACTAGACCCTGTCTCTGTTTATATTACACTGGACACTGTCTCTGTTTATATTACAATAGACCCAGTCCCTGTTTATATTACACTAGACCCGGTCCCTGTTTATATTACACTAGACCCTGTCTCTGTTTATATTACAATAGACCCTGTCTCTGTTTATATTACAATAGACCCTGTTCCTGTTTATATTACACTAGACCCTGTCCCTCTTTATATTACATTGGAACTTTCTCTGTTTATATTACACTAGACCCTGTCCCTGTTTATATTACACTCGACCCTGTCTCTGTTGATTTTACACTAGACCATGTCTCAGTTTATATTACACTATACCCTGTCCCTGTTTATATTACATTCGACCCTGTCAAGACCATGTTTCTGTTTATATTACACTAGACCCTGTTCCTGTTTATATTACATGAGACCATGTCTCTGCTTACATTACACTAGACCATGTCTATGTTTATATTACACTAGACCCCGTCTCTGTTTATATTACACTAGACCCTGTCTCTGTTTATATTACACTAGACGCTGTCCCTGCTTATATTACACTTGACCCTGTCCGTGTTTATATTACGCTAGACCCAGTCTCTGTTTATATTACACTAGACCCTGTCTCTGTTTATATTACATTAGACCCTGTCTCTGTTTATATTACACTAGACCCTGTCTCTGTTTATATTACATTCAACGCTGTCAAGACCATGTCTCTGTTTATATTACACTAGACCCTGTTCCTGTTTATATTACATGAGACCCAGTCCCTGATCATATTACACCAGACCCTGTCTCCGTTTCTATCACACCAGATACTGTCTCTGCTTATATTACAATAGACCCTGTCTCTGTTTATATTACACTAGACCCTGTCTCTGTTCGTATTACACTAGACACTGTCTCCGTTTATATTACAATAGACCCTGTCTCTGTGTTTATTACACTAGACCCTGTCCATGTTTATAATACAATGGACCCTGTCCCTGTTTATATTACACTAGACCCTGACTCTTTTTATATTACACTAGACACTGTCTCTACTTATATTGCACCAGACACTGTCTCTGTTTATAATACACAAGGCACTTTCTCTGTTTATATTACACTAGACACTGTCTCTGTTTATATTACACTAGACCCTGTCTCTGTTTATATTACACAAGGCACTTTCTCTGTTTATATTACACTAGACACTGTCTCTGTTTATATTACACTAGACCCTGTCTCTGTTTATATTACACAAGGCACTTTATCTGTTTATATTACACTAGACCCTGTCCCTGTTTATATTACATTAGACCCTGTCTCTGTTTATATTACACTAGACCCTGTCTCTGTTTATATTACACTAGACCCTGACTCTGTTTATATTACACTAGACCCTGTCCCTGTTTATATTACACTAAACCCTGTCTCTGTTTATATTACACTAGACCCTGTCCCTGTTTATATTACACTAAACCCTGTCTCTGTTTATATTACACTAGACCCTGTCTCTGTTTATATTACACTAGACCCTGTCCCTATTTATATTACACTAGACCCTGTCTCTGTTTATATTACACTAGACCCTGTCTCTGTTTATATTACACTAGACCCTGTCTCTGTTTATATTACACTAGACCCCGTCTCTGTTTATATTACACTAGACCCTGTCTCTGTTTATATTACAATAGACCCTGTCTCTTTTTATATTACACTGGACCCTGTCTCTGTTTATATTACACTAGACCCTGTCTCTGTTTATATTACACTAGACCCTGTCTATGTTTATATTACACTGGACCCTGTCTCTGTTTATATTATGCTGGAGCCTGTCTCTGTTTATATTGCACTGGACCTTGTCTCTGTTTATATTAAACTAGACCCTGTCCCTGTTTATATTACACTGGACCCTGTCTCTGTTTATATTACACTAGACCCTGTCTCTGTTTAGATTACACTGGACCCTGTCTCTGTTTATATTACACTAGACGCTGTCTCTGTTTATATTACAATAGACCCTGTCTCTGTTTATATTACCACGGACCCTGTCCCTGTTTATATTACACTAGACCCTGTCTCTGTTTATATTACACTAGACCCTGTCTCTGTTAAAATTACACTAGACCCTGTCCCTGTTTATATTACACTAGACCCTGTCTCTGTTTATATTACACTAGACCTTGTCTCTGTTTATATTACACTGGACCTTGTCTCTGTTTATATTACACTAGACCTTGTCTCTGTTTATATTACACTAGACCCTCTCCCTGTTTGTATTACACTGAACCCTGTCTCTGTTTATATTGCACGAGATCCTGTCCCTGTTTATATTACACTGGACCCTGTCCCTGTTTATTTTACACTAGACCCTGTCACTGTTTATATTGCACAAGATCCTGTCCCTGTTTATTTTACACTGGACCCTGTCCCTGTTTATTTTACACTAGACCCTGTCTCTGTTTATATTACACTAGACCCTGTCCCTGTTTATTTTACACTAGACCCTGTCCCTGTTTATTTTACACTAGACCCTGTCTCTGTTTATATTACACTAGACTCTGTCTCTGTTTATATTACATGTGACCCTGTCTCTGTTTATATTACACTAGACCCTGTCCCTGTTTATATCTCATGAGACCCTGTCTCGGTTTATATTACACTGGACCCTGTCTCTGTTTATATTACACTAGACCCTGTCCCTGTTTATATTACACTCGACCCTTTCCCTGTTTATATTACACTAGACCCTGTCTCTGTTTATATTACACTCGACCCTGTCTCTGTTCATATTACACTAGACCCTGTCTCTGTTTATATTACACTAGACCCTGTCCCTGTTTATATCTCATGAGACCCTGTCTCTGTTTATATTACACTCGACCCTGTCTCTGTTTATATTACACTAGACCCTGTCTCTGTTTGTATTACAGTAGACCCTGTCTCTGTTTATATTACACTAGACCCTGTCTCTGTTTATATTACACTAGACCCTGTCCCTGTTTATATCTCATGAGACCCTGTCTCTGTCTATATCACACTAGGCCCTTTCTCTTTTTATATTGCACTATACACTGTCCCTGTTTATATTACACGAGACCCTGTCTCTGTTTATATTACACTAGACCCTGTCCCTGTTTATATATCACTCGCCCCTGTCCGTGTTTACATTACACTGGACCATGTCCGTGTTTATATTACACTAGAGCCTGTCTCTGTTTATACTACACCAGACCCTGTCGAGACCCTGTCTCTGTTTATATTTCACTAGACCCTGTCTCTGTTTACATTACACTAGACACTGTCACTGTTATTGGACAGGTTAGGTGAGTGGGTAAATGCTTGGCAGTTGCAGCACAATGTGTATAAATGTGAGGTTATCCAATTTTGGGGCAAAAACGCGAAGACAGAATGTTATCTGAATGATGGCAGATTAGGAAAAGGTGAGATGCAACGAGACGTTGGTGTCATGGTTCCTCAGTCATTGAAAGTTGGCATACAGGTACAGCAGGCGGTGAAGAAGACAAATGGTACGTTGGCCTTCATCGCTAGGGGATTTGAGAATAGGAGCAGGGAGGTCTTACTGCAGCTGTACAGGGCCTTAGTGAGGCCTCACTTGGAATATTCAGTTTTGGTCTCCTAATCTGAGGAAGGATGTTCTTGCTATTGAGGGAGTGCAGCGAAGTTTCACCAGACTGATTCCTGGGATGGCTGGACTGACATATGAGGAGAAACTGGATCAACTGGGCCTTTATACATTGGCGTTTAGAAGGATGAGAGGGGATCTCATAGAAACATATAAAATTCTGATGGGACGGGACAGATTAGATGCGGGTAGAATGTTCCCGATGTTGGGGAAGTCCAGAACCAGGGAACACAGTCTTAGGATAAGGGGTAGGCCATTTAGGACTGAGATGAGGAGAAACTTCTTCACTCAGAGAGTTGTTAACATGTGGAATTCCCTGCCGAAGATAGTTGTTGATGCCAGTTCATTGGATATATTCAAGAGGGAGTTAGATATAGCCCTTATGGCTAAAGGGATCAAGGGGTATGGAGAGAAAGCAGGAAAGGCGTACTGAGGGAATGAACTGCCATGATCTTATTGAATGGTGGTGCAGGCTCAAAGGGCCGAATGGCCTACTCCTGCACCTATTTTCTATGGGCTAGACTTTCCACTTCACATCGCCCATCTAAGGCCCATCTATGGCCCAAAATGGACCTCTATCGCCCATTTTGAACAAAATGTGGAAACTCGGCCCAAAATGTCGCCGGAAAAATAGGCCCCCAAGTTTCCACTTAGATCGCTGAGAAGATCGTGCAAATGATGGCCCACACAAGGCCCATCCCAAGTTTCAGCACTTAGCATGCACTTCGCTGGGCCGAAGCAAGGCCCAAAACGGTGCTCAAAAATAGTTGCTTTTTCAGGGCCTTAGAGAGGGAAATGGGCACTACGGACACCATTTTTAGCCTCTGAGGAAGGGTGGACAATTGTTCTGAGTTATTTAGAGAGTAAAATTGAAGCAAATTGTACTCAGAAATTTGGGACAGGGAATATAAATAGGTATTATTTCCTTATTTATGCTAAATAGATCTCATATATTGGAATTATTTCGTAAATAGCTTTTACATAGTGAAGTTATTTAATGATATTCCGTGGGGAAACAGAATAAACAAACAAATCTGCATGAAGAACTGTACGTTGTAAAACTTATGTAAGTAAGAGAGAAGGTTCAAAAGTTGCAGAAATGTTTTTTTTATTAACAAAGAACTAATGAACAACACCCTCCCTCCAACCCCCACACCAACCCACCCTTCCCTCAAAATCCCCAAAACATTGCAAGAAAAAGAAATAAACATTTTACAGAACAAGTGACCATTTCAGAAAGAATGGAAAGGGAACAGTTAAGTAATGATAACAAGTGAACATTTAACTTTATGCTGGGTTGCGTAAAATGTAGTTATGTTTAAATGTAACCCAGTAACATTGCAGATTCTAGTTACTATTTAGATCATTACATAATACATAAATGTAAATTTCAACTACTCTGGCAGCTGCCAGTAGACTGTTCCAGCGTTTGCGGCACTGGTCCGGTGTGCACGTTTTATTGGAGGTCGATGTGACTACGTCGGCTATTTTGGACCAAATCCTGCGATATGCACGGGGTGGCGGTTTCCCCTGACCACCCTTTTGTCAGATCCTCCCACCTGGAGCTGACACCATTTACGAGGGCCTCATTTGCCTCTTCGCTGAAGGGTTTGGCCCTTCTCTTTCCTGCAACTCCCTCCATTCTTTAAATTTATCTGTAATTTGGATAAGACTTTCTGACCTGCTTCCGTTCTCCTCTCTCTCTCTCTCCCAGACCCACCCAGAGCTTCTGAGCATGTGTGATGACCCTTGACCTCTCAAAACGTGGGAGAAGCATCAACCTGAAAAGAAAATCAACCTGCACATGCGCAGTAATGCGTTGCTGGGGAAGATTTTTTTTTCATTCACTTCCGTTTTCTTTGGGCAATACGTCCCGCATCACTGGAACAAGGCCCATTTTTTTCAGCCTTAGCCTGAAAGTGGAAAGTCTAGCCCGATGTTTCTATGTTTCTATGTTTTCCAGTGACACTGATATTGGAAATCTTTTCCCACAGACAGAACAGACAAACATTTCTCCTTCCACATTCAAAGGCCGATGATATTCAGGTCCTGATGAATCGAGTAACTCGGCCAGATCTGGACAAGGTGTTTGGTTTAAGTTTGCCATTTGAATATTTTCTCCTTATAATAACCTGTAAAAGGAGTTTACAATAGTTATCACTGTAAGTACAGGACAGATATTCAGAACAGACCATTCTACTTTCTGTGGAACACTCGTTCCTCTCTTGCTCCCCCAAAGCTATAAATCCCGATCCCACACTCTCCCTCCTCCCTGTGCTGAAATCCAAACCCATCACACCACCTCCATCTTTTTCTCCCCAGCTCACAGTGTTCTCGCTCACTCTACTCTGGTTGGGTTCAGTTGTGTTCCAGCTGTATGCAGAATGAGAATAATATCAATGAGCTGCTGATTTTCTCTGCTGGTCACTGGGCCTTTTGTGCTGGCCCGATAGGGTGAGCCCGCCCTGGCCCGATAGGGTGAGCCCGCCCTGGCCCGATAGGGTGAGCCCGCCCTGGCCCGATAGGGTGAGCCCGCCCTGGCCCCATAGGGTGAGCCCGCCCTGGCCCGATAGGGTGAGCCTGCCCAGGTCCGATAGGGTGAGCCCGTGCTAGCCCAATAGGGTGAGCCTGGCCTGGCCCAATAGGGTGAGCCCATGCTGGCCCTAAAGGGTGAGCCTGGGCCCAGGGTCACCAGTCAACAATCAGCTCCCTTTCAGGGGCCACTGACCTGGGCACAAACATGTGACCAATCAAACTGACAGAGAGCCTGGAGCCCCACCCACCCTTTGTCCCTGCTCAAAGTGCCGCACATGTGCTGCGAGACCTTTCCCTGCTCAAGATGACAGCCGATGAGCTCGTTCCTCGGGGCGTCCTGCCCAAGATGGTGGCCAGTGAGCTCGTTCCCAAGGACGGGGTCTGTTTCGGGATGTGAGGCCGAATCCGGGTGTGTGTAAAGCGGATAATGCGGAGTGCTGTCTCTCGGGCGTGGGGCCTGGGCCCGGACTCGGTGCGTGTGAAGCTCGCGTTCCCCCGCCCGGGGTTTATTAACCTGCTCCCTCCCACCGCCTATCTCTCACTCGCTGCCTCAGACACAGCTGCCCCACCACGCATGCTCAACTCACGCTGCCCGGGTGATTGACGGCAGCTCCGGACCAATAGGAGATGCAGGAGAGGGCTGGATGATCATGCAGGCGGTGGGCGGGGCTGAGCCCCCAGTGGGCGGGGCAGAGTCCGGGTGGGCGGGGCAGAGACCGGGTGGGCGGGGCCGAGTTCTCCCCAGTGGGCGGGGCTGAGCCCAGGTGGGCGGTGCTGAGCCCCCCAGTGGGCGGGGCTGAGCCCGGCTATTGCCGCCAATTAACAGACTGACAGAACTGCGCATGCCACAAGATGTTCCCCTGGGACCGCAGCAGCTTCTCACCTCCGGGGCGCGGGCCCTCACCACGCTGCTACCTGCCCCTCTGTTTCAGGCCTGAACAGCACAGGCTGCGTGTGGAATTCTTGACCCAGATCATCCTGCTGATGGAAAGTTGCAGAACAAACTGCCTCGAAGTGAAGCGAATGGAGCGAATACAGCCCCACCCAGCACCACATAGCCTGACGGACGGGAGCTCAGACCAATAGGAAGAGCCCAGCGGAGGTGGGTGGAGCAAGCTCGCGGTGGGTCCTCCAACCAATGGATGTGAAGCAAGGGGCGGGATTGTGCCCAGCTCAGGTACGCTGGGGCCAATTGTGCCACGCTGTCCTCAGTGAGCCCAGAGCTAGAATCTGGGAGAAGGACCACAGTGA
This sequence comes from Pristiophorus japonicus, assembly GCF_044704955.1. Lineage (NCBI taxonomy): Eukaryota > Metazoa > Chordata > Chondrichthyes > Pristiophoridae > Pristiophorus > Pristiophorus japonicus. The sequence goes on along the minus strand of NC_091983.1, from coordinate 4,352,688 downwards.
GCACAGAGCTGGGGCTGGGATCTGGGAGAGGGGTCACAGTGAGCACAGAGCTGGGGCTGGGATCTGGGAGAGGGGTCACAGTGAGCACAGAGCTGGGGCTGGAATCTGGGAGAGGGGTCACAGTGAGCACAGAGCTGGGGCTGGAATCTGGGAGAGGGACCACAGTGAGCACAGAGCTGGGGCTGGGATCTGGGAGAGGGGGCACAGTGAGCACAGAGCTGGGGCTGAAATCTGGGAGAGGGGTCACAGTGAGCACAGAGCTGGGGCTGGGATCTGGGAGAGGGGGTCACAGTGAGCACAGAGCTGGGGCTGGGATCTGGGAGAGGGGGCACAGTGAGCACAGAGCTGGGGCTGAAATCTGGGAGAGGGGTCACAGTGAGCACAGAGCTGGGGCTGGAATCTGGGAGAGGGACCACAGTGAGCACAGAGCTGGGGCTGGGATCTGGGAGAGGGACTACAGTGAGCACAGAGCTGGGGCTGGGATCTGGGAGAGGGGGTCACAGTGAGCACAGAGCTGGGGCTGAAATCTGGGAGAGGGGTCACAGTGAGCACAGAGCTGGGGCTGAAATCTGGGAGAGGGGTCACAGTGAGCACAGAGCTGGGGCTGGAATCTGGGAGAGGGGGCACAGTGAGCACAGAGCTGGGGCTGGGATCTGGGAGAGGGACCACAGTGAGCACAGAGCTGGGGCTGGGATCTAGGAGAGGGGGTCACAGTGAGCACAGAGCTGGGGCTGGAATCTGGGAGAGGGACCACAGTGAGCACAGAGCTGGGGCTGGGATCTGGGAGAGGGACCACAGTGAGCACAGAGCTGGGGCTGGGATCTGGGAGAGGGGTCACAGTGAGCACAGAGCTGGGGCTGGAATCTGGGAGAGGGACCACAGTGAGCACAGAGCTGGGGCTGGGATCTGGGAGAGGGACCACAGTGAGCACAGAGCTGGGGCTGGAATCTGGGAGAGCGACCACAGTGAGCACAGAGCTGGGGCTGGGATCTGGGAGAGGGGTCACAGTGAGCACAGAGCTGGGGCTGGAATCTGGGAGAGGGACCACAGTGAGCACAGAGCTGGGGCTGGAATCTGGGAGAGGGACCACAGTGAGCACAGAGCTGGGGCTGGAATCTGGGAGAGGGACCACAGTGAGCACAGAGCTGGGGCTGGGATCTGGGAGAGGTGCCACAGTGAGCACAGAGCTGGGGCTGGAATCTGGGAGAGGAACCACAGAGAGCACAGAGCTGGGGCTGGGATCTGGGAGAGGGACCACAGAGAGCACAGAGCTGGGGCTGGAATCTGGGAGAGGTGCCACAGTGAGCACAGAGCTGGGGTTGGAATCTGGGAGAGGAACCACAGAGAGCACAGAGCTGGGGCTGGAATCTGGGAGAGGGGGCACAGTGAGCACAGAGCTGGGGCTGGGATCTGGGAGAGGGGTCACAATGAGCACAGAGCTGGGACTGGAATCTGGGAGAGGGACCACAGTGAGCACAGAGCTGGGGCTGGAATCTGGGAGAGGGACCACAGTGAGCACAGCTGGGGCTGGAATCTGGGAAAGGGACCACAGTGAGCACAGAGCTGGGGCTGGGATCTGGGAGAGGGACCACAGTGAGCACAGAGCTGGGGCTGGAATCTGGGAGAGGGGTCACAGTGAGCACAGAGCTGGGGCTGGAATCTGGGAGAGGGGTCACAGTGAGCACAGAGCTGGGACTGGAATCTGGGAGAGGGGTCACAGTGAGCACAGAGCTGGGACTGGAATCTGGGAGAGGGGTCACAGTGAGCACAGAGCTGGGACTGGAATCTGGGAGAGGGGTCACAGTGAGCACAGAGCTGGGATCTGGGAGAGGGGTCACAGTGAGCACAGAGCTAGGGCTGGAATCTGGGAGAGGGGGTCACAGTGAGCACAGAGCTGGGGCTGGGATCTGGGAGAGGGGTCACAGTGAGCACAGAGCTGGGGCTGGAATCTGGGAGAGGGGTCACAGTGAGCACAGAGCTGGGACTGGAATCTGGGAGAGGGGTCACAGTGAGCACAGAGCTGGGATCTGGGAGAGGGGTCACAGTGAGCACAGAGCTAGGGCTGGAATCTGGGAGAGGGGGTCACAGTGAGCACAGAGCTGGGGCTGGGATCTGGGAGAGGGGGTCACAGTGAGCACAGAGCTGGGGCTGGGATCTGGGAGAGGGGTCACAGTGAGCACAGAGCTGGGGCTGGAATCTGGGAGAGGGGTCACAGTGAGCACAGAGCTGGGACTGGAATCTGGGAGAGGGGGTCACAGTGAGCACAGAGCTGGGGCTGGGATCTGGGAGAGGGGGTCACAGTGAGCACAGAGCTGGGGCTGGGATCTGGGAGAGGGGGTCACAGTGAGCACAGAGCTAGGGCTGGAATCTGGGAGAGGGGGTCACAGTGAGCACAGAGCTAGGGCTGGAATCTGGGAGAGGGGGTCACAGAGAGCACAGAGCTGGGGCTGGGATCTGGGAGAGGTGCCACAGTGAGCACAGAGCTGGGGCTGAAATCTGGGAGAGGGACCACAGAGAGCACAGAGCTGGGGCTGGAATCTGGGAGAGGGACCACAGTGAGCACAGAGCTGGGGCTGGGATCTGGGAGAGGTGCCACAGTGAGCACAGAGCTGGGGCTGGAATCTGGGAGAGGGACCACAGTGAGCACAGAGCTGGGGCTGGGATCTGGGAGAGGGGTCACAGTGAGCACAGAGCTGGGGCTGGAATCTGGGAGAGGGACCACAGTGAGCACAGCTGGGGCTGGAATCTGGGAAAGGGACCACAGTGAGCACAGAGCTGGGGCTGGGATCTGGGAGAGGGACCACAGTGAGCACAGAGCTGGGGCTGGAATCTGGGAGAGGGACCACAGTGAGCACAGAGCTGGGGCTGGAATCTGGGAGAGGGACCACAGTGAGCACAGAGCTGGGGCTGGAATCTGGGAGAGGGACCACAGTGAGCACAGCTGGGGCTGGAATCTGGGAAAGGGACCACAGTGAGCACAGAGCTGGGGCTGGGATCTGGGAGAGGGACCACAGTGAGCACAGAGCTGGGGCTGGAATCTGGGAGAGGGGTCACAGTGAGCACAGAGCTGGGGCTGGAATCTGGGAGAGGGGTCACAGTGAGCACAGAGCTGGGACTGGAATCTGGGAGAGGGGTCACAGTGAGCACAGAGCTGGGACTGGAATCTGGGAGAGGGGTCACAGTGAGCACAGAGCTGGGACTGGAATCTGGGAGAGGGGTCACAGTGAGCACAGAGCTGGGATCTGGGAGAGGGGTCACAGTGAGCACAGAGCTAGGGCTGGAATCTGGGAGAGGGGGTCACAGTGAGCACAGAGCTGGGGCTGGGATCTGGGAGAGGGGTCACAGTGAGCACAGAGCTGGGGCTGGAATCTGGGAGAGGGGTCACAGTGAGCACAGAGCTGGGACTGGAATCTGGGAGAGGGGTCACAGTGAGCACAGAGCTGGGATCTGGGAGAGGGGTCACAGTGAGCACAGAGCTAGGGCTGGAATCTGGGAGAGGGGGTCACAGTGAGCACAGAGCTAGGGCTGGAATCTGGGAGAGGGGGTCACAGTGAGCACAGAGCTGGGGCTGGGATCTGGGAGAGGGGTCACAGTGAGCACAGAGCTGGGGCTGGAATCTGGGAGAGGGGTCACAGTGAGCACAGAGCTGGGACTGGAATCTGGGAGAGGGGGTCACAGTGAGCACAGAGCTGGGGCTGGGATCTGGGAGAGGGGGTCACAGTGAGCACAGAGCTGGGGCTGGGATCTGGGAGAGGGGGTCACAGTGAGCACAGAGCTAGGGCTGGAATCTGGGAGAGGGGGTCACAGTGAGCACATAGAAGCAGTAGCGGGACATAATTCAATCAAGCAGAGTCAGGATGGTTTTATGAAAGGGAAATTATATTTGACAATTTTGCTGGTGTTCTTTGAGGATGTAGCAAGCAGGGTGGATAAGGGGGAACCAGTGGATGTGTATCTGGATTTCCAAAGGCTTTCGATAAGGTGCCACATAAAAGGTTACCACACAAGCTAAAAGCCCACAGGATTGGGGGTAATATATTAGCATGGATAGAGGATTGGTTAACTCACAGAAAACAGAGAGTCGGGATAAATGAGTTATTTTACGGTTGGCAAACAGTAACTAGTGGACCTGAGTCCATGATCAGGTCAACCATGATCGTATTAAATGGTGGAGCAGGCTCGAGGTGCCGTATGGCCTACTCCTGCTCAAATTTCTTATGTTCTTATGTAAGCTGCAAATTCTCCATTCTACACACCCTCCCTCCATGCTTACTGACTAACATCACAATCCATTACACCAACTGGGATGTTCTTTCTCCAGAAGGTGCTGAATCTGGCTGGTTGCAAATCCACGGTCATTAGTTAACCTCTAGTGCCTTACCGTCAGCCGACTGAGTGAGTGTCAGCAGGAATTTCACTGTGGTAGGCATCACAGCCTCAAATCCTGTCCTTAAATTACATCCATACACTTCCCAGTTAAGGTCACAGGATCGGTATCAAGAGCAGTCAGAGCCAATTAACTTTACTGCCTTGTCAGAGATCAACTAACAGCACAGATCAAGGATTGAACTTGGGATCTTCCTAGTCAGTAATTCAGAGTGTTATAAAATGATGGGAGAGGGTTAGAACAGAATATTTAGAAAGAAATGTCACTCCACCTTTAAACGAAACCTTCGTCACACTCATCATTCAAAATTAAACAAGTCAAATGGATTTTCAAAAACAGTGATACATTTTAGAAAGGCTCACGTTACTGAATGTTAGCCAATCAGTGCACAGTACAGAAGGGAGCGACTGTTAATGGGAGCTCTGTTAGTGAAGTCCTCTGACACTGGAAGATAAACTGGACTGTCCCTTTAACTATAAACAGGCAGAAACCCCTTTAAATATCTGCCCCATTTCCCCAGGCAGTGGGGGGAGTAACTACCGCAATCTCTTTATGCCTGACCTAGAGGGCGGGGCCTGGGGAAACCTCTCTGTGTGGGGGCGGGGCCTGGGGAAACCTCTCTGTGTGGGGGCGGGGCCTGGGTAGCCCACTCTCTGTGGGGGTGGGGCCTTGGGAACCCGCTATGTGTGAGGGCAGGGCCTGTAGAACAGTGTGGGGGCGGGGCCTGATGAACCCTCTCTGTGTGGGGGCGGGGCCTGGGGAAACCTCTCTGTGTGGGGGCGGGGCCTGGGGAAACATCTCTGTGTGGGGGCGGGGCCTGGGTAGCCCACTCTCTGTGGGGGTGGGGCCTGTAGAACAGTGTGGGGGCGGGGCCTGGGGAAACCTCTCTGTGTCGGGACGGGGCCTGGGGAACCCTCTCTGTGGGGGCGGGGCCTGGGGAACCCGCTATGTGTGGGGGCGGGGCCTGTAGAACAGTGTGGGGGCGGGGCCTGATGAACCCTCTCTGTGTGGCGGGGCCTGGGGAACGCCCTATGTGTGGGGGCGGGGCCTGTAGAACAGTGTGGGGGCGGGGCTTGATGAACCCTCTCTCAGTGTGGCGGGGCCTGGGGAACCCTCCTTGTGGGAGCGGGGCCTGGGGAACCCCCTGTGTGTGGGGGCAGAGCCTGTAGAACAGTGTGGGGGCGGGGCCTGGGGAACCCTCTCTGGGGGCGGAGCCTGGGGAACCCTCTGTGTCGGGACGGGGCCTGGGGAATCCTCTCTGTGGGGGCGGGGCCTGGGGAACCCCCTATGTGTGGGGGCAGGGCCTGTAGAACAGTGTGGGGGCGGGGCCTGATGAACCCTCTCTGTGTGGCGGGGCCTGGGGAACCCCCTATGTGTGGGGGCAGGGCCTGTAGAACAGTGTGGGGGCGGGGCCTGATGAACCCTCTCTGTGTGGCGGGGCCTGGGGAAACCTCTCTGTGTGGGGGCGGGGCCTGGGGAAACCTCTCTGTGTGGGGGCGGGGCCTGGGTAGCCCACTCTCTGTGGGGGTGGGGCCTTGGGAACCCGCTATGTGTGAGGGCAGGGCCTGTAGAACAGTGTGGGGGCGGGGCCTGATGAACCCTCTCTGTGTGGCGGGGCCTGGGGAACCCTCCTTGTGGGAGCGGGGCCTGGGGAACCCTCTCTGTGGGGACGGGGCCTGGGGAACCCCCTATGTGTGGGGGCAGGGCCAGTAGAACAGTGTGGGGGCGGGGCTTGATGAACCCTCTCTCAGTGTGACGGGGCCTGGGGAACCCTCCTTGTGGGGGCGGGGCCTGGGGAACCCTCTCTGGGGGCGGAGCCTGGGGAACCCTCTGTGTAGGGACGGGGCCTGGGGAATCCTCTCTGTGGGGGCGGGGCCTGGGGAACCCCCTATGTGTGGGGGCAGGGCCTGTAGAACAGTGTGGGGGCGGGGCCTGATGCACCCTCTCTGTGTGGCGGGGCCTGGGGAACCCCCTATGTGTGGGGGCAGGGCCTGTAGAACAGTGTGGGGGCGGGGCCTGATGAACCCTCTCTGTGTGGCGGGGCCTGGGGAAACCTCTCTGTGTGGGGGCGGGGCCTGGGGAAACCTCTCTGTGTGGGGGCGGGGCCTGGGTAGCCCACTCTCTGTGGGGGTGGGGCCTTGGGAACCCGCTATGTGTGAGGGCAGGGCCTGTAGAACAGTGTGGGGGCGGGGCCTGATGAACCCTCTCTGTGTGGCGGGGCCTGATGAACCCTCTCTCAGTGTGGCGGGGCCTGGGGAACCCTCCTTGTGGGAGCGGGGCCTGGGGAACCCTCTCTGTGGGGACGGGGCCTGGGGAACCCCCTATGTGTGGGGGCAGGGCCAGTAGAACAGTGTGGGGGCGGGGCTTGATGAACCCTCTCTCAGTGTGGCGGGGCCTGGGGAATCCTCTCTGTGTGGGGGCGGGGCCTGGGGAACCCTCCTTGTGGGGGCGGGGCCTGGGGAACCCTCTGTGTGTGGAAGCGGGGCCTGGGGAACCCTCCTTGCGGGGGCGGGGCCTGGGGAACCCTCTCTGGGGGCGGAGCCTGGGGAACCCTCTGTGTAGGGACGGGGCCTGGGGAATCCTCTCTGTGGGGGCGGGACCTGGGGAACCCCCTATGTGTGGGGGCAGGGCCTGTAGAACAGTGTGGGGGCGGGGCCTGATGAACCCTCTCTGTGGGGGCGGGGCCTGGGGAACCCCCTATGTGTGGGGGCAGGGCCTGTAGAACAGTGTGGGGGCGGGGCCTGATGAACCCTCTCTCAGTGTGGCGGGGCCTGGGGAATCCTCTCTGTGTGGGGGCGGGGCCTGGGGAACCCTCCTTGTGGGAGCGGGGCCTGGGGAACCCTCTCTGGGGGCGGAGCCTGGGGAAATCTCTCTGTGTGGGGGCGGGGCCTGGGGAACCCTCCTTGTGGGAGCGGGGCCTGGGGAACCCTCTCTGGGGGCGGAGCCTGTGGAACCCTCTGTGTAGGGACGGGGCCTGGGGAACCCTCCTTGTGGGGGCGGGGCCTGTGGAACCCTCTGTGTAGGGACGGGGCCTGGGGAACCCTCTCTGGGGGCGGAGCCTGTGGAACCCTCTGTGTAGGGACGGGGCCTGGGGAATCCTCTCTGCGGGGGCGGGGCCTGGGGAACCCTCCTTGTGGGAGCGGGGCCTGGGGAACCCTCTCTGTGTGGCGGGGCCTGGGGAAATCTCTCTGTGTGGGGGCGGGGCCTGGGGAACCCTCCTTGTGGGAGCGGGGCCTGGGGAACCCTCTCTCAGTGTGGCGGGGCCTGGGGAATCCTCTCTGTGTGGGAACGGGGCCTGGGGAACCCTCTCTCAGTGTGGCGGGGCCTGGGGAATCCTCTCTGTGTGGGAGCGGGGCCTGGGGAACCCTCTCTGGGGGCGGAGCCTGGGGAACCCTCTGTGTAGGGACGGGGCCTGGGGAATCCTCTCTGCGGGGGCGGGGCCTGGGGAACCCTCTCTGGGGGCGGAGCCTGGGGAACCCTCTGTGTAGGGACGGGGCCTGGGGAATCCTCTCTGTGGGGGCGGGGCCTGGGAAACTCTCTCTGTGGGTGAGTTACTTTATTTGAAGCGTAAAGATTACAGAGCAAACACTCAGATTGCCAGGGGAAGGAAGGGCTCCTCTTTATTCCTCTAGCCGTTTTCCTCCTCACCCCTCTAGCCGTTTTCCTCCTCACAGTGGAGGACAGAGATGATGCTTACAAGGTTGAGCAGCACAGAGTGTTGGTGCTTGTGGTTTATCGCTAACTATCACTGAGGCAGACAGTCCTGGTTGTAAACAGAATCAACCTAGTGAACCTTCTCTGAACAGCCTCCAATACAAGTATATCCTTCCTTAAATACGGAGACCAAAACTGCACTCAGTATTCCAGGTGTGGCCTTCACCGATACCCTGTATAACTGTAGCAAGACTTCCTTGCTTTTATACTCCATCCCCTTTTCAATAAAGGCCAAGATACCATTGGCCTTCCTGATCACTTGCTGTACCTGCATACTAACCTTTTGTGTTTCATGCACAAGTACCCCCAGGTCCCGCTGTACTGCAGCACTTTGCAATCTTTCTCCATTTAAATAATAACTTGCTCTTTGATTTTTTCTGCCAAAGTGCATGACCTCACACTTTCCAACATTATACTCCATCTGCCAAATTTTTGCCCACTCACTTAGCCTGTATATCTTTTGCAGGTTTTATCGTGTCCTCCTCACATCTTTTCCTTTCATCTTTGTATCATCAGCAAACTTGGCTACGTTGCACTCGGTCCCTTCGTCGAAGTTGTTAATATAGATTGTAAATAGTTGGGGTCCCAGCACTGATCCCTGCGGCACCCCACTGGTTACTGGTTGCCAACCAGAGAATGAACCATTTATCCCGACTCTCTGTTTTCTGTTTGTCAATCCTCTATCCGTGCTAATATATAACCCCCAACCCAATGAACTTTTATCTTGTGCAGTTAGCTTTTATGTGGCACCTTCTCAAATGCCTTCTGGAAGTCCAAATACACCACATCCACTGGTTCCCCTTTATCCACCCTGTTTGTTATATCTTCAAAGAATTCCAGCAAATTTATCAAACATGACTTCATAAATCCATGCTGACTCTGCCTGACTGAATTATGCTTTTCCAAATGTCCTGTTACTGCTTCTTTAATAATGGACTCCAACATTTTCCCCACCACAGGTGTTAGGCCAACTGGTCTATAGTTTCCTGATTTTTGTCTGCCTCCTTTTTTAAATTTGAAGTTTTCCAATCTGCTGGGACCTCCCCAGAATCCAGGGAATTTTGGCAAATTACAACTACTGCATCCACTATCCCTGCTGCTACTTCTCTTAAGACCCTAGGATGCAAGCTATCGGGTCGAGGGGATTTATCTGCCTTTAGTCCCATTATCTTACCACCTCCTTAGTGATTGTGATTGTCTGAAGTTCCTCCCCCCCATAGCCCCTTGACTATTCACTGTTGATTTCCAGCATAAACCCCCCTGCTCTTGTATTCTATGCCTCGGCTAATAAAGGCAAGCATTCCGTATGCCTTCTTAACCACCTTATCTACCTGGCCTGCTACCTTCAGGGATCTGTGGACCTGCACTCCAAGGTCCCTTTGTTCCTCTACACTTCTCAGTGTCATAACATTTAATGTGTATTCCCTTTCCTTGTTCTCCCTTCCCAAATGCATTACCTCACACTTCTCCAGATTGAATTCCATTTGCCACTGTCCTATCCACCTGACCAGTTGATTGATATCTTCCTGCAGTCTACAGCTTTCTTCTTTATCAACCACACGGCCGATTTTAGTATCATCTGTAAACTTCTTGATTATATCCCCTACATTCAAGTCTAAATCATTGATGTATACCACAAAAAGCAAGGGACCTAGTACTGAGCCCTGCGGAACTCCACGGGAACAGCTTTCCAGTCATAAAAACATCCATCAACTATTACCCACTGCTTCCTGCCTTTGAACCAATTTTGGATCCAACTTGCCACTTTGCCCTGGATCCCATGGGCTTTTACTTTCATGACCAGTCTGCCATGTGGGACCTTATCAAAAGCCTTGCTAAAATCCATATACAATACATCAAATGCACTTCCCTCATCGACCCTCCTGGTTACCTCCTCAAAATATTCAATCAAGTTAGTCAGACACGACCTTTCCTTAACAAATCCGTGCTGACTGTCCTTGATTAATCCGTGTCTTTCTAAATGAAGATTTATCCTGTCCTTCAGAATTCTTTCCAATAATTTTCCCACCACCGAGGTTAGGCTGACTGGCCTGCAATTACTCGGTCTATCCCTTTGTCCCTTCTTAAACAAAGGTACCATATTAGTAGTCCTCCGGCACCAGACCTGAAGCCAGAGAGGATTGGAAAATGATGGTCAGAGCCTCTGCTATTTCCTCTTTTGCTTCGCTTAACAGCCTAGAATACATTTCATCCAGGCCTGGGGATTTATCCACTTTCAAAGCTGCTAAACCCCTTAATACCTCCTCCCTCACTATGTTTATTTCATCTAATATTTCACATTCCTCCTCCCCGACAGCAATGTCTGCATTGCTGCTCTCTTTTGTGAAAACAGAGGCAAAGTATTCATTAAGCACAATACCCATGTCTCCCGCCTCCATACACAGATTACCCTCATGGTCTCTAATAGGCCCTACCCTTTCTTTAGTTATTGTGGAAGAAAGAATCTATGAACACCTGGCTTAATTTAGAGGGAAGGGTTAAATTCTGTTTTTTGCTATGCTTAAAGAAATAATAAGACTAGAAAAATAGCCACGCTTTTTAGCCTTGAAACTTAGAGATGCAATTAGGTGACCATCTGGTATTAAAAGGCAGTCTCCTTTTGACTTTGCTTATCAGACTGTGAACAGAGAGAAACTATGCAAGGACAGATAGAGTGTGTACCTCCCGAGATGACCTTTGTACTCGCGGGACTAATGAATAAGATTGTTTTTCTATTTCTGTATTCAATTTCTGTATAAAGATAAGTGCAATTTGCTTGTACGACAGAGTTTTGCCTTGGTACGGTCCAAGCAGGCTCTCCGAGATATATCTTGCTTTTTAAAATAAATTCTCTCGAAGTGCAGGTCTGAAAGTCTCCGCCTGAGTTAATTTAAGCTAAATATTTCCTCGACAGATTCTGGCGTAGTCCGGCAGGATCTCTAAAAAACGAGATCCAAAAGAACTAAATTTAACTTTTAAAGAGAAAAGAGGAATTTTAAGGACCTTCCTAGCTGAAAGGAGGAAGGTGCCTAGGCCGTCCTAGCTGAAAGGGGGACGGGCCGCCGAGATCCCCTAGGGGGTGAGGCATAAGGTAGCTACCGCTAAGAAGCTAAAATAACAAAAAGGCAAAAGGAGACCCCGAGCTGAGCAGAAAAGAGACCACCGGTGAGCGCTTTGTAAATTATTGTATATTTTGTAGGATTGTCCTAACTCTCATTTCAGAAAAGATCGCGAGACGTTGCACCCGGAAGAATGGGAAACGGCTCGAGTCGAGCAGGGCGCTCGCGCCCAGCTCCTAGAAAAGGAAAGAAGGACGACCTCTCAACTGAAAGAATGAAAGTACATCCTAAGACTGAGAAAAGAATCAGTGAGGTAGCAAAGCAACGAGAGAAGGTAGGAGATCCCATTGTGCCGCCCGGCTCGCCGGCGGACACTGTAATTAAAGAAACAGGAGACGACAGATACGCGGTAACGTTTAGTAGCGATTTGTACGGTTGGTCTGATGGGGATTGGCCATATGGAGGAAGTTTTAAATTGTCCTTAATTGAGGAATGGAGACAGACCACCAAAAATGGGACAGGGGACCCCACTTGGGATAAAGATTATATGGAGAATTGTTTTAAAAAATGGACAGAGGTGGCAAAGAGGCACCAGCCCCTAAAAATAAAAAGAAAGAGGAGGAGGGTAAGGAGAAGCCCCCTCCCTCTTACAGCCCCCCCGAGTGCCCCAGTTGTGACCGCTTCCCCTGTCGGCTTATACCCCCGTCTTCCAACCACCAAGCCGGATGATTGGCAGGAGATTATAGAAATAGTGGCCGCTCAGCTGGATAAGACAGGCCGATTCCTCCACTACCCCCACAACACAAGCCCCCCGTGTAATGATCAGAACAACGGCTGTCCTAAAGCCCTGGACACCGGGGGAAGCTCGGGATATGATATCAGCTGCCCCTAATCCTGTTAAGAAGCCAGTAGCCTTTCACAACTGGCTTGAGCAAACCTGTACCATTTATTAAAGGGAGCTAAAAAGCATGGAGATATAGGGGAAGTCACCCGCTGCTTGCAGAAAGCAGAAGAATAGATTTTGCAGGCAGATGGAAGAATAGTTGGGACGAGCATGCAGGAATACCAATGGATCAAAATGAACCTTTGGCAGTGCAAACCTTGTTAAATTGTATGTTGCCACAACAAGCAAGAACATACAAAATAAGGGTTTTGGACTGGCAAGGAAAAAGTTGGAAAGAGACAGTTACAGTACTGGCTAACATGGATAGAGAGGGACTATTTACCTATAAGGAAAATATGGCTAAAACAGGTCAGTAAATCATCAAAAGGGACGAGGACAGGCACAGAATAATCAGCATAGGGATGCCCCGGAGGCTTAGTGGTACAGGCGGCAGCCCTCCGCTTATCGGCAGACATAGAAGAAAACCCTCTGGCAGTAGTAAAAGTAAGAGACACTTATGTGAAGTTCCTGGTGGATACCGGTGCTACTATGTCTTCTGTACCATCCTCTGTAGGATTACCTGTCAGCAACACCACCGTCTTAAGTATGGGTGTGCCGGTATCCCCATGAAATAATTTTTATCTGAACCTACCAAATTGATAATTGAAGGACAATCAGTTAATGATGAAACTTTGATAGTCTCTAAAACAACACCTCTCCCTTTATTGGGAAGACAGACTTTGTGCAAACTAGGAGTCACAATTTATTGCACAAAGGAAGGAATGTTCATGGAGCTCCCTCCAAATAATATTCATCAGTTCTTTAATGGGATTAAAGAAGAGAAAAGGGAGGATAACAAAGAAAAGGCTGCCCTCTATTGTTGGCAATTGATTGGCAACTTCTATTCCCCCTTGATACATGAAGTTATACAAAACTTAAAAGCTAAATTTGACTCTAATACCGAAGAATTGATGTATATAATTTTGACAAGCTTTGAGGCAGTTCAGCTTCACTGTACAGCCTGGTACACGCGACAAAAAGCTGAAACTTACCAGTGTTTGGTACAATCCTTTTTAAATAGAGAAGAAATAGTAGAAGCTACGCCCCGCATTTATTTTGGACCAGAAGGATTGGGGGTAGCCATCGATTTGACACCCTTACAGCAACAGCGGTTTAGCGAAGAGAACTCGACACCCCATCTGACCTTGGCTGTAAAACCGCCAGCGAAACCTAAAGATATGGGTCCGATGATTGTAGGAATAGAAAGAGAAAAACAGCAACAAGGCTATCAACCTTGGGCAGTAATAAAATTGCAAAATGTTCAGATAGACTTTATCACCCACAACAGGGGGATTCTCCAGTGGAAAGGTAAAAATCATGCCTCCACCTTTGAAAAACAGCAACCCCGGGAACAACCAAGCCCTAAGCTGCCAATGGCATTGAATCAAGTATCTTCTGAACTTTGGGCAAAGCATAAGAATCATTGATAAAGAACGCCGTGTTACCAAGCATTAGGCAGTACAGACTGCCTCCAGAGGCAGAAAATGGGATTGAGCCAGTTATTTCTGCATTGTTGGAACAAGGAGTTTTAGAAAAGACACAGAGCCCGTGTAACACTCCGATACTGCCCATACCAAAGGTTAATAGGCCGAATGAATGGAGATTTGTGCAAGATCTGAGAGCTATTAATAAGATAGTAGTCCTATCACCCCTGTGGTACCGGACACCAACATTATACTATCTGCTATACCACCAACAGCAACTGTCTTTACTGTGATAGACCTGTGTTCAGCTTTTTACTCTATCCCGTTAAATCAAGAAAGTCAGTATCTGTTTGCTTTCACCCACAAGAAGCAGCAGTACACATGGACCAGGTTGCCCCAAGGATACACCGAAAGCCCCGCAGTATTTGCAACAGCAGTACTAACCCAAGAACATGGTGGGGGAAATAGACCAGTTGCTTATTATTCGGTTTTGCTGCCTCCAGTAGTAAGGGGAATGCCAGCGTGTCTACGTGCTGTAGCTGCTACTGCGGTCATGGTGGAGAAGTCGGTACCTATTGTTTTGGATCATCCATGTACTGTCATTACAGCCCATGCTGTGTTATTACTTTTGAATTCAGCTGCCACACAACACTTTACAGCGTCTCGAAGAACAGGTTATGAAGTATTACTGCTGTCACACCCTAACTATACCTTTCGACGTGCACCGGTAGTGAACCCAGCCACCTTTCTTCCTACTAAAGAAGTAGAGGATCCAGACCAGCATGATTGTCTGTTAACGGTGGAAGTAGCCACCTTACCAAGACCAGATTTGCTCACAGAGCCCATGGACAATCCTGATCTTATTCTCTATACGGATGGATCATCACATAGGCCGTCGGATGATTTGTTTTTGTCAGGCTATGCTATTATAAATCCCCACAAAACTGTTGAAGCATTCGCCCTGCCTCCCGGAACCTCGGCTCAGGCTGCTGAATAGTTTGCCCTCACTCGAGCTTGTATAATAGCTAAAGATCATACTGCTAATATCTATACTGATTCTAGATATGCATTCGGTGTGGTCCATGATCTTGGACAACTGTGGAAAAACAGAGGCTTTATCACCTCTGGTGGAAAGCATATTAAGCACTCTCAACTGGTGCTTAATCTATTAGACGCCATTCAGTTGCCAAGTAAGGTAGCCGTTATCAAATGTGCAGCTCACACAACCGGTGAGGATGAAGTATCAGTAGGAAATAGGAGGGCTGACGAGGCAGCCAAACAGGCCGCTTCGGCACAGGCAGACTGCCTTCAAGCAGTCTCAATCTCCCCTCCACAGGTACTTTACATCCAACAACTTAAAACAGCCCAACAACAAGTTACCATGCAGGAAGGAAGAACTTGGGAAAACCAGGGTTGTTTTTTAAAAAACGACATTTGGTATCACCCTGATGGGCGAATTGTTTGCCCTAGATCTCTATTTTTGCCCCTGTCTCGCCTAGCACACGGTCAGGCTCACATGGGCAAAGGAGGGATGATACATGCTATTAATGCACAGTGGTATGCACCAGGAATAACAGTAGTAATTGAGAAAGTTGCTAGAACATGCCAAATTTGTCAACAAAATAACAGAGGTAAAACACCTGCTGGATATGATCATCTACCCCAACCAAGTATGCCCTTTGAAAATGCCCGAACAGTAATAAAAGAAATAGTACCAAGATATGGGATACCTATGGGAATCAACAGTGACAGGGGAACCCACTTCACCGGAAAAATAGTGCAAAACCTTGCAGAAGTGTTAGGGTTCCAGTGGAAGTTACATATACCATATCAGCCACAGTCCTCGGGAATGGGAGAAAGAGTAAATGGGATAATAAAATCTACCCTTACCAAGGTATGTCAGGAGACTGGACTGAAGTGGCCAGAAGCCTTACCATTAGTATTGTATACAATGAGAAACCAGAAAAACCGAAACACTGGTCTGACACCACATGAAGCCTTATTGGGAAGACCAATGCCTACTGGCGTAAAACCACCACTGTCAGATGAAAAAATAGCATTAATTTGGAATGATGAAAAATCACTAAAGTATGCTCAGGCCATGTGTGAAATAGCAAGAAGGCTGCATGAACAAATAAAGCAGACACAGGTGTCCCCGTCGGAAGGAAATATGCACCTTTCAGACCTGGAGATCAAGTGTTAGTAAAAACATTAAATAAAGAATCCTTTTCTCCTAGGTGGAAAGGACCGTATCAGATAATTCTCACAACACGAACCGCTTTGAAGTTGGAAAAGCACCCGAACTGGGTGCATGCAACCCGCTGTAAATATCATTTCCCCGACGAATTACAGCCGAAGGAAAAGGCATTGAGCCAGGACATACTACGGTCGCCCGACTAAGAAAACAGCCATCTTCTCGCTGAAGAACTGTACCTGCTCTTGTATTAAATATTTGGACTTGAAATTATTGCCCAAAATTCACGGACGGATGTCAGAGCTCATTTGTGTGCCAGTTTGGGCCTTTATTATTTGGGTCACTGTTACTATCGTGTGGACGTGTTGTTATTGTAACAACTTAATTCAAGAGTGGTATAGAAACAAACAAGAAAGGGAAGATGGGAAGGGACTCTTGGAAAAATTATAAATGGACGTTAGGTATACTGATCATTTTAGCGACAGGGAACTCCCGGCAGGAGGAAGAAGTCCTAAAAGAAAGAAAAATATGGTATGGGAAAGAAGTAATAGTATAAGGCAGCAAGGCAATTTTATATGCCCAGTAGGCCAAAGTTGTAAAGTAGGGAATTTTACGGCATGTGAGGCATGTGGAATGAAGGAAGAAAGAGGGGAATTCCAGTTTATATTGGGGAAAGGGTATCGGTTGTTCATAGAATACCAGGCCGATGTGTGGATGAAGTGTACCCTGAGCACAGGGAAAAACAAGAGATGGGGGTACATAGGAAGGCCGGACAGGAGAAAAGGTAGTTATTCTTTTACAAGTATGGTAGAAGGGCAGCGGATGTTGTGCATGAATAACACCCCGGTGAATGGAGGAGACCCATTTGTGGTAAAATGATCAGTAAAAGAATCCGACCACCCAGAAGACCAGGACCCGGGACATCTAAAAAGGATACTGACCACTTGCATCCCAGTGGTAAGATCCCCAGGTGTATTAAATCTAACAATACGAATTAAATATCCCCCAAAGAAAGAAGATGGTTGCCACACAACCAGTGTTAAGGCATCTTTTGAAAAAGAAAGACCCTAAAGAAAGAAATGGGATGTATTAGAGACTGTGTTAGGTGGAGTGGGAGCAGGAATAGGAGCATTGAACTCCATGGATATCGAGACCCTACAAAATAAAATCCAGGCCGTCGGGGGACTGGTAGGGGAAGATATAAAGATCAGAAATGCCTGGGATGAAGGATTACAGCAGTACTGAAGCTTGCTATACACCCCATAGTAATCGTAGGTGTGGTTATGCTTGTATTATTAATAATCCTTTGCGGAATGTGGATAAAATAAAAAAATTTAATTAGTCAAGTAATAGGCCTGCTCTCTGAAATAGAAAGAAAAGGTATATACATGAAAGGAAGGTTAAGTCGCTTGGAGGAAAAGGTTGATGAAGACGATTATCTCCAAATGCGACCCTATCCTGAAGGGTATACACCCCCTTTTGCTCAAGAAGAGAATACAGGAAATTGTGTTGATCTAAAAAATAAACAGATCAACAAGGAGGGAATTGTGGAAGAAAGAATCTATGAACACCTGGCTTAATTTAGAGGGAAGGGTTAAATTCTGTTTTTTGCTATGCTTAAAGAAATAATAAGACTAGAAAAATAGCCACGCTTTTTAGCCTTGAAACTTAGAGATGCAATTAGGTGACCATCTGGTATTAAAAGGGAGTCTCCTTTTGACTTTGCTTATCAGACTGTGAACAGAGAGAAACTATGCAAGGACAGATAGAAGTGTGTACCTCCCGAGACGACCTTTGTACTCGCGGGACTAATGAATAAGATTGTTTTTCTATTTCTGTATTCAATTTCTGTATAAAGATAAGTGCAATTTGCTTGTACGACAGAGTTTTGCCTTGGCACGGTCCAAGCAGGCTCTCCGAGATATATCTCGCTTTTTAAAATAAATTCTCTCGAAGTGCACTTCTGAAAGTCTCCGCCTGAGTTAATTTAAGCTAAATATTTCCTCGACAGTTATCCTCTTGCTCTTAATATATTTATAAAACATCTTTGAGTTGTCCTTGATTTTACTTGCCAAGAATTTATCTTGCTCTCTCTTTGCTTTCCTAATATCCTTTATAATTTCTATACTGCTCCATAGATTCTGCAGTAATTAGCCCTCGGTATCTGTCATAAGCCTCCATGTTTTTCTTTATCCTACCCTAGTGGTTGGGGCACAAGGTTCTGTGGTGTCAAGGGGTCCTCGTGTTTTTATCCAAGACAGGCGTCAGCCAGTCATTTGCTCCAAATGTTGATGCAATGGTTCAAGCTCGCAAGTGCCAGGGATCAGGAGCAGCAGTAGCAGGAAATAAAATCTAAATGTCAGTAAGCACCGATATAGTTGATCTTCATCTATTTCTATTTTAATAACGTTTGCTGAATGTGGCCCACGCCAAGTGCCAGGATATCGGGTCAGGTCCACCCTGAAAGGCCAAGAGGAGGTTTAAGAGAGGTGTTTAAAATCACAAAGGGTTTAGATAGAATAAATAAGGACAAACTGTTTCCAATGGCTGAAGGGCCGATAACCAGAGGACACAGATTTAAGGTGATTGACAAAAGAACCAGAGGCGACATAAGGAAACACTTTTTTATGCAACGAGTGGTTAGGATTTGGAAGGCAATGCCTGGTAAGGTGATGGGTACAGATTCAATAGTAGCTTTCAAAAGGGAATTGGATAATTACTTGAGGGAGGAAACATTTCCAGGATATGGGGAAAGAGCGGGGGAGTGGGACTGACTGGATTGCTCTTTGAAAGAGACAGACTTGATGGGCAGAATAGCCTCCTTTTGTGCGGTACTATTCGACCATCTTTCTATTTTTATATTTATGAAGTTATTGTCGATAGCGCAACCTACAGTTTAGAAATTTACAGCACAGGAGGCCTATCATATCCAACACGGCCGACAAAGAGCTATCCAGCCTAATCCGACTATCCAGCACTTGGTCCGTAGCCCTGTAGGTTATGGAACTTCAAGGGAATATCTAAGTATTTTTTAAATGTGGTGAGGGTTTCTGCCTCTACCACCCTTTCAGTCAGTGAGTTCCAGACCCCCACCACCCTCTGGGTGAAAACATTCCTCCTCAAATCCCCTCTAACCCACCAATTATTTTAAATCTATGCCCCCTGCTTATTGACCCCACTGTTAAGGGAAACAGGTCCTTCCTATCCACTCTATCTCATACGTTCATAATTTTATACACCTCAATTATTTGTCTCTATTCTGCTGTAAATTGAATTTATGTTGATCTGAACTGGGTTCAATGTAAAACAATTTGACGAGTCAGCCATCAGTTAGACATAGACCTACGCTGGCAGGTAAAACCCCAGATGGCTCTTTAGTAAGGATTCCTCTGGTTCCTCGCTATACATTTGTCAGGATACTGAAACCCAGCCTTCTTACAGTTCACTCCTGGAGGCCCCACTCTCTGAGCCTACAACCTTAAGCAGGGTCAGTGATGGAGTTCCGCAGTGGGAGTGATCCCAACATTGTCGGGATCACACTCCGTGTATTTTTAGTAATCCTGGTGTCTAACATGCAAACATCAGTAAAACAGGGAAATCCTGGAAACATGCTGCAAGTCTTTCTTTAACTGGAGATCAAATGTCTGTTGTATAATTGTACCAGCAGTTAACAGGCTCCTGTGAACTCCTTCGTCTGCTATTTAATGCAGACTTTAACCAATTTATTTGAAACGGGTTTATTTAAATGAGATAATGCCTGCATTAAAATGGTGTACTCAGGACTATCCCACAAACCTTCATGCAATAATTATCACGGTAATATTTAGACTGGAAACTTAAAGCTGCCATTTCGCATTCAGTCAGGAACAGATCGCAGTCTTACACCGATCTCTGATTTGACAGCACATTTCCAGCATTCACCGTTATTCTTCCTGATTTTAAACACAGCTGTAAAGGAGCCTTCCGTTCCATGCCTAGGAGCTCTGAACCATGGAAGAGAGCGGCTAGGACACATTTTATACACACCTGAAGATTAACCCACATGGAGAGTCTGCTGTCAGTGAAGAGAGATGAGAAAGACCAAAGTGCCATTTGTCCCCCTTAGTGTGGCCCTGAAGAACTGTGTCCAGCCTGAAGTTCTGTTCCCGCCGAACAATCCTTGCCCAAATTGTCCTTATTGAGTTACAGCCAGCTGATGCTAAACAGCTATGAGAGACAAAAAAATCAACAAAATTGTGTTTAAAACAAAGCTGATTTATTTGACATCTACCAGATTATCTCCAGCCCAGTTATACAGGTTATTAATAATCAGCAGAAATGAACATGGTTCAGTCCAGGATGTGATTAACAAAAGAACAGCAGAATCCAGCTCCTTGTCACTTGTGAACTCGCTGGTGTCTCAGCAGGTGGGATGAATTAGTGAATCCCTTCCCACACTCCGAGCAGGTGAACGGCCGCTCCCCAGAGTGAACTCGCTGGTGTTGCATCAGTTTCCTTTTGCTTTTAAAGCTCTTCTCACAGTCGGAACACTTGAATGGTCTATCATCTGTGTGAACAAGTTGATGTTCGGTCAGGTGGGATGAACGGGTGAATCCCTTAGCACACTCTGAGCAGGTGAATGGCCTCTCCCCAGTGTGAATGCGCTGGTGTACAGTGAGTTCAGATGAATGCCTGAATCCAGTGTCACAATGAGAGCACCTGAACGGTCTCTCCCCAGTGTGGACACGTTGATGGCACACCAATTCCCCAGACCTTTTGTAGCACTTCCCACAGTCCAAGCATTTAAAAGGTCTCTCGTCAGTGTGAACTCGCTGGTGTATCAGTAGTTGGGATGAATTAGTGAATCTCTTCCCACATTCGGAACAGGTGAATGGCCTCTCCCCAGTGTGAGTGCGTTGGTGTCTCAGCAGATCACTTGCACTTTTAAAGCTCAGCTCACACATTGAACATTTAAAAGGTCTCTCATCAGAGTGTGCAAGTTGGTGTCTCAGCAGAGTGGACGACTGAGTGAATCCTTTCCCACACACAGAGCAGGCGAATGGTCTCGCCCCAGAGTGAACTCGCTGGTGTGCCAGCAGGTGAGATGACAGGGTAAATCCTTTCCCACATGTGGAGCAGGTGAACGGCCTCTCCCCGGTGTGAGTGCGCCGATGCGTTTCCAGCTGGTACGGGAATTTGAATCCCTTCCCACAGTCCCCACATTCCCACGGTTTCTCCATGGTGCGGGTGTCCTTGTGTCTCTCCAGGTTGGACGATTAGTTGAAGCCTGGTCCACACACACAACACGTGTACGGTTTCTCCCCGCTGTCAGTGCTGCGATGTTTTGTCAGGCTGTGTAACTGGTTAAAGCTCTTTCCACAGTCAGTGCACTGGAACACTCTCACTCGGGTGTGTGTGTGTCTCGGTGCTTTTCCAGTCACACTGATGTTTGAAATATGTTCCTACAGACAGAACAGACAAACATTTCTCCTTCCACATTCAAAGGCCGATGATATTCAGGTCCTGAGGAATGCAGTGACTGTCAGACCTTGATGAGGTGCTGGGTGTGAGTTTGCTGTCACCCAGCCTGGAACAGCAGCAGTCCAGGAGACACTCACAACATCCTGCCCCCTGCTCCCTGCCCGAGGGGGAGGCCAAGGCCTGCTCCCTGCTCCCTGCTCCCTGCCCGAGGGGGAGGCCAAGGCCTGCTCCCTGCTCCCTGCCCGAGGGGGAGGCCAAAGCTGCCCCCTGCTCCCTGCCCCCTGCCCCCTGCTCCCTGCCCAAGGCCGCGCCCTGCTGTCCCCTGGGTCTCCCAGGATAGCGGCCGGTCAGCGGGAGAAAGGCCGGAGCCGCACAGCAGGTGTGTGTGTGAAGCGGATACTGCGGAGTGCTGTCTGTCGGGCAGGGCCGGGGCCTGGGCCCGCACTCGGTCTGTCTGAAACCCGCTGTCCCTCCGCCCATCTCTCACTGCGCATGCTCGACTCACACTGCCCAGGTGATTGACGGCGGCTCCGGACCAATAGGAGCAGCGGGGGGGGGGGGGGGGGGGGCGGGACTGGAGGACTGAGCGGGCGGCTGGTCCTCCAGCCAATCTGAGCGCGGGGCTCGCACACTGAGCATGCGCGGGGCCGCGGGGCTCGCACACTGAGCATGCGCGGGGCCGCGGGGCTCGCACACTGAGCATGCGCGGGGCCCGCACACTGAGCATGCGCGGGCGGCGGCGACAGGTGGTGGATACGAAGGATGGCGGCCGGGAGACGGTGTCGTGTCGGCGCAGTGCAGGAATTGCAGCCGCCAGTGGGCTGGTGAGGTTCACAGACACCTGCTGCAGGCCGCGGGCCCGAATCCCCGAGGCCCCGAGGCCCCGGGTTTGCCCCGCGGTGACAGGCCCGGCTGAGTGTGCCCACTGGCCGCTGTCTTGGACGGGTTCACGGCGCATGCGCGGCCACCCTGTTGCAGGGAGACAGTGGGAGGCATTGCCAACTGGGTGGTACAATTCACAGGCCGACACAACTCTGTGAGGCTGGCAGCATCAGTCTGTGTACAGCAAGCAAGTCACTGCTTAGAACTCAGCTATTGAGTGTTGTGCTCAGTTCTGGCCACTACACTGAAAAGGGCATCAATAATAACTTTCAAAACGATAAATGCTTCAAAGGGAACATTTTCTAGTGCTTTGGGGTACGTGCAGGGAGTGGCTCTTTCATGTGAGTCGGACGGGCTTGATGGACCGATTGATCTTCTGTGCTGTCTGATTCATAAGAACATAAGAATTAGGAACAGGAGTAGGCCATCTAGCCCCTCGAGCCTGCTCCGCCATTCAACAAGATCATGGCTCATCTGGCCGTGGACTCAGCTCCACTTACCCGCCCGCTCCCCGTAACCCTTAATTCCCTTATTGGTTAAAAATCTATCTATCTTTGACTTGAATACATTCAATGAGCTAGCCTCAACTGCTTCCCTGGGCAGAGAATTCCACAGATTCACAACCCTCTGGGAGAAGAAATTCCTTCTCAACTCGGTTTTAAATTGGCTCCCCCGTATTTTGAGGCTGTGCCCCCTAGTTCTAGTCTCCCCGACCAGTGGAAACAACCTCTCTGCCTCTATCTTGTCTATCCCTTTCATTATTTTAAATGTTTCTATAAGATCACCCCTCATCCTTCTGAACTCCAAAGAGTAAAGACCCAGTCTATTCAATCTATCATCATAAGGTAACCCCCTCATCTCCGGAATCAGCCTAGTGAATCGTCTCTGTACCCCCTCCAAAGCTAGTATATCCTTCCTCAGGTAAGGTGACCAAAACTGCACGCAGTACTCCAGGTGCGGCCTCACCAATACCCTGTACAGTTCCAGCAGGACCTCCCTGCTTTTGTACTCCATCCCTCTCGCAATGAAGGCCAACATTCCATTCCCCTTCCTAATTACCTGCTGCACCTGCAAACTAACTTTTTTGGGATTCATGCACAAGGATCATCACACCCGGCAACCAAATTTTAATTTGATTTTACGTTTTAAAGTTTAATTTGTTTTAATTGCCGGTGCTTTTAGTGTCCCCTTCCCTTTTATAGGGGGCACCGGAGAAATTGTGATTTTAGTGCCCAAAAAAAAAACACAAAAAAAAAAACCAAAAAAAAGGAAAAAAAGGGCCTTGTAAATGTCTGGTGTGTCACCCAGGTCGGGTGGCACAGTTTAATGTTTATGTTTTGCAGGTAGACTCTAAAAGAGTTTCATGCACAAGGAGCCTTCCGCGAGAGGTGGGCACCGGAGGGACTGGAGTGCATCATCACGCCCGGCAACCAAATTTTAATTTGATTTTACGTTTTAAAGTTTATTTTGTTTTAATTGCCGGTGCTTTTAGTGTCCCCCTCTCCTTTTATAGGGGGCACTGGAAAAAGGAAAAAATTTGATTTTAGTGCCCAAAAAAACCCACAAAAAAAAACCAAAAAAAGAAAAAAAGGGCCTTGTAAATGTCTGGTGTGTCATCCAGGTCGGGTGGCACGGATACATGTTTTATGTTTTGCAGGTAGACTCTAAAAGAGTTTCATGCACAAGGAGCCTTCCGCGAGAGGTGGGCACCGGAGGGACTGGAGTGCATCATCACGCCTGGCAACCAAATTTTAATTTGATTTTACGTTTTAAGTTTAATTTGTTTTAATTGCCGGTACTTTTAGTGTCTCCCTTCCCTTTTATAGGGGGCACTGGAAAAAATTTGATTTTAGCGCCCAAAAAAAAACCAAAAAAAAGAAAAACACAAAAAAAAAGGTGAAAAAAGGAAAAAAAGGGCCTTGTAAATGTCTGGTGTGTCATCCAGGTCGGGTGGCACGGTTTAATGTTTTATGTTTTACAGGTAAACTCTAAAAGAGTTTCATGCACAAGGACCCCCAGGTCCCTCTGCACCACAGCATGTTGTAATTTCTCCCCATTCAAATAATATTCCCTTTTACTGTTTTTTTTTCCAAGGTGGATGACCTCACATTTTCTGACATTGGCTCCCTGAAATGGTGACATTCAGGTAGCATCTGTCTAAGAAGGTGAAATGGTGAGTGGTCAGGGAGATCCCATCACCAAAACAGGGAGATATTACAGATATATAGGGAGGGTCGGAGTGTATAAAGAAGTGATGAGAGCACAGACACCCAGACAGAATCAGCACCTTCAGGGAGGAGAGGGAGAGGAACCAGTGAGTGTAGAACTGAACCCAGACAGAGTCAGCACCTTCAGGGGAGAGAGAGAGAGAGAGGGGAACCAGTGAGTGTAGAACCGAACCCAGACAGAGTCAGCACCTTCAGGGGAGGGGAACCAGTGAGTGTAGAACCGAACCCAGACAGAGTCAGCACCTTCAGGGGAGGAGAGGGAGGGGAACCAGTGAGTGTAGAACTGAACCCAGACAGAGTCAGCACCTTCAGGGGAGAGAGAGAGAGAGAGAGAGAGAGGGGAATCAGTGAGTGTAGAACTGAACCCAGACAGAGTCAGCACCTTCAGGGGAGAGAGAGAGAGAGAGAGAGCGGAACCAGTGAGTGTAGAACTGAACCCAGACAGAGTCAGCACCTTCAGGGGAGGGGAACCAGTGAGTGTAGAACTGAACCCAGACAGAGTCAGCACCTTCAGGGGAGGAGAGGGAGGGGAACCAGTGAGTGTAGACCTGAACCCAGACAGAGTCAGCACCTTCAGGGGAGGAGAGGGAGGGGAACCAGTGAGTGTAGACCTGAACCCAGACAGAGTCAGCACCTTCAGGGGAGGAGAGAGAGGGGAACCAGTGAGTGTAGAACTGAACCCAGCCAGAGTCAGTACCTTCAGGGGAGGGGAACCAGTGAGTGTAGAACTGAACCCAGCCAGAGTCAGTACCTTCAGGGGAGGGGAACCAGTGAGTGTAGAACTGAACCCAGCCACAGTCACCGCTTTCAGGTTAGGGAAAAAACTGGAAGCAAAGGAAAAATAGTTGGAGATGGTGCAATGGGTTTGGATTTCTACACAGGGAGGAGGGAGAGTGTATGGGATGGGGATTTACAGCTTTGGAGAACAAGAGACTCAGACCAAACATCATGTCAAGATCTGACAGAGATACTCGATTCATCAGGACGTTGTCTCATCAAACACTGTCTTTTGGATGAGAGGTTAAACCGAGGTCCCGTCTGCTCTCTCAGGTTGAATTAAAATATCCCATGGCACTATTTAGAAGAAGAGCAGGGTGGTTATCCCGGTGTCCTGGCCAATTTTCCACATGGCAGACTAGTCACGAAAATAAAAGCCCATGCGATCTCGGGCAAAGTGGCAAGTTGGATCCAAAATTGGCCCGGAGGCAGGAAGCAAAGGGTAATGATTGATGGGTATTTTTGTGACTGGAAGGATGTATCCAGTGGGGTTCTACAGGGCTCAGTTCTGGGTCCCTTACTTTTTGTGGTATATATCAATGACTTAGACTTGAATGTTGGGGGTATGATTAAGAAGTTGCAGATGACACTAAAATAGGCTGTGTGGTTGATAATGAAGAAGAAAGCTGTGGACTGCATTCTCTGTTTTTATTTCAGATTTCAGCATCTGCAGTATTTTGCTTTTGTCTTGTATTGATATAGCGCCTTTAATGTAGTAAAACATCCCAAGGTATTTCATAGGAGTGTTATATTATGAGACAAAAAATGTGACATGAAATTAGGGCAGGGAAAGAGGTAGGTTTTAAGGAGCATCTTAAAGGAGGAAAGCGAGGTAGAGAGGCGGAGAGGTTTAGGGAGGGAGTTCCAGAGCTTGGGGCCTCGGTACAGAAGGCACCGTCACCAATGGCTGAGCGATTATAATCAGGGATGGTCAAGAGGACAGAATTAGAGGAGCGCAGACATCTCGAGCTGGTTGTGGGGCTGGAGGAGATAAAGATAGGGAGGGGCGAGGCCATAGAGGGTTGTATAAACAAGGATGAGAATCTTGAAATCGAGGCGTTGCTTAACCGGGAGCCAATGTAGGTCAGCGAGCATGGGGGCGATGTGTGAGTGGGACTTGGTACGAGTTAGGTCACGGGCAGACGAGTTTTGGATGAGCTCAAGATTACGTCGGGTAGAATGCGGGAGGCCAGCCAAGAGTGCGATGGAATAGTCAAGTCCAGAGGTAACAAAGGCATGGATGAGGGCTTCAGCTGCAGATGAGCTGAGGCAGGGGCGGAGACGGGCGATGTTACGGAGGTGGAAACAGGCGGTCTTAGTTAGGCTGCGGATATGTGGTCGGAAGCTCATATCGGGGTTAAATATGACACCAAGGTTGCAAACAGTGTGGTTTAGCCTCAGACAGAAGTTGGGGAGAGGGATGGAGTCAGTGGCTCGGGAACGGAGTTTGTGGCGGGGACCGAAAACAATGGCTTTGATCTTCCCAATATTTAATTGGAGAAAATTTCTGCTCATCCAGAACTGGATGTCGGACAAGCAGTCTGACAATTTAGAGACTGAGGAGAGGTCGAGAGAAGTGGTGGTGAGGTAGAGCTGGGTGTACATGTGGAAACTAACGTGATGTTTTCGGATGATGTCGCCAAGGGGCAACATGTAGATGAGAAATAGGAGGGGCCAAGGAAAGATCCTTGGGGGACACCAGAGGTAACGATGCAGGGGGCGGGAAGAGAAGCTGTTGCAGGAGATTCTCTGGCTACGATTAGATAGATAAGAATGGAACCAGGCGCATGCAGTCCCACCCAGCTGGACGGTGGTGGAGAGGCGTTGGAGGAGGATGGAGTGGTCGTCTGTGTCAAAGGCTGCAGACAAGTCAAGAGGACGAGGTGGGATAGTTTGCCTTTGTCACAGTCAGAAAGGATGTCATTTGTGACTTTGATGAGAGCCGTTTCGGTACTGTGGCAGGGGCAGGTATTGGAGGGCGAGGTACTGGAGGGCGAGGTACTGGAGGGCGAGGTACTGGAGGGCGAGGTACTGGAGGGCGAGGTACTGGAGGGCGAGGCACTGGAGGGCGAGGCACTGGATTGCGAGGTACTGAAGGGAGGGGTACTGGAGGGCGAGGTACTGGAGGGCAAGGTATTGGAGGGTGAGGTAGGGCGAGGGCGAGGTATTGGAGGGCGAGGCACTGGAGGGCGAGGCACTGGAGGGCGAGGTACTGAAGGGAGGGGTACTGGAGGCCGAGGTACTGGGGGGCGAGGTACTGGAGGGCGAGGTACTGGAGGGCAGACAGTGACTGGGGCCGAACCCCACCATCACACAGCATCTTCGGGAGTGAAATGGTGAAAAATCCAAACCTGCGATGAATCTGGATTTCAAACAGCGAGCAAGTGACGAGGAGAGAGTGTGTGGGATGGCGATTTACCTGAGGGGCAGGAGATGACAGAATATTTCAGAGAAACTGGAACTGTGTGTTCAGAATTTCTATCCTGTACTTAGTGATGTCTTTTGTAAATTATGAGGACAAGTTATACAGACTGGGCTTGTATTCTTTGAATATAGAAGATTAAGGAGTGATCTAATTCAGGTGTTTAAGATGATTAAAAGAGTTGATAGGGGAGATAAAGAAAATATTTTCTCTGGTGAGTAAGTCCACAACAAGGGGTCATAAGCTTAAAATTAGATCTGGGCGTGATGGGGTGATGTCAGGAAACAATTCTTCACACAAAGGGCCGAGGGAATCTGGAACTCTTCCCCCACCAACCTCCCCCCCACACACACACACAAACCACTGTTGAAGCTGGCGGGTCAATTGAAAATCTGAAAACTGAGTGTGTTAGAATTTTGTTCGGCAAGAGTATTAAGGATGATGGAACCAAGTCAGGTCGATGGATATCGATCCAGATGAGCCATGAGCTAACTGAATGGTGGAACAGGTTCAAGGGGCTGAATGGCCTATTCCTGTTCCTATGTTGCTGCTAACACTGCTGACTTTTGTAAACAGCTTTTACAGGGTATACGAAGAGGAGGATATGCAAAAGGGATTAAACCTGGGGTCTTTCTGTGCCTTTACGCATTGAGCCATTGACCTCCAGTGACCCTGCTGGAAAATGCACATGTGAGGCCCCCGGTGAGGACAGTGGAATAGTCTGTCGACACTCACTGTCGAGGTTCACACATGGAAATTGGGCACATGGGTCGCATATTGAAGAGAAACTGGTGAGTGTAGAACTGAACCCAGCCAGAGTCAGCACCTTCAGGGGAGGGGAATCAGTGAGTTTCGAACTGAACCCAGCCAGAGTCAGCACCTTCAGGGGAGGGGAATCAGTGAGTTTCGAACTGAACCCAGCCAGAGTCAGTACCTTCAGGGGAGGGGAATCAGTGAGTGTAGAACTGAACCCAGCCAGAGTCAGTACCTTCAGGGGAGGGGAATCAGTGAGTGTAGAACTGAACCCAGCCAGAGTCAGTACCTTCAGGGGAGGAGAGGGAGGGGAAGCAGTGAGTGTAGAACTGAACCCAGCCAGAGTCAGTACCTTCAGGGGAGGAGAGGGAGGGGAAGCAGTGAGTGTAGAACTGAACCCAGCCAGAGTCAGTACCTTCAGGGGAGGAGAGAGAGGGGAACCAGTGAGTGTAGAACTGAACCCAGCCAGAGTCAGTACCTTCAGGGGAGGGGAATCAGTGAGTGTAGAACTGAACCCAGCCAGAGTCAGTACCTTCAGGGGAGGGGAACCAGTGAGTGTAGAACTGAACCCAGCCAGAGTCAGTACCTTCAGGGGAGGGGAACCAGTGAGTGTCGAGCTGAACCCAGCCAGAGTCAGTACCTTCAGGGGAGGGGAACCAGTGAGTGTAGAACTGAACCCAGCCAGAGTCAGTACCTTCAGGGGAGGGGAACCAGTGAGTGTAGAACTGAACCCAGCCAGAGTCAGTACCTTAAGGGGAGGAGAGGGAGGGGAACCAGTGAGTGTAGAACTGAACCCAGCCAGAATCAGTACCTTCAGGGGAGGAGAGGGAGGGGAAGCAGTGAGTGTAGAACTGAACCCAGCCAGAGTCAGCACCTTCAGGGGAGGGGAATCAGTGAGTGTAGAACTGAACCCAGCCAGAGTCAGTACCTCCAGGGGAGGGGAACCAGTGAGTGTAGAACTGAACCCAGCCAGAGTCAGTACCTCCAGGGGAGGGGAACCAGTGAGTGTCGAGCTGAACCCAGCCAGAGTCAGCATCTTCAGGGGAGGAGAGGGTGGGGAATCAGTGAGTGTAGAACAGAACCCAGCCAGAGTCAGCATCCTCAGGGGAGGAGAAGTGATGAGGGTAAAATAATAGGAATTTTGTAAAGTGTCTTGTTCTTTATTCACTTCCTGGATCCTAAAGCTACTGACCTCAGTCTCCCACTTCTGAAGTCTTCAGGCTCTAAAACTGAAGCTTGGTGTCCCTCAGTCTCTACTCCTTGATTTACATCCCCATTCTAACCCCTTTCCCCCTGGGTTGTGTTCCACACTGTGGGCCTTGGGCCTACCCCGGGGATTCTCAGTATGAACAGGGGGATGTGTGTTTAGACAGGAAGTCCCAGCTCTCCATCTTTAAAGGGACAAGGAGAGGACCAGCTGGGCTGAATGGCCCTGCTTTATGACATCACTGCAGTGCCTAGCAACCAACCTCCCTGAGCCCTGCTCATTATGGGCTGGGTTTAGCTTAGTGCTGTTACAGGAAGGGAAACAGGAGCAGGATTCGACCCGTGTGCAGCCCAGGATTAATGGGGAGAGGTACAGGATCAATTTATACCTTATTGAGTGAGAAATGTTATTGTCCCAGACACTCCCTGTCCCTCAGTATCTGTGTCAGGGGGAGAAGGTCGTCAGTAAAGTTCCCTCTACACTGCCCTGGGGCAGTATACAGGGAGCTTTACTCTGTATCTAACCTGTGCTGTACCTGCCCTGGGAGTGTTTGATGGGACAGTGTAGAGGGAGCTTTACTCTGTATCTAACCCCCTGTACCTGCCCTGGGAGTGTTTGATGGGGCAGTGTAGAGGGAGCTTTACTCTGTATCTAACCCCGTGCTGTACCTTCCCTGGGAGTGTTTGATGGGACAGTGTAGAGGGAGCTTTACTCTGTATCTAACCCCCTGTACCTGCCCTGGGAGTGTTTGATGGGACAGTGTAGAGGGAGCTTTACTCTGTATCTAACCCCCTGTACCTGCCCTGGGAGTGTTTGATGGGACAGTGTAGAGGGAGCTTTACTCTGTATCTAACCCCCTGTACCTGCCCTGGGAGTGTTTGATGGGACAGTGTAGAGGGAGCTTTACTCTGTATCTAACCCCCTGTACCTGCCCTGGGAGTGTTTGATGGGACAGTGTAGAGGGAGCTTTACTCTGTATCTAACCCGCCTGTACCTGCCCTGGGAGTGTTTGATGGGACAGTGTTGAGGGAGCTTTACTCTGTATCTAACCCCCTGTACCTGCCCTGGGAGTGTTTGATGGGACAGTGTAGAGGGAGCTTTACTCTGTATCTAACCCTGTACTGTACCTGCCCTGGGTGTGTGTGATGCTGACAATAGTTGCATACATCTTTTAACCGAAAGATGATATCAGAAAAGCCCATCAGCTTCTCTACTGGACGCAGATCCTGAGGGACAGCGATTGTCCCGGACATTGTAAACACCTCTCTCCCAGCTCCTCTTCGTTCCAATCCAAAGAGCCCCAGTTTTTCCAGATTGTCCTCATAACTAAAGTCTCTTGTCCCTGGTATCATCTCAGTGAATCTCTACTGCACCCTCTGCATGGCCTTGACATCCGTCCCAGTTAGCCTAACATCTGTCATTGGGAAAATGCTGGAGTCCATTATTAAGGAGGCAGTAGCGGGACATTTAGAAAATCATAATATAATCAAGCAGAGTCAACCTGCAGTTATGAAAAGGAAATAATGTTTGACAAATTTATTTGAGTTCTTTGAGGATGTAATGAGCAGGGTGGATAAGGGGGAATCAGTGGATAGTATTTGGATTTCCAAAAGGCATTCGATAAGGTGCCACATAAAAAGTTATTGCACAAGATAAGAGTTCATGGTGTTGGGGGTAACATATTAGCATGGATACAGGATTGGCTAACTAACAGAGAGTCAGGATATATGGATCATTTTCCAGTTGCCAAACTGTAACTAGTGGGATGCCACAGGGATCAGTGCTGGGGCCTCAACTATTTACAATCTATATTAATGACTTGGCTGAAGGGACCGAGTGTAATGTAGCCCAGTTTGCTGATACAAAGATGGGTGGGAAAGCAAGTTGTGAAGAGGACACAAAGAGTCTGCAAAGGGATATAGACAGGCTAAGTGAGTGGGCAAAATGTTGGCAGGAGTATAATGTGGGAAAATGTGAGGTTATCCACTTTGGTAGGAAGAATAGAAAACAAAATATTATTTAAGTAGAGAGAGACTACATAATACTGCGTTACAGAGAGACCTGGGTGATACGTCCTTACTATACAGTATAAATGCACACGAGGCCCATGCTTGAGAGAAGGTCAGTCTGTGACCTGTCCTTTATTCCTTTGCACTCAAGTGATGAAGGTGGGTGGAGCTTCCCCTGTTATACCTGAAGGTCCAGGTTAGGAGTGTCTCCCACAAGTTCACCACCTAGTGGTCATTGTTCTCACAGTGTACAACTTAGGTCAGATTATACATGGGTTACAATGCTGGTTGAATACATGACATCACCTCCCCCCCCAAAGTCTTATTGGGATCAAAGGTTGAGTCTATCCGGTGGTTTACGCTCTCTTGTAGAGCGCCTGAGTTGGGGCTCCGGTTGTTGGGCGCTGGCCTGAATGTCTGCTGTTTGCGGTGCCTCAGGCCTGTCTGGACTGCTCACAGTGAGTGGGCTCTCCTCCCTTTGGTTCCGGTGTTCGGTCACCTGTGGTGGAGTGAACTCTACATCGTATTCTTCCTCTGCTTCTTCTATGGGGTTGCTGAACCTCCTTTTTGTTTGATCCACGTGTTTGCGGCAGATTTGTCCATTGGTAAGTTTAACTACCAGAATCCTATTTCCCTCTTTGGCAACCACAGTGCCTGCGAGCCATTTGGGCCCTGCAGCATAGTTGAGGACAAAAACAGGATCATTTACATCAATACATCGCGCCCTCGCATTCCTGTCATGGTCGTCATATTGTGGCTGGCGCCTGCTCTCGACAATTTCTTTCATGGTGGGGTGTGTAAGGGATAACCGGGTTTTGAGTGTCCTTTTCATGAGCAGCTCTGCGGGTGGAACCCCTGTGAGTGAGTGTGGTTGGGATCTATAGGCCAACAGGAGGCGTGATAAGCGGCTTTGTAGGGAACCCCCTTGGATTCTGAGCATCCCTTGTTTGATTATCTGCACTGCTCGTTCTGCCTGGCCGTTTGAGGCCGGCTTGAACGGTGCCGTTCTGACATGGTTAATTCCATTGTTTGCCATGAAGTTCTGGAATTCAGTGCTTGTGAAGCACGGGCCATTGTCGCTGACCAAGACGTCCGGTAGACCGTGGGCGGCGAACATTGCCCGTAGACTTTCTACCGTGGCAGAGGATGTGCTTGAATTTAAAACGTCACACTCGATCCATTTGGAGTAGGCGTCTACTACAACCAAAACATTTTTCCCATGAAAGGACCTGCGTAGTCCACATGGCTGCGTGGCTATGGCTTGGCGGGCCAGGACCAGGGGCTAAGGGGGGCTTCCCTGGGCGCATTGCCCAGCTGGGCACACGTGTTGCACCTGCGAACACAAAGTTCCAGATCTGCGTCTATCCCTGGCCACCAAACGTGTGACCTGGCAATTGCCTTCATCATGACAATGCCCGGGTGCTCATTGTGGAGTTATCTGATGAACACCTCTCTGCCCATCTGGGGCATGACTACGCGGTTTCCCCACAGTAGGCAATCGGCCTGAATCGAGAGTTTATCCCCGTGCCTGTAAAATGGTTTAAATTCCTCAGGGCATGCCCCGTACGTGGCTGCCCAGTCCCCATTCAGGACATATTTCTTGACTAGAGACAATAGCGGGTCTCTATTTGTCCAGACTTTAATCTGACGGGCTGTCATGGGTGAGCCTTCGCTTCCGAAAGCTTCAACAGCCATGACCATCTCAGCACCATGCTCGGTAGCCCCCTCAGTGCTGGCTAGTGGGAGCCTGCT
Source organism: Pristiophorus japonicus (assembly GCF_044704955.1). Classification (NCBI taxonomy): domain Eukaryota; kingdom Metazoa; phylum Chordata; class Chondrichthyes; family Pristiophoridae; genus Pristiophorus; species Pristiophorus japonicus. Next base: position 4,319,477 of record NC_091983.1, on the reverse strand, counting down.
GAGTGTATCGGCACAGTTTTCAGTGCCCGGTCTGTGCCGAATTGTGTCGTCCTAGGTGGCTAACGTGAGTGCCCACCTCAGTATGCAGGTTGATGCGTTTGCACTTATGACCTAGTTGTCGGCCAAAAGGGACGTTAGGGGTTTGTGATCTGTCTCCAGCTCAAATTTCCTGCCAAACAGGTACTGGTGCATTTTCTTTACCGCATATACACATGCGAGCGCCTCCTTTTCTACCATCCCGTAGCCCCTTTCTACCTGGTACAGACTCCTGGAGGCATAAGCTACCGGCTGTAACTGACACTTGGCATTGACATGCTGCAACACACACCCGACACCATAGGACGACGCATCGCACGTTAACACAAGTTTCTTACATGGGTCATATAGCGTTAACAGATTGTTGGAACATAACAATTTGCGTGCTCTATTAAAAGCCCTTTCCTGGCTGTCCCCCCAGAGCCATTTGCGACCTTTGCGTAGGAGCACGTGTAGCGGCTCTAGCAGCGTGCTTAATTTGGGAAGAAAGTTACCAAAATAGTTCAGGAGCCCCAGGAACGAACGCAGCTCCGTCGTGTTATGGGGTCTGGGTGCTCTCTGGATCGCTTCCGTCTTGGACGCAGTAGGTCTGATCCCGTCTGCTGCTACCCTCATCCCCAGGAATTCTACCTCTGGAGCTAGGAAGATGCACTTCGCCTTTTTCAGTCGCAGACCTACCCGGTCCAGTCTGTTCCAGGTTGTGGAGGTGATCTTCAGTATCGCAGCCCGTGATGAGGATGTCGTCTTGAAAAACCACCGTCCCTGGAATCGACTTGAGGAGGCTTTCCATATTTCGTTGGAAGATCGCGGCGGCTGAGCGAATCCCGAATGGACATCTGTTGTACTCAAACAAACCCTTGTGTGTCGTGATGGTGGTCAGCTTCTTTGACTCACTCGCCAGCTCCTGGGTCATGTAAGCTGATGTCAGGTCCAATTTTGAAAAAAGTTTGCCACCGGATAGCGTCGCAAAGAGGTCCTCCGCTCTCGGTAGCGGGTACTGGTCTTGGAGTGACACCCGATTGATGGTGGCCTTGTAATCACCACATATCCTGACCGACCCATCCGCCTTGAGCACCGGCACAATCGGGCTCGCCCAGTCACTGAATTCGACTGATGAGATGATGCCTTCCATCAGCAGGCGGTCCAATTCGCCTTCTATCTTTTCCCGCATCACGTACGGCACCGCTCTGGCCTTGTGGTGTACTGGCCTGGCGTCCGGGTTTATGTGAATTACTACCTAGGCCTCCATGAAAGTGCCGATGCTGGATTGAAACAGTGAGTCAAATTTGTCCAGGATCTGTGAGCATGATATTCGCTCCACAGAGGAAATTGCATTGACATCGCCCCATTTCCTGTTCATGACAGCAAGCCAACTCCTCCCCAGTAGTGCGGGACCATCCCCCGGGACAATCCAGAGTGGCAACCTGTTCTCCGAATCTTTGTGGGTCACGACTACCGTGGCGCTGCCTAGCACCGGAATGATCTGCTTTGTGTAAGTCTGTAGCTGTGCGTCAATCGGCGATAATTTTGGCCTCCTGACCTTGGATGCCCGCAACTTTACGAACTGTTTGATACTCATCAAGGACTGGCTGGCACCCGTGTCCAGCCCCATTGATACTGGGATGCCATTGAGGAGCACTTTCATCATTATCGGTGGCGTCCTGGTGTATGCACTGTATACGTGCTCCACATGAACTCGCTGAACTTCAGCTTCCAGCGATTTCCCCCAGCATTCATTTCTGCAATTTCTACAGGTATTTTGCTCATCTCTGCAAACTCCGGCTGAATGTGTGCCTCCACACCTCCATCATGAGCTGTTGTTGGAAACAAAAGGCCCCTTGCCAGTCGATCATCTCTGACTGCCTCTGTGACTTTCCTTAAGTGCGCCATTAACAGGTGTTGATGGCCCTATTACTGGCCGCAATGTCCCTTGCAATGGCGTGAATTGCCGTTCGGCTAGCCATTGTCTCTGTCGAACTCCCGCTCTGGGCTCGACTACATGTTGGGGCATGCCCAATTGCCCTTGTCTGCCTGGAGAACTGTGTGCTGCTTTAACAATGTTGATTCTCTGTCCCAACCATTCCTTAACACAGTACCTCTCGTCTGTTCTGCTAGTGGCCATGCTTGCGTGGTTTAAATTCCAGTTTCTCGTCACCATTGATACGTCCTTAGAATACAGTATAAATGCACACGAGGCAGGTTAGTTGAGAGAAGGTCAGTCTGTGACCTGTCCTTTATTCCTTAGCACTCAAGTGATGAAAGTGGGTGGAGTTTTCCCTTTTATACCTGAAGGTCCAGGTTAGGAGTGTCTCCCACAAGTTCACCACCTAGTGGTCATTGTTCTCACAGTGTACAACTTGTCAGTTTATACATGGGTTACAATGCTGGTTGAATACATGACATGTACCATCTACAAGATACACTGCAGTAATTCACCAAGGCTTCTTCGACAGCACGTCCAAAACCTCTACCACCTGGCAGGATAGGGGCAGCAGGCACATGGGAGCACCACCACCTCCACGTTCCCCTCCAAGTCACACACCATCCTGGCGTGGAAGTCTATTGCCATTCTTTCATTGTCGCTGGGTCAAAATCCTGGAACACCATCCCTAACAGCACTGGGAGTACCTTCAGCATACAAACTCCAACGGTTCAAGAAGGGAGCTTACCACCATCTTCTGCAGGGTAATCAGGGAAGGGTAATAAATGCTGACCTTGCCAGCGATACCCACATCCAATGGGTACTTGTGCATGAAACACAAAAGGATAGTATGCAGGTACAGCAAGTGATCAGGAAGGCATGGTATCTTGGCCTTTATTACAAAGGGGATGGAGTATAAAAGCAGGGAAGTCTTGCTACAGCTGTGTAAGTTATTGGTGAGGCCACACCTGGAATACTGCGTGCAGTTTTGGTTTCCATATTTACGAAAGGATATACTTGTGTTGGAGACAGTTCAGAGAAGGTTCACTCGGTTGATTCCGGGGATGAGGAGGTTGACTTATGAGGAAAGGTTGAGAAGGTTGATCCTCTACTCGTTGCAATTCAGAAGAATGAGAGGTGATCTTATCGAAACGTGTAAGATTATGAGGGGGCTTGATAAGGTGGATGCAGAGAGGTTGTTTCCACTGATGGGGGAAACTAGAACTAGAGGGCATGATCTTAGAATAAGGGGCCACCCATTTAAAACTGAGATGAGGAGAAATTTCTTCTCAGAGGGTTGTAAATCTGTGGAATTCGCTGCCTCAGAGAGCTGTGGAAGCTGGGACATTGAATACATTTAAGATAGAGATAGACAGTTTCTTAAACGATAAGGGGATAAGGGGTTATGGAGAGCAGGCAGGGAAGTGGAGCTGAGTCCATGATCAGATCAGCCATGATCTTATTGAATGGGGGAGCAGGCTTGAGGGGCCGTATGGCCTACTCCTGTTCCTAATTCTTATGTTCTTATGAATGAATAATAAAAAAACAATAAAAGCACAGGCCGGGGAAGAAGCCCGGGCCGTTCCCTCTCTGTGTGTGGGGCTCAGTACCTCACTGAATGTGAACAACTGCCGCCACATAGAAACATAGAAAATAGGTGCAGGAGTAGGCCATTCAGTCCTTCGAGCCTGCACCGCCATTCAATAACATCATGGCTGATCATTCCCTCAGTACCCCTTTCCTGCTTTCTCTCCATACCCCTTGATCCCTTTAGCCGTAAGGGCCATATCTAACTCCCTCTTGAATATATCCAATGAACTGGCATCAACAACTCTCTGCGGCAGGGAATTCCACAGGTTAACAACTCTGAGTGAAGAAGTTTCTCCTTATCTCAGTCCTAATTGGCTTACCCCTTATCCTTAGACTGTCTCCCCTGGTTCTGGACTTCCCCAACATCGGGAACATTCTTCCCGCATCTAACCTGTCCAGTCCCGTCAGAATTTTATATGTTTCTATGAGATCTCCTCTCATCCTTTTAAACTCCAGTGAATACAGGCCCAGACGATCCAGTCTCTCCTCATATGTCAGTCCTGCCATCCCGGGAATCAGTCTGGTGAACCTTCGCTGCACTCCCTCAATAGCAAGAACGAGCTTCCTCAGATTAGGAGACCAAATCTGAACACAATATTCCAGGTGAGGCCTCACCAAGGCCCTGTACAACTGCAGTAAGACCTCCCTGCTCCTATACTCAAATCCCCTTGCTATGAAGGCCAACATACCATTTGCCTTCTTCACCGCCTGCTGTACCTGCATGCCAACTTTCAATGACTGATGTACCATGACACCCAGGTCTCGTTGCACATCAGCTTTTCCTAATCTGCCGCCATTCAGATAATATTCTGCCTTTGTGTTTTTGTCCCCAAAGTGGATAACCTCACATTTATCCACATTATACTGCATCTGTCATGTATTTGCCCACTCACCTAACCTGTCCAAATCACCCTGCAGCCTCTTAGCATCCTCCTCACAGCTCACACCGCCACCCAGTTAAGTGTCAATCTGCAAACTTGGAAATATTACATTCAATTCCTTCATCTAAATCGTTAATGTATATTGTAAATAGCTGGGGTCCCAGCATTGAGCCTTGCGGCACCCCACTAGTCACTGCTTGTCATTCTGAAAAGGATCCGTTTATCCCGACTCTCTGCTTCCTGTCTGCCAACCAGTTCTCTATTCATGTCAGTACATTACCCCCAATATCTTGTGCTTTAATTTTGCACACCATTCTCTTGTGTGACCTTGTCAAAAGCCTTTTGAAAGTCCAAATACACCACATCCACTGGTTCTCCCTTGTCCACTCTACTGGTCACATCCTCAAAAAATTCCAGAAGATTTGTCAAGCGTGATTTCCCTTTCATAAATCTATGCTGACTTGGACCGATCCTGTCACTGCTTTCCAAATGCGCTGCTATTTCATCTTTAACAATTGATTCCAACATTTTCCCCACGACTGATGTCAGACTAACCGGTAACTATAATTACCCGTTTTCTCTCTCCTTCCTTTTTTTAAAAAGTGGTGTTACATTAGCTACCCTCCAGTCCATAGAAACCGATCCAGAGTCGATAGACTGTTGGAAAATGATCACCAATGCATCCACTATTTCAAGGGCCATTTCCTTAAGTACTCTGGGATGCAGATTATCAGGCCCCGGGGATTTATCGGCCTTCAATCCCATCAATTTCCCCAACACAATTTCCTGACTAATAAGGATTTCCTTTAGGAAGGAGCTTGGGCCTTTCCTGCACTGTGTGTGGGGCTCTGTGGTAGAGCTATGCAATTAGTTCCAATTCCCTGGTCTTTCCTACAGCTCTATAAATGTTTCCATTCCATTATTTATCTAATTCCCTTTTGAAAGTTACTGTTGAATCACTTAGCCAATTTTGTATCCAGTCTATCCAAGTAACTGAAGTCCCTCATCCATGGAATCATTGTCGTAAATCTTTTCTGCACCCTCTCTAAGGCCTTCACATCCTTCCTAAAATGCGGTACCCAGAATTGGGCACACTACTCCAGTTGAGACCGAATCAGTGTTTTAAACAGGTTCATCATAATATCCACGCTTTTGTGCTCTATCCCTCTATTCATGAAGCCCAGGATCCCATAAGCTTTTTTAACTGCTGTCTCAACCTGCCCTGCCACCTTCAACGATTTGTGCACATATACCCCCAGGGCTCTCTGTTCATATGCCCCCTTTAGGATTATACCCTTTAGTTTATATTTCCACTGCTCATTCTTTCTACCAAAACGTATCGTGCCACAATTTTCTGCGTTAAATTTTATCTGCTATGTGTCCGCCCATTTCACCAGCCTGTCTATATCCTTTTGAAGTCTATCACTATCCTCCTCACTGTTCACTATACTTCCAAGTTTTGTGTCATCTGCAAATTTTGAAATTGTGCCCTGTACACCCACATCCAAGTTATTAATATATATCAAGAAAAGCAATGGTCCCAGTACCGACCCTGAGGAACACCACTGTATACCTGCCTCCACTCTGATAAACAACCGATCACCACTAATTCTATTTTCTTTATCAGTAAGTAACCTTTAGCATTGTTGTTGCCAATTTAAGTGTATCTAGGGGTTAAGTCATGGCAGGAGAGCTCGGACATGTGTTATGCTCCTCCTGTACTATGTGGGAAGTCAGGGATGCTTTCGGTGTCCCTGATGACTACATGTGCGGGAAGTGTATCCGCCTTCAGCTCCTGATGGACCGCATTGCAGAACTGGAGCTGCGGGTGGATTCACTCTGGAGCATCCACGATGCTCAGATTGATGTGAATAGCACAATTAGTGAGGTAAAGGGTCCACAGTCAGATAGGGGATGGAAGACCAGCAGGAAGAGCAGTGCAAGGAAGGTAGTGCAGGGGTCCCCTGCGGTCATCCCCCTGCAAAACAGATACACCACTTTGAGTGCTGTTGAGGGGGATGACTCATCAGGGGAGGGCAGCAGCAGCCAAGTTCATGGCACCGTGGCTGGCTCTGCTGCACAGGAGGGCAGGAAAAAGAGTGGGAGAGCGATAGTGATAGGGGATTCAATTGTAAGGGGAATAGATAGGCGTTTCTGCGGCCGCAACCGAGACTCCAGAATGGTATGTTGCCTCCCTGGTGCAAGGGTCAAAGATGTCTCGGAGCGGGTGCAGGACATTCTGAAAAGGGAGGGTGAACAGCCAGTTGTCGTGGTGCATATAGGTAAAAAACGGGATGCGGTCCTACGAGACGAATTTAGGGAGGTACGAGCTAAATTTAAAAATTAGGACCTCAAAAGTAGTAATCTCAAGATTGTTACCAGTGCCACGTGCTAGTCAGAGTAGGAATTGCAGGATAGCTCAGATGACTACGTGGCTTGAGCAGTGCTGCAGAAGGGAGGGATTCAAATTCCTAGGGCATTGGAACTGGTTCTGGGGCAGTTGGGGCCAGTACAAACCGGACGGTCTGCACCTGGGCAGGACCGGAACCAATGTCCAGTGACTGGATCACGTAGGGCTGCAGCTGAAGAGGTCAAAATGCATCTTCATGGCAACAGAAGTGGGGTTTTTGGGGAGAAAGATCGCGGCCTACGGCATTCGGCCCACAGACACCAAGACAGAGGTTATCAGGAACGCGCCCAGGCCACAGAACGTCACGGACTCCTCAACTATTTGGTAACTTCCGACCGCGGTTAAGCACCCTCTTAGAGTCCCTACATGTGTTATTGCAGAAAGGTGAGAACTGGGTATGGGGAAAGAACCAAGTAATTGCTTTTGTGAAAGCCAGAAACATTTTATGCTCCAACAAGCTGCTTGTATTGTATTGCAAAAGTTTCTATAGGTATGTAAAGAGAAAAAGGTTAGTAAAGACAAACATAGGTCCCCTGCAGTCAGAATCAGGGGAAGTCATAACGGGGAACAAAGAAATGGCAGACCAATTGAACAAGTACTTTGGTTCGGTATTCACTAAGGAGGACACAAACAACCTTCCGGATATAAAAGGGGTCAGAGGGTCGAGTAAGGAGGAGGAACTGAGGGAAATCTTTATTAGTCGGGATATTGTGTTGGGGAAATTGATGGGATTGATGGCTGATAAATCCCCAGCGCCTGATGGACTGCATCCCAGAGTACTTAAGGAGGTGGCCTTGGAAATAGCGGATGCATTGACAGTCATTTTCCAACATTCCATTGACTCTGGATCAGTTCCTATCGAGTGGAGGGTAGCCAATGTAACCCCACTTTTTAAAAAAGGAGGGAGAGAGAAAACAGGGAATTATAGACCGGTCAGCCTGACCTCAGTAGTGGGTAAAATGATGGAATCAATTATTAAGGATGTCATAGCAGTGCATTTTGCAAATGGTGACATGATAGGTCCAAGTCAGCATGGATTTGTGAAAGGGAAATCATGCTTGACAAACCTTCTGGAATTTTTTGAGGATGTTTCCAGTAAAGTGGACAAGAGAGAACCAGTTGATGTGGTATATTTGGACTTTCAGAAGGCTTTCGACAAGGTCCCGCACAAGAGATTAATGTACAAAGTTAAAGCACATGGGATTGGGGGTAGTGTGCTGACGTGGATTGAGAACTGGTTGTCAGACAGGAAGCAAAGAGTAGGAGTAAATGGGTACTTTTCAGAATGGCAGGCAGTGACTAGTGGGGTACCGCAAGGTTCTGTGCTGGGGCCCCAGCTGTTTACATCGTACATTAATGATTTAGACGAGGGGATTAAATGTAGTATCTCCAAATTTGCAGATGACACTAAGTTGGGTGGCAGTGTGAGCTGCGAGGAGGATGCTATGAGGCTGCAGAGTGACTTGGATAGGTTAGGTGAGTGGGCAAATGCATGGCAGATGAAGTATAATGTGGATAAATGTGAGGTTATCCACTTTGGTGGTAAAAACAGAGAGACAGACTATTATCTGAATGGTGACAGATTAGGAAAAGGGGAGGTGCAACGAGACCTGGGTGTCATGGTACATCAGTCATTGAAGGTTGGCATGCAGGTACAGCAGGCGGTTAAGAAAGCAAATGGCATGTTGGCCTTCATAGCGAGGGGATTTGAGTACAGGGGCAGGGAGGTGTTGCTACAGTTGTACAGGGCCTTGGTGAGGCCACACCTGGAGTATTGTGTACAGTTTTGGTCTCCTAACCTGAGGAAGGACATTCTTGCTATTGAGGGAGTGCAGCGAAGATTCACCAGACTGATTCCCGGGATGGTGGGACTGACCTATCAAGAAAGATTGGATCAACTTGGCTTGTATTCACTGGAGTTCAGAAGAATGAGAGGGGACCTCATAGAAACGTTTAAAATTCTGATGGGTTTAGACAGGTTAGATGCAGGAAGAATGTTCCCAATGTTAGGGAAGTCCAGAACCAAGGGTCACAGTTTAAGGATAAGGGGTAAGCCATTTAGGACCAAGATGAGGAGAAACTTCTTCACCCAGAGAGTGGTGAACCTGTGGAATTCTCTACCACAGAAGGTAGTTGAGGCCAATTCACTAAATATATTCAAAAGGGAGTTAGATGAAGTCCTTACTACTCGGGGGATCAAGGGGTATGGCGAGAAAGCAGGAAGGGGGTACTGAAGTTGCATGTTCAGCCATGAACTCATTGAATGGCGGTGCAGGCTCGAAGGGTTAAATGGCCTGCTCCTGCACCTATTTTCTATGTTTCTAACCCGTGTTAAAGACTTGTGCTAGCATGTGATGCATCATCGTACAGAGTCGGGTGTGTATTACAACAAGTTAACATTGCGGGGATGTTGCAACCTGTCGCCTATGCTTCCAGGAGCTTGTCTAAGGCCGAGAGGGCCTACAGCATGATTGAGAAAGAGGGATTAGCGTGTGTGTTCGGGGTAAAGAAAATGCATCAGTACCTGTTTGGCCTCAAATTTGAGCTGGAAACCGATCACAAGCCCCTCATATCCCTCTTCGCTGAAAACAAGCGAATAAATAGTAATGCCTCAGCATACAAAGGTGGGCACTCACATTATCAGCGTATAACTATACCATCCACCACAGGCCAGGCACCGAGAATTGTGCGGATGCTCTCAGTCGGTTACCATTGCCCACCACGGGAGTGGAAATGGCGCAGCCTGCAAACTTGTTGATAGTGGCGCAGCCCGCAGACTTGTTGATGGTCATGGAAGCGTTTGAAAATGATAAATCACCTGTCACGGCCCGCCAGATTAGGACTTGGACCAGCCAATTCCTGGGGCATTGGAACAGGTTCTGGGGGAGGTGGGACCAGTACAAACCGGACAGTCTGCACCTGGGCAGGACCGGAACCAATGTCCGAGGGGGAGTGTTTGCTAGTGCTGTTGGGGAGGAGTTAAACTAATATGGCAGGGGGATGGGAACCAATGCAGGGAGACAGAGGGAAACAAAAAGGAGACAAAAGCAAAAGACAGAAAGGAGATGAGTAAAAGTGGAGGGCAGAGAAACCCAAGGCAAAAAACAAAAAGGGCCACTGAATATAAAGGGGCTGTAGGAGGGGTCAAAACTAAAAATCATGGTTTAAAAACTAGTATTACAACACTCTACCTAAACGCATGCAGCATTCGAAATAAAGTAAATGAGTTGACGGCACAAATCATTACAAATGGGTATGATTTGGTGGCCATTACAGAAACGTGGTTCCAGGTTGGCCAAGACTGGGAATTAAACATACAGGGGTATCTGACGATTCGGAAAGATAGACAAGAAGGGAAAGGAGGTGGGGTAGCTCTGTTAATAAAGGATGATATCAGGGCAGTTGTGAGAGACGATATTGGCTCTAATGAACAAAATGTTGAATCATTGTGGGTGGAGATTAGAGATAGTAAGGGCAAAAAGTCACTGGTGGGTGTAGTTTATAGGCCCCCAAATAATAACTTCACGGTGGGGGGGGCAATAATCAAGGGAATAATGGAGGCATGTGAAAAAGGAACGGCAATAATCATGGGGGATTTTAACCGACATATCGATTGGTCAAATCAAATCGCACGGGGTAGCCTGGAGGAGGAATTCATAGAATGCATACGGGATTGTTTCTTAGAACAGTATGTTACAGAACCTACAAGGGAGCAAGCCATCTTAGATCTGGTCCTGTGTAATGAGACAGGAATAATAAACGATCTCCTCGTAAAAGATCCTCTCAGAATGAGTAATCACAGTATGGTTGAATTTGTAATACAGATTGAGGGTGAGGAAGTTGTGTCAGAAACGAGCGTACTATGCTTAAACAAAGGAGACTACAGTTGGATGAGGGCAGAGTTGGCTAAAGTAGACTGGGAACACAAACTAAACGGTGGCACGATTGAGGAACAGTGGAGGACTTTTAAGGAGCTCTTTCATCGTGCACAACAAAAATATATTACAGTGAAAAAGAAGGGCGGTAAGAGAAGGGATAACCAGCCGTGGATAACCAAGGAAATAAAGGAGAGTATCAAATTAAAGACCAATGCGTATAAGGTGACCAAGGTTAGTGGGAAACTAGAAGATTGGGAAAATTTTAAACAACAGCAAAGAATGACTAAGAAAGCAATAAAAAAGGAAAGATAGATTACGAAGGTAAACTTGCGCAAAACATAAAAACGGATAGTAAAAGCTTTTACAGATATATAAAATGGAAGAGAGTGACTAAAGTAAATGTTGGTCCCTTAGAAGATGAGAAGGGGGATTTAATAATGGGAAATGTGGAAATGGCTGAGACCTTAAACAATTATTTTGCTTCGGTCTTCACAGTGGAAGACACAAAAACCATGCCAAAAATTGTTGGTCACAGGAATGTGGGAAGGGAGGACCTTGAGACAATCACTATCACTCGGGGGGTAGTGCTGGACAGGCTAATGGGACTCAAGGTAGACAAGTCCCCTGGTCCTGATGAAATGCATCCCAGGGTATTAAAAGAGATGGCGGAAGTTATAGCAGATGCATTTGTTATAATCTACCAAAATTCTGTGGACTCTGGGGAGGTACCAGCGGATTGGAGAGCAGCTAATGTAACGCCTCTGTTTAAAAAAGGGGGCAGACAAAAGGCAGGTAACTATAGGCCGGTTAGTTTAACATCTGTAGTGGGGAAAATGCTTGAAACTATCATTAAGGAAGAAATAACGGGACATCTAGATAGGAATAGTGCAATCAAGCAGACGCAACATGGATTCATGAAGGGGAAATCATGTTTAACTAATTTACTGGAATTCTTTGAGGATATAACGAGCATGGTGGATAGAGGTGTACCGATGGATGTGGTGTATTTAGATTTCCAAAAGGCATTCGATAAGGTGCCACACAAAAGGTTATTGCAGAAGATAAAGGTACGCTGAGTCAGAGGAAATGTATTAGCATGGATAGAGAATTGGCTGGCGAACAGAAAGCAGAGAGTCGGGATAAATGGGTCCTTTTCGGGTTGGAAATCGGTGGTTAGTGGTGTGCTACAGGGATCGGTGCTGGGACCACAACTGTTTACAATATACATAGATGACCTGGAAGAGGGGACAGAGTGTAGTGTAACAAAATTTGCAGATGACACAAAGATTAGTGGGAAAGCGGGTTGTGCACATAGAAACATAGAAACATAGAAACATAGAAACATAGAAAATAGGTGCAGGAGCAGGCCATTCGGCCCTTCTAGCCTGCACCACCATTCAATGAGTTCATGGCTGAACATGCAACTTCAGTACCCCATTCCTGCTTTCTCACCATACCCCTTGATTCCCCTAGTAGTAAGGACTTCATCTAACTCCTTTTTGAATATATTTAGTGAATTGGCCTCAACAACTTTCTGTGGAAGAGAATTCCACAGGTTCACCACTCTCTGGGTGAAGAAATTCCTCCTCATCTCGGTCCTAAATGGCTTACCCCTTATCTTTAGACTGTGGGAATATTCTTCCTGCATCTAACCTGTCTAACCCTGTCAGAATTTTAAACGTTTCTATGAGGTCCCCTCTCATTCATCTGAACTCCAGTGAATACAAGCCTAGTTGATCCAGTCTTTCTTGATAGGTCAGTCCCGCCATCCCGGGAATCAGTCTGGTGAACCTTCGCTGCACTCCCTCAATAGCAAGAATGTCCTTCCTCAAGTTAGGAGACCAAAACTGTACACAATACTCCAGGTGTGGCCTCACCAAGGCCCTGTACAACTGTAGCAACACCTCCCTGCCCCTGTACTCAAATCCCCTCGCTATGAAGGCCAACATGCCATTTGCTTTCTTAACCGCCTGCTGTACCTGCATGCCAACCTTCAATGACTGATGTACCATGACACCCAGGTCTCGTTGCACCTCCCCTTTTCTTAATCTGTCACCATTCAGATAATAGTCTGTCTCTCTGTTTTTACCACCAAAGTGCACAACCTCACATTTATCCACATTATACTTCATCTGCCATGCATTTGCCCACTCACCTAACCTATCCAAGTCGCTCTGCAGCCTCATAGCATCCTCCTTGCAGCTCACACTGCCACCCAACTTAGTGTCATCCGCAAATTTGGAGATACTACATTTAATCCCCTCGTCTAAATCATTAATGTACAGTGTAAACAGCTGGGGCCCCAGCACAGAACCTTGCGGTACCCCACTAGTCACTGCCTGCCATTCTGAAAAGTCCCCATTTACTCCTACTCTTTGCTTCCTGTCTGACAACCAGTTCTCAATCCATGTCAGCACACTACCCCCAATCCCATGTGCTTTAACTTTGCACATTAATCTCTTGTGTGGGACACAGAGAGGCTGCAAAGAGATTTGGATAGGTTAAGTGAATGGGCTAAGGTTTGACAGATGGAATACAATGTCGGAAAGTGTGAGGTCATCCACCTTGGGAAAAAAAACAGTAAAAGGGAATATTATTTGAATGGGGAGAAATTACAACATGCTGTGGTGCAGAGAGACCTGGGGGTCCTTGTGCATGAATCCCAAAAAGTTAGTTTGCAGGTGCAGCAGGTAATCAGGAAGGCGAATGGAATGTTGGCCTTCATTGCGAGAGGGATGGAGTACAAAAGCAGGGAGGTCCTGCTGCAACTGTACAGGGTATTGGTGAGGCCGCACCTGGAGTACTGCATGCAGTTTGGGTCACTTTACTTAAGGAAGGATATACTGGCTTTGGAAGGGGTACAGAGACGATTTATTCGGCTGATTCCGGAGATGAGGGGGTTACCTTATGATGATAGATTGAGTAGACTGGGTCTTTACTCGTTGGAGTTCAGAAGGATGAGGGGTGATCTTATAGAAACATTTAAAATAATGAAAGGGATAGACAAGATCGAGGCAGAGGGGTTGTTTCCACTGGTCGGGGAGACTAGAACTAGGGGGCACAGCCTCAAAATACGGGGGAGCCAATTTAAAACCGAGTTGAGAAGGAATTTCTTCTCCCAGAGGGTTGTGAATCTGTGGAATTCTCTGCCCAAGGAAGCAGTTGAGGCTAGCTCATTGAATGTATTCAAGTCACAGATAGATGGATTTTTAACCAATAAGGGAATTAAGGGTTACGGGGAGAGGGCGGGTAAGTGGAGCTGAGTCCACGGCCAGATCAGCCATGATCTTGTTGAATGGCGGAGCAGGCTCGAGGGGCTAGATGGCCGACTCCTGTTCCTAATTCTTATGTTCTTATGTTCTGCTGTTCCTCGTAAAAAACTGTTTACTGCATGGGAGCTGGGCCAGCATCCCCGTTGAAATGCAAGAGCTTCTCAAGCCATTCCAGCGGTGAAAGGATGAGCTGTCCATTCAGGCAGACTGCCTGTTGTGGGGTAACCGCGTAGTGCTACCCAAAAAGAGCAGGGAGACGTTCATCTCGGATCTCCACAGCACACACCCGGGTATAGTAATGATGAAAGCGATAGCCAGATCCCACGTGTAGTGGCCCGGTATCTACTCTGACTTAGAGTCCTGTGTACGGCAATGCAGCGTGTGTGCTCAGTTGAGCAATGCGCCCAGAGAGGCACCACTAAGTTTATGGTCCTGGCCCTCCAGACCATGGTCGAGGATCCATGTCGACTATGCGGGCCCGTTTCTCAGTAAAATGTTCCTGGTGGTGGTGGATGCTTTTCCAAAATGAATTGAACGTGGAATAATGTCGGGAAGCACCGCCACCACCACCATTGAAAGCCTGAGGGCCATGTTTGTTACCCACGGCCTGCCTGACATACTGGTCAGTGACAACAGGCCATGTTTCACCAGTGCCGAATTTAAAGAATTCATGACCCGTAATGGGATCAAACATGTCACCTCGGCCCTGTTTAAACCAGCCTCCAATGGACAGACAGAGCGGGCAGTACAAACCATCAAACAGAGCCTTAAACGAGTCACAGAAGGCTCACTCCAAACCCGCCTGTCCCGAGTACTGCTCAGCTACCGCACGAGACCCCACTCGCTCACAGGGGTGCCCCCGGCTGAGCTACTCATGAAAAGGACACTTAAAACCAGACTCTCGCTGGTTCACCCCAACCTGCATGATCAGGTAGAGAGCAGGCGGCAGCAACAAAATGTAAACGATGGTCGTGTTACTGTGTCATGGGAAATTGATCTGAATGACCCTGTGTATGTGCTAAACTATGGACATGGTCCCAAGTGGGTCGCGGGCACGGTGATAGCTAAAGAAGGGAGTAGGGTATTTTTAGTCAAACTAGACAATGGACAAATTTGCAGAAAGCACCTGGACCAAACGAGGCTGCGGTTCACAGACTGCCCTGAACAACCCACAGCAGACACCACCTTTTTCGAGCCCACAACACACACCCAAAGGATCAACGACACCAGCCTGGACCCATCACGGCCAACAGCCCAGCAAGGCCAGGCTCACCCAGCAGCCCTGCAGGGCCAACAACACGCCAGCCCAGCGAGGGCACAGTCAACACACCAGAACAGACATTTGTACCGAGGCGGTCCACCAGGGAAAGAAAGGCTCCCGACCGCCTCACCTTGTAAATAGTTTTCACTTTGACTTTGGCGGGGAGTGATGTGTATCTGTAAAGCATGCACTCCCATGTTCCGCCACCAGGGAGCTCATCCCCTGAAGTCCCAAGGGATCCCAGCATCCCTTGGGAGCACTGTATATAAGCCGGCCCCTAAGGCCTGCTCCTCATTCTGGAGTGTCTTAATAAAGACTGAGGTCACTGTTACTTTAACCTCCCTGTGTGCAGCCTCATCTGTGTTTGGAACACAGTCGAACTAATTCAGGAAACTGAGGCTTGTTAGTGTCAAGAGCCCCCAATAAGTGGGCTGGATTTAAAGATTATTCCCTGTTCTCTCAGTCCCAGAGTGCAGAGAGAAGCTATGTTATAGAATCATAGAGCGCATTAGGACGGTTATTAGCCCATCGTTTTGGTGCCGGCTCTGTGAAAGAGCTATGCAGTTAGTCCCACTTCCCTGGTCTTTACCTGCTGCTCTGCAAAAATCTGCTTTCAGCTATATATCCAATTACCTTTGAAAGTTACTATTGAATCTGCTTCCGTCACCCATTCAGGTGGTGCATCCCAGATCAGAACAACTCGCTATGTAACAAAAAAAAGAATCTTAATTTACTCTCTATCCACTGTGGCTCAGTGGATAGCACACTCCCCTCTGAATCAGAAGGTTATAGGTTCAACCCACTTCATGGGACTTGAGCACATTAATCTAGGCTGACATTCCAGAGCAGTGCTGAGGGAGTTCTGCCCTGTTGGAGGTGCTGTCTGTTATCTATGTGGACTTGTATTTACTTTGTACAGCCACTAGAGGGCTCATTCCCTGGAGTCCCAAGGGATTCCATAATCCCTTGGGAGCACAGGTATTTAAGGAGGTGAAACAGGTTGGAGAGGCACTCTGGAGACCTGCAATAAAAGACTAAGGTCACACTTTACTTTGAGCTCACAGTGTTCAGTCTGACTCTTTCTCCATACACAACAACTGGTGACGAGATACAGATAGCGAACCCAAAGGTGCAGAGAGCAGTGGGCATGCTTGAGAAATTTTTGGAGGGAGATGATTGGGAAACTTTTGTGGAGAGACTCGACCAATACTTCGTGGTCAACGAGCTAGATGGGCAAGAGAACGCTGCCAAACTTAGAGCGATCCTCCTCACCGTCTGTGGGGCACCAACGTATGGCCTCATGAAGAATCTGCTCACTCCAGCAAAACCTACGGAGAAATCGTCCGAGAGCATTTGAACCCGAAGGAAAGTGTTCTGATGGTGAGGTACCGGTTCTACACCGACAAAAGGTCTGAAGGCCAGGAAGTGGCGAGTTATGTCGCCGAGCTAAGACACCTTGCAGAACATTGCAAATTTGAAGGATATTTGGAGCAAATGCTCAGACGTTTTCGTACTTGGCATTGGCCACAAAACCATATTTCACAAACTATTGACTGTAGAGACCCCAACTTTGAGTAAGGCCATAGCGATAGCCCAGGCATACATTGCCTCCAGTGACAATACGAAGCAAATCTCTCAGCACACAAGTGCTGCTACAAGTACTGTGAACAAAGTGGTGATGTTTACGAATCGTAACGTACAAGGCAGGTCACACGTACCTGCAGCTGCATGTCCACAGATGTCTCTCAGTGCACCATCAAGGGTGATGAATGCAAGGCCATTAACACCTTGTTGGGGCTGCGGGGGTGATCATCGTTTCCATTCATGCCGATTCAAAGATTACGTTTGCAAGGGCTGTGAAACAATGGGACAGCTCCAACGAGTGTGCAGGCGAGCTGCTAAGCCTGTTAAATCTGCAAACCACCATGTTGCAGAGGAGGACAGATCCACGGAGGATCACGATGAACCAGAGTCTCAGATAGAGGAGGCAGAGGTACATGGGGTGCACACATTCACCACGAATTGTCCTCCGATAATGCTGAATGTTGAAGTAAATGGACGCGAGCCAGTCCATCATGGGCAAAAAGACTTTCGAAAGGTTGTGGTGCAACAAGGCCTCAAGGCCAGTCTTATCTCCAGTTCGCACAAAACTAAGAACTTACACGAAAGAACTGATTCCTATAATTGGCAGTGCTACCGTAAAGGTCTCCTACGATGGAGCGGTGCACAAGCTACCACTCTGGGTGGTACCGGGCGATAGTCCCACGCTGCTCAGCAGGATCTGGCTGGGAAAGATACCCTGGAACTGGGACGACGTCCGAGCGCTATCGCTCGCTGACCACACTTCGTGTGCCCAGGTCTTAAACAAATTTCCTTTGCTATTCGAACCAGGCATCGGGAAATTCCAAGGAGCAAAAGTGCAGATCTACCTTGTTCCGGGGGTGCGATCCATCCATCACAAGGCGAGAGCACGACTACATGATAAAGTGTAGAGATCGAGCTGGACCGGCTGCATGAGAGGGCATCATTTCCCCGATCGAGTTCAGCGAGTGGGCTAGTCCTATTGTCCCAGTCCTCAAGGGAGATGGCACCATCAGAATCTGTGGCGATTACAAAGTAACTATCAATCATTTCTCCCTGCAGGACCAATACCCGCTACCAAAGGCCGACAACCTCTTTGCAACGCTGGCAGGAGGAAAGACGTTCATGAAGCTGGATCTGACTTTAGCCTACATGACGCAGGAACTGGAGGAATCATCGAAGGCCCTCACCTGCATCAACACGCACAAGGGTCTTTTTGTTTATAACAGATGCCCATTTGGAATCCGATCAGCGGCGGCGATATTACAGAGAAACATGGAAAGTTTACTGAAGGTTGTCCCACACACCGTGGTCTTCCAGGACGACATCTTGGTCACAGGTCGGAACACAGTCGAGCATCTGCAGAACCTGGAGGAGGTTCTTAGTCAACTCAACCACGTGGGGCTCAGGTTAAAACGCTCGAAGTGCGTTTTCCTGGTGCCTGAAGTGGAATTCCTGGGAAGGAGGATTGCGGCGGACGGCATCAGGCCCACCAACGCGAAGACGGAGGCAATCGAGAACGCACCGAGGCCACAGAACGTGACGGAGCTGCGGTCATTTCTGGGACTTTTGAACTACTTTCGTAACTTCTTACTGGGTCTCAGCACCCTGCTAGAACCATTACATGTCTTACTACGAAAAGGGGGCGAATGGGTTTGGGGCAAAAGCCAAGAAAATGCTTTTGTAAAAGCGAGAAAATTGTTATGCTCAAACAAATTGCTTGTGTTGTATGATCCATGTAAGGGTTTGGTACGAGCATGTGATGTGTCGTCATATGGCGTCGGGTGTGAATTGCAACAAGTTAATGATTTTGGGAAACTGCAACTGGTTGCTTATGCATCCAGGAGTCTGTCGAAGGCTGAGAGTGCCTACAGCATGATAGAAAAAGAAGCGTTAGCGTGTGTCTATGGGGTAAAGAAAATGCATCAATACCTGTTTGGGCTAAAATTCGAATTGGAAACTGACCATAAGCCAGCTATATCCCTGTTTTCCAAGAGTAAAGGGATAAATACCAACACATCGGCCCGCATCCAGAGATGGGCGCTCACGGTGTCCGCATACAACTATGCCATCTGCCACAGGCCAGGCACAGAAAACTGTGCCGATGCTCTCAGTAGGTTGCCATTGCTCACCACGGGGGTGGAAATGGTGCAGCCCGCAGATCTAACCATGGTTCTGGAAGCATTTGAGAGTAAGCAATCACCTGTCACTGCCCGGCAGATCAAAACCTGGACAAGCCAGGACCCCTTATTATCTCTAGTCAAAAGCTGTGTGCTTTACGGGAGCTGGTCCAGTGTCCCAGTTGAAATGAAGGAAGAGATAAAGCCGTTCTAGGCGCAAAGATGAAATGTCTATACAGGCAGACTGCCTTCTGTGGGGCAATCGAGTAGTGGTCCCCAAGAAGGGCAGAGACACCTTCATCAATGACCCACCCAGACATCATATGATGAAAGCGATGGCCAGATTCCACATGTGGTGGCCCAGTATCGATGCGGACTTAGAGTCCTGCATTCACAGATGTAATACATGCTCGCAGTTAAGCAATGCACCCAGTTTATGGTCTTAGCCCTCCAAACCGTGTCGACTATGCAGGCCCGTTCTTGGGTAAAATGTTCCTTGTGGTTGTAGACGCGTACTCCAAGTGGATTGAATGTGAGATAATGTCGGTTAGCACGTCCACTGCCACGACTGAAAGCCTGCGGGCCATGTTTGCCACACACGGCTTACCCGATGTCCTGGTGAGCAACAACGGGCCATGTTTTACCAGTGCTGAGTTCAAAGAATTCATGACCCGTAACGGGATCAAACATGTCACATCTGCCCCGTTTAAACCAGCATCCAATGGTCAGGCAGAGAGAGCAGTGCAAACCATCAAGCAAGTCTTGAAGAGGGTAACGGAAGGCTCACTGAAGACTCGCCTATCCGAGTCCTGCTTAGCTACCGCACGAAACCACACTCACTCACTGGGATCCCACCTGCTGAACTGCTCATGAAAAGAGCACTTAAGACAAGGCTCTCGTTAGTTCACCCTGATCTACATGAACAGGTAGAGAGCAGGCGGCTTCAACAAAGTGCATACCATGATAGCGCAAATGTGTCACGCGAGATTGAAATCAATGATCCTGTATTTGTATTAAATTATGGACAAGGTCCCAAGTGGCTTCCCGGCACTGTCGGGGCCAAAGAGGGGAGCAGGGTGTTTCGGGTCAAACTTTCAAATGGACTCATTCACCGGAAACACTTGGACCAAATCAAACTCAGATTCACGGACTACCCTGAGCAACCCACCTTGGACCCTACCTTTTTTGATCACCCAACACACACCAATGGCAACTGACACCATGTGCACAGCATCCACAGCAGCCCAGCAGAGCCCAACACACCAGGCAGCCCAGCAAGGCCAGCTGCACAGCAGCCCAGCGAGGGCTCAACACACCAGGCAGCCCAGCAAGGCCAGCTGCACAGCAGGCCAGCGAGGGCCCAACAAATGATTCAACAACACCAGCTTTCACACCGAGACAATCAAGAAGGGCCCCAGATCGACTCACATTGTAAACAGTTACACTATTGACTTTGGGGGGGCGGAAGTGTTGTTATATATGTGGACTTGTATTTATTCTGTACAGCCACCAGGGGGCTCATTCCCCGGAGTCCCAAGGGATCCCATAATCCCTTGGGAGCACGGGTACTTAAGGAGACTTCACAGGTTGGAGAGGCACTCTGGAGACCTGCAATAAAAGACTACGGTCACACTTTACTTTGAGCTCACAGTGTTCAGTCTGACTCTTTCTCCATACATAACACCGTCCTTCGGATAAAATAAAGTAAGGCCATTATCCCCGGTGTCCTGGATAATTATTTATCCCTCAATCAACAGATTAAAAACAGAGTATCTGGTCATTGTAACATTGTTGTTTGTGGGAGCTTGCTGTGTGCAAATTGGCTGCCGCGTTTCCCACATTACAGCAGTGACTGCACGCCAAAAGTACTTCATTGGTTGTAAAATGCTTTGAGATGTCTGGTGATCGTGAAAGGCGCTATATAAATGAAAGTCTTTCTGGATTCGTTTGCCCATTAGTTGAAATCTGTGTCCTCTTGTTACCATCCCTCCTGTCACTGACAACAGTTTCTCCTTGTTTGGTTGATCAAAACCCCTCATAATTTTGAACACCTTTACACATCTCCACTTAAACTTCTCTGCTCAAAGTTATATTGCTATTGTTCCGTGAATTCCTGCTGTATTTGAGGTGTTGGATGTCCGTGCCTGGGGAATGGGACATGTTATCCTTGTGAGTACTGAGTGTCAGCTTCCAGCAATCTCTGGTCAGGGACCTGATGTTTTGACTTCCTTATTTCATTATTTAACATTTCAGAGTTTTTGCAGAGTGACCGAGGCTGTCTCTGATACTGCAGGAAATGTGTTTATAAATAAGCTTGTGTTGTGAAGCTGTTGTCCATCTAAGGCTGCTCACTGTGACCCCTCTTCCAGATCCCAGCCCCAGCTCTGTGCTCACTGTGACCCCTCTCCCAGATCCCAGCCCCAGCTCTGTGCTCACTGTGGTCCCTCTCCCAGATTCCAGCCCCAGCTCTGTGCTCACTGTGACCCCTCTCCCAGATTCCAGCCCCAGCTCTGTGCTCACTGTGCCCCCTCTCCCAGCCCCAGCTCTGTGCTCACTGTGCCCCCTCTCCCAGATTCCAGCCCCAGCTCTGTGCTCACTGTGCCCCCTCTCCCAGCCCCAGCTCTGTGCTCACTGTGCCCCCTCTCCCAGATTCCAGCCCCAGCTCTGTGGTCCCTCTCCCAGATTCCAGCCCCAGCTCTGTGCTCACTGTGACCCCTCTCCCAGATTCCAGCCCCAGCTCTGTGCTCACTGTGCCCCCTCTCCCAACCCCAGCTCTGTGCTCACTGTGCCCCCTCTCCCAGATTCCAGCCCCAGCTCTGTGCTCACTGTGCCCCCTCTCCCAGATTCCAGCCCCAGCTCTGTGCTCACTGTGCCCCCTCTCCCAGCCCCAGCTCTGTGCTCACTGTGCCCCCTCTCCCAGATTCCAGCCCCAGCTCTGTGCTCACTGTGCCCCCTCTCCCAGCCCCAGCTCTGTGCTCACTGTGCCCCCTCTCCCAGATTCCAGCCCCAGCTCTGTGCTCACTGTGGTCCCTCTCCCAGATTCCAGCCCCAGCTCTGTGCTCACTGTGACCCCTCTCCCAGATTCCAGCCCCAGCTCTGTGCTCACTGTGCCCCCTCTCCCAGCCCCAGCTCTGTGCTCACTGTATCCCCTCTCCCAGATTCCAGCCCCAGCTCTGTGCTCACTGTGCCCCCTCTCCCAGATTCCAGCCCCAGCTCTGTGCTCACTGTGCCCCCTCTCCCAGATTCCAGCTCCAGCTCTGTGCTCACTGTGCCCCCTCTCCCAGCCCCAGCTCTGTGCTCACTGTGACCCCTCTCCCAGATCCCAGCCCCAGCTCTGTGCTCACTGTGGTCCCTCTCCCAGATCCCAGCTCTGTGCTCACTGTGCCCCCTCTCCCAGCCCCAGCTCTGTGCTCACTGTGACCCCTCTCCCAGATCCCAGCCCCAGCTCTGTGCTCACTGTGGTCCCTCTCCCAGATCCCAGCCTCAGCTCTGTGTTCACTGTGGTCCCTCTCCCAGCCCCAGCTCTGTGCTCACTGTGGTCCCTCTCCCAGATCCCAGCTCTGTGCTCACTGTGACCCCTCTCCCAGATCCCAGCCCCAGCTCTGTGCTCACTGTGGTCCCTCTCCCAGATCCCAGCCTCAGCTCTGTGTTCACTGTGGTCCCTCTCCCAGCCCCAGCTCTGTGCTCACTGTGGTCCCTCTCCCAGATCCCAGCTCTGTGCTCACTGTGACCCCTCTCCCAGATCCCAGCCCCAGCTCTGTGTTCACTGTGGTCCCTCTCCCAGCCCCAGCTCTGTGCTCACTGTGACCCCTCTCCCAGATCCCAGCCCCAGCTCTGTGCTCTCACCTGGGGACAGCACATCACAATCGGCCCTCGCACACCTGAGCTGGTCACCAGACCCCGCCCCCTTGAGCCACTATTGGTTGTAGAACGCGCCGCAAGCTCGGCCCAACCACTTCCTCCGGGCTCTTCCTATTGGTCCGAGCCCCCGTCTGTCAGGTCTGGCCCCAGGGTAACGTGCTCTGTCCGGGAGCTCCACCCTCCCAGGTTCGGATTCTCTTTATTCTCCCCACCCACGCCCCGCACTTCTCTCCGGGCCTCCCGCCTTCCGCTCACTTGGTGCAGCAAACTCGCTCCCCGCCGGTGTTTTGGCCTCTACCCGGCCGCCCACGCATCTCACCCGGGAGTTAAAGGGACCGTGACCTTCAGAGAGTCAGATATTTGCAGCACAGACGGAGGCCATTCGGCCCATCATGTCTCTGCTGGTCAGAAAAGAGCTTCCTAGCCCGATTCCGCTTCCCAGCCTGATCCCGCTTCGCGGCCCGACCCCACTGTCCAGCCCGACCCCTCCCTCCCCCCATTTTCCAGCCCGACCGCACTTCCCAACTCCTGGTCCACAGTCCTGTCATAGCAGCATTTCAACTCCTTGTGACGCACCAAGATTATGGGGCTATTCTCCCTGGTTGCTAATGATGAAGTAAGAGGGTAGATGATGAACACCAGGCCAGTGACCCAGTCACATCACTCCAGGCTTACCCGAACTGTCCTCAGAGGCGTCCCCATGGAAACCAGGCGGCAGGGAGGCATTCCTGGTATTTCAGCCCCGTTTCCCTGTCGTTGTTTCATTTGTTGACTATTCCTGTTCAACCTGAAGGGAAAACTCACTGTTAAACCATTTCAATTCGTGGGGTAATTCTCAAAGAAGGATCCCTTCTTTCATTTACTCACAGCCTGAAGTCACTCTTTGTCTCCTTGATGGCTATTCCCTGAAATTGTGAAGAATTATCTCTTTGGTTATAATGCAATTAGTTTAAGAACTGAATTCTGTTAACAAACTGTTTTCAATTTCCACAGATTCAGACCAATTCATAAACGGAATTCTGGAAACAAATTAGTTTCAAGCCTGAGTCTGCATTTCAGCTACTGGTACAAGCCACTGCCCTCTGTGTTGCATGGTTTTCACTGTGATGTCATGTGACACAACCTCCTCAGTTACAATGTGGGGGATGATGCCGGCCTTGGGTTGAAAGCCCAGCTGTTTGAGGTTGGCTGGGGTTAAGCACAGAGCTGAAATACGTAGAGATCAATTTTAATCTAAGCCACCCGTCGGGAACTGACGGGATCTGGTGCAACGCTGGTTTTGCATCCCGCCCGATCCCACTCTCCATTAATGTAATCAAGTGGATTATCAACAGCGGCATAGACCTGAGGGGCTGAA
The DNA here is from genome assembly GCF_044704955.1 of Pristiophorus japonicus. Taxonomy (NCBI): domain Eukaryota; kingdom Metazoa; phylum Chordata; class Chondrichthyes; family Pristiophoridae; genus Pristiophorus; species Pristiophorus japonicus. The sequence goes on along the minus strand of NC_091983.1, from coordinate 4,295,309 downwards.
TGATCTGTTTCTGTGCTGTAAATTCCATGTGTACATGTTCAAATACTTTTTAAATGCGATGAAGGCTTCTGTCTGAACCAACATTTCAGGCCCACAACACCTTCTGGTGAAAGATTTCTCCTCTAATCCTTCTACCAATTACTTTAAATCAATATTAATGACCACTCTGCTAAGGGAAATAGGTCCTTCCTATCCACTCTAGCTAGGCCCCTCATCATTTTATACACCTCAATTAGGTCTCGTCTCATCTTCCTCTGTTCCAAAGAAAACAATTTCAACCTATCTAATCTGTCCTCATAGCTAAAATTCTCCAGTCCAGGCAACATCCTGGTGAACCTACTCTGTACCCTCTCAAGTGAAATCACATCTTTCCTGTACTGTGGTGACCAGAACTGCACGCAGTACTCGAGCTGCGGCCTAACTAGTGTTTTATACAATTCAAGCATAAGCTCCCTGCTCTTGTATTCTGTGCCTCGGCTAATAAAGACAAGTCTCCTGAATGTCTTCTTGACCACCTTGACCACCTGGTCTGCTACCTTCAGGGAGCTGTGGACATGCACCCCAAGGTTCCTCTGTTCCTCCACACCTTGAGCTAACTCACTTCTGAAAACTCGCTTCCCGTCGGTGATTCGGCCTCAATGACCGCCTGTTCACTTTGCCCAGGAGGCCCCACACGGTTTCCATGGCGACCTGAGCTCAGCCAACAGGAGAGGATGGATTGTTGGAGAGTGTTTGGCCTCCTGAGCATGTGGGGCATTGTTAAAGGGACATCGACCGTCACATCCTCTTTGCTTCCCTTTTGTAATTAAATTGACAGCGTGTCTCCTTGCCTCAGGGTAATGCCTAAATATTTAAAGGGGCACTATCTGTCTGCGTGGTGGTTAAAGGGACATCGCGATGGCACTTGATTTCAACAACGAGAGGAGGGAGAGCCATTTTGGTGCAACAAATGAACATGTAAAATAGAAAATTGTCGATTCTGAATTTTGTTCCTGCACCGACAGTAATTGCTTGTCTAAAATTGTTTTACAGGGCATTCCACAAGAATTTGCAGCTGGGAGGCTCAAAGCAAACGTCAAGATCTGACTCGATTCATCAAGGCCTGATCATACACAGCACCAGAGAATGGAAGTGCATGGATGGTCCTTCACCCCATCGTGCAGCCTGGGGAGGCACAAGTGCAGTCACACTGGGGAGAGGCTGTGGAAAGGTGGGCACTGTGGGAAGAGATTCCCTTTCCCCACCGAGCTGCAATGGCATCAACGCAGTCACAACGGAAAATGGCCGTTCGCCTGCTGCATGTGTGGGAGGGATTCAGCTATTCAGCCCCTCTGCGTGTGCACCAGTGAGTTGGCACTGACAAGCGATCCTTTAAAGCCCCGACTGAGAGAAAGCTTTAAAAGCACCGAGGAATTGAAGCAGCAACGTATTCACACCGGGGAGAGGCTGTTCAGCTGCTGTCACTGCAGGAAGAGGTTTGGGAGGTCATGGAATGTGGGGAGACACCAGCGAGTTCACAGCGAGGACAGGCCATTTAAATGTTCCACGAGAAGAGCGTTAAAACGGCCCAAGGACCTGAAGATTCACACCGGGGAGAGGCCGTTTTGATGCTCTCACTGAGGTAAGATGTTTACGCAGTAACCCACCCTTCTGAAATATGACACATTCGCACCATAGAATCATCGAAATTTACAGCATGGAAGGAGGCCATTTCAGCCACCGTGCCCGTGCCGGCCAAGAGCTACCCAGCCTAATCCCACTTTCCAGCTCTCGGTCCGTAGCCCTGTAGGTCCCGGCACTTCAGGTGCACATCCAAGTATCTTTTAAATGTGGTGAGGGTTTCTGTCTCTACCATCCTTTCAGGCAGTGAGTTTCAGACCCCCACCACCCTCTGGGTGAAGAAATGTCCCCTCATATCTCCTCTAAACCCCTCATATCTCCTCTAAACTTTAAATCTATGCCCCCCCGGTTGTTGACCCCTCTGCTAAGGGAAACAGGTCCTTCCCATCCACTCTATCCAGGCCCCACATAATTTTATACACCTCAATCAGGTCTCCCCTTCACCACCTCCTGTTTCATAGAAAACAGACCCAGCATCTCCAATCTTTCCTCATAACCAAAATTCTCCAGTCCAGGCAGCATTCTTGTAAAACTTCTCTGCACCCTTTCCAGTGCAATCACATCTTTCCTGTAATGTGGTGACCAGAACTGCACACAGTACTCCAGCTGTGGCCTAACCAGTGTTTTATACAATTCAAGCATAACCTCCTTGCTCTTGTATTCCATGCCTCGACTAATAGAGGCAAGTATTCCTTATGCCTTCTTAACCACCTTATCTACCTGACCTGCTACCTTCAGGGATCTGTGGACATGCACTCCAAGGCCCCTTTGTTCCTCTACACTTCTCAGTGTCCTACCATTTAATGTGTATTCGCTTGCCTCGTTAGACCTCCCCAAATGCATTACCTCACACTTATCCGGATTGAATTCCATTTGCCACAGTTCTGCCCACCTGACCAGTACATTGGTATCTTCCTGCAGTCTGCAGCTTTCTTCTTCATTATCAACCACACAGCCTATTTTAGTGTCATCTGCAAACTTCTTAATCATACCCCCAACACCAGGGTGTGTGGTGGTTCCCCTGCTCAATTGTGAACAGTGATTCACCAGTCAGTCTGACCTGCTGAGACACCAGCGAGTCCACACCTGACCAACTGGTCCGATTCTGCTGTTAATCGGCCACCTGAGGAAAGGAGTGTTTGAAGACCAGGCCCTCAAAACTGCCACCAAACTCATGGTCTACAGGGCAGAAATACCTGCCCTCCTGTATGGCTCAGAGACATGGACCATGTACAGTAGACACCTCAAGTTGCTGGAGAAATATCACCAACGATGTCTCCGCATGATCCTACAAATCCCCTGGGAGGACAGACGCACCAACATTAGCGTCCTCGTTCAGGCCAACATCCCCAGCATTGAAGCACTGACCACACTCGATCAGCTCCGCTGGGCAGGCCACATAGTCCGCATGCCAAAGAGAGACTCCCAAAGCAAGTGCTCTACTCGGAGCTCCTTCACGGCAAACGAGCCAAAAATGGGCAGTGGAAACACAACAAGGACACCCTCAAAGCCTCACTGATAAAGTGCGACATCCCCACTGACACCTGGGAGCCTCTTCCAAGTGGGAGAAGTGCATCCGGGAGGGCGCGGAGCACCTCGAGTCTCAACACCGAGAGCGTGCAGAAATCAAGCGCAGACAGCGGAAGGAGCGTGCGGCAAAACAGTCCCACCCACCCCTTCCCTCAACGACTATCTGCCCCACCTGTGACAGAGTCTGTGGCTCTCGTATTGGACTGTTCAGCCACTAAAGAACTCACTTCAAGAATGGAAGCAAGTCTTCCTTGATTCCAAGGGACTGCCTATGATGATGATGATAATCAGATCCAGTACTGAACCATCTTCATTATGGCAATTGGGGAGAGTTGATGCTTGTTAGAACATTAGATGAATGTGGTTTAAATCTAAGGGAACAGTCACATATTCCAGCTCGCTTTAGCTCAGTGGGTAGCACTCTTGTCTCTGGGTCAGAAGGTTATGGCTTTAAGTCCCACTCCAGAGACTTGAGCATAAAAATATAGGCCGACACTGAGAGAGTACTATGCTGTCAGAGGTGTTGTTTTGAAGAAGGATAAGGGAGTTATCCCCGATGTCCTGGCCATTATTTATCCCTCACTAAAATAAATGATTTGGGTGATTATCACATTGCTGTGTGTGGGAGCTTGCTGTGCACCAATTGGCTCCGACATTTCCTACATTACAACAGTGACTACACTTCAAAAGTACTTCATTGGCTGTAAAGCACTTCGGAACGTCCGGTGTTTGTGAAAGACACTATATAAATGCAAGTCTTTCTTTCCGTAGCATGGCGGGAAGTGTGAGTGGTTGGAGGGAGGTGTCATGTCTTGTCTCTGGGCGGACACAGACAGATTTAAGCTAAAAGTCAGAGAACGCTGAAGTTTGGAATGATAACACCCAAAGTCAGGTGATGACCCTTTGCCTAGATAAGGGAAGTGGTTGCTAAGAGACCCACATCATCATCATCATAGGCAGTCCCTCGAAATCGAGTTCTCAGGTGACTGAACAGTCAGTGGAAAATCTGTGGAATTCGCTGCCTCAGAGCGGTGGAAGCCGGGACATTGAATAAATTTAAGACAGAGATAGACAATTTCTTAACCGATAAGGGATTAAGGAGTTATGGGGAGTGGGCGGGGAAGTGGACCCGAGTCCATGATCGAATCAGCCATGATCGTATTAAATGGCGGAGCAGGCTCAAGGGGCCGTATGGCCGACTCCTGCTCCTATTTCTTATGTTCTTATGGGCCCCTCGTTCAAGCATTGGCAAACCAACAGCTAATCTAAGTTTCCTCGATCTGTGAAGACTCTCATACAGTAACATGTACTCAACTATGTAAGGTAAATGGGACAGACCGACCGAAGGCACTAACTCTTGATGTTCTCTTTAATCTTGCAGGCCAAACTCACCCACAATCAAAGGGAGCACCTGAGTACCGGAGGAGGGGACCCTGACCTCCAGCCCCTTATTGCATTGGAGGAACACATCTTGGCCCTGATGGATGCTCGAGTTGGTGCGTTGGGGATGAATGAGGCCGAACCCCCTCGGGACAGCGACGGTATGTTGAGTTCCTTTGCAGCGTTTAGCAGGACATTTAGCCTCGACACCACAATCCTTAAGCTCTTTCTAGGAGACTGGCAATTCCGAATGCCTTTCCCGATCCTGGCCGCCCCCCCTCCCCCCTCCCCCCTGCAGGTAACCACTCTTCCCTGGCTTTGTGCTTTCAGATGACCAACCAGACAGGCCGGAGCCTGCACATCAGCCTTCAACTGCAGGAGATGTTGCACAGGAGGAGCAGGTCACCTCTGTGGTCGTCACACAGGAGCCAGCCACCTCAGAGAGCGGGGCCAGCTGCTTTCGGGAGCAAGGCGTGGTCAGGGAGGTGGAGGTGGGCCCACAGCAATGCCACGGGGGAGAGGAAGTCCTTCAGAGGGTGAGTGCGTGCCCGAATGCTGCTCAGCAGCACTCTGATGATGATGCTGAATTAAAGGTTGTTGCAAGATAATCATTGTGGTTGAACAACGATCTGCTGGGTGCACTGGCAAGGGTGCCCGAGAGTCTCGATGCGCTATAAACATAGAAAGTAGGTGCAGGAGTAGGCCCTTCGAGCCTGAACCACCATTCAATATTATCATGGCTGATCATGCAACCTCAGTACCCCATTCCTGCTTTCTCTCCATACCCCTTGATCCCTTTAGCCGTAAGGGGCACATCTAACTCCTTTTTGAATATATTTAGTGAATTGGCCTCAACAACTCTCTGTGGTAGAGAATTCCACAGGTTCACCACTCTCAGGGTGAAGAAATTCCTCCTCATCTCGGTCCTAAATGGCTTACCCCTTATCCTTAGACTGTGACCCCTGGTTCTGGACTTCCCCAACATTGGGAACATTCTTCCTGCATCTAACCTGTCTAACCCGTCAGAATTTTATACGTTTCTATGAGATCCCCTCTCATTCATCTAAATTCCAGTGAATGTAAGCCTAGTCGATCCAGTCTTTCTTCATATGTCAGTCCTGCCATCCCGGGAATCAGTCTGGTGAACCTTCGCTGCACTCCCTCAATAGCACGAATGTCCTTCCTCAGATTAGGAGACCAAAACTGAACACAATATTCCAGGTGTGGTCTCACCAAGGCCCTGTACAACTGATGTGAGGGTGGAGGAGACCATCTCAAAGTTTGCACCTGCCTCTCAGCAGCTCACCGAGCCCATCCTTGGGAGAGACCAACGCATGTTGGATGCAACACGTGACCATGGGGACACAGACTATGGCTCATGTTGCAGTAGCCATTGAGCACCTGGCCGACGCTATTGGAGGCCTCCATAATGTAATGTCGTCAGTGTGTGGTGGCATCGATCAGCTCTGTGGTGTGCTGAAGTCGCAGTCTGCGTTAATGCAGAGGCAACTTGATGCCACGGATGCACTGACATCGTGTCTGGGGCTTCAACGGGGACCTAACATTGCTGAAGCAGGGCAGCAATCTATGCTCATCCAGATGCTGAGGCTCTGCCTCGGGGAGTAGCAGCGTGTTGGGCCTGTTGGAACCTGATGTCCTCTCTCAGGACGACATAATTCCGCCTTTGCACCTGCCGCTCTCTACAACCCATCCACATCAGAGTGCTGCCGCCCATATTGAGGTGATATAGTCTGCAGCCGGGCCTTCTGTGGCTCGAGCTGGTCAGGGACGTCCTGCTAGGCCATCAGCTGTAGAAGGAGCGCCAATCTTCTGCCAGCCTTGCTGCCGGCGCTGAGACCGAATTTCGCACCAGGCGTCAACGCTGCCTAACGTTGGCATGAAGCCGCTGCCAGTCAACAGCGAACACGGAGTTATCAGCTGGCGTTAGCCACTGAATTTCAGCCCCATAGTCGCTTTAAAAAATGACCTCACTCCCACAGGCAAACAAAGACACTCTGCCATTAACTATCAAAAACAACACACAACATAGAGAAGAGTTAATTCTCCGCCCCACTATAACAGTGACCTCTCCGAGCAGCTTAACGTAAGCTCGAGGAACAGCACCTCATCTTTCGTTTCGGCACTTTACAGCCTTCCGGATTCAACATCAAGTTTAACAATTTCAGACCATAACATTTGCCCCCATGTTTTCAGGTGGAAGTTGCTGATGATTCTGACATTCCCATTTACACCTCCTCTAGTCCCAGTTTTGGTTCCTTTACTTGTCTTTTTACCATCTCCTTTTGGCGTGCACCAACATTCCTTTTGTCATTCAATCTCTCCCATCTTCCATCCTATCAGAGAGCTTCCTTTTTTGTTCTTTACTGCCTTTCCCCCTTTCCCGGCCCATTGTGTCCGTGCCAGCCGACACACAGCTATCCAGCCTAATCCCATTCTCCAGCTCTGGGTCCGTAGCCCTGCAGGTTACGGCATTCCAAGTGCACATCCAAGTAAATGTGGTGAGGCTTTCTGCCTCTACCACCGATTCAGGCAGTGAGTTCCAAGCCCCCACCACCCTCTGGGTGAAGACATTTCCCCTCATCTCCCCTCTAAACCTCCCCCCCAATTACTTTAAATCTATGCCCCCTGGTTGTTGACCCCTCTGCCGAGGGAAATAGGTCCTTCCTATCCACTCTATCCAGGCCCCTCATAATTTTATACACCTCAATAAGGTCTCCCCTCAGCCTCCTCTGTTGCAAAGAAAAGAAACCCAGCCTATCCAATCTTTCCTCATAGATAAAATTCTCCAGTCCAGGCAACATCCTGGTAAATCTCCTCTGCACTCTATCCGAAATTTGCCCCACACCATGACCCCTGCGCCCTCGGCCGCATGCAACACTACAGTTTTACAATACAACTATCTTCAGATTACATTCAACGATCAGCAAGTAAATGACATTCAAGTAACACACCCTGGTTCCTGGATCCCGGAGTGATCATCCGATTATGCTCGGCAGTGGACTTCCAGCTGTCCCGACAATTCCAACTGTTGCAGGGAATAGGCTCTATCCTGATGCTATTCAGCTGCCTGGGGCTGCACGTAGGTTTCTCTGTTCTTATCCACCAGTCATTAACCATCCCATCCCCAAGCTGATTCTATGTTAACACCACAGGCGAGCTGTCCCACGTAGGGTGACTCCCTCAACCTGTTTTCCCAGTTACAGACCCAGTTTGTCTCTCAGGATTGCCCAGGGCTCTATTATCTGCCACCAACTCACTCATCACCTACATGTTTATACTCCATTCCCTTTGTAATAAAGGCCAAAATTCCATTGGCCCTTCCTGTTCACTTGCTGTACCTGCATACTATCCTTTTGTGTTTCATGTACAAGTACCCCCAGATCAGGCTGCACTGCAGCACTTTGCAATCTTTCTCCATTTAAATAAATGCTCTTTGATTTTTTTTCTGCCAAACTGGCCAGGACCCAACAGTAACGGTGAGGCTACCATCTTCCAGGCGCATATGAAGAGTGAGACGGTAAGCAGATGAGGGGTGGATGAGGAAGGTTACCAGCGCTCGAAGGTCCTTGGAGTGGGTGAGGCTGTAAATGCGAACCTTGCATCTCTGCTCACCCACGGAGAGCATGGGGTCCGACACATTCACACTGAGGACAGACTGCACATTGAGCTGACAGCATGGCATGGTCAGGTTAGTGTGAAAGATACTCGCCCTCAGTAGCCGCATCATGTCATTCCACTGCTTGCGGCATCGAGTGGCTGTCCTGGGCACCGTGTCACTCTCTGACACTCTTTCAGCGACTTCTCTCCATAGGTGTCGAATGACCTGTGGCTGCTCCCAGCCTCTGTCCTCAGTAGTTCCTGACGCCTCTCCAGGGCATCATGCAGTGCGTCGATGGCAGTGCCCGAGAAACAGTGAATGCACTGGTGTGCTGCTGCTGCATCTGCCAACATGTCCCCAATCACTGCCTCAGTTGAATGCAAGTGGTGGCCATATGTCTGTGGCGTAGCTGCAACTGCTGCTACATCCATTGGCCGAAAGAGGCAAATCATTAACTGAAAATGGTGGCAAATGGTTAACCAATTTTGTAAAAATGCTTTTGTTGCCACCCCACTTAATGGCCCCCTCAACGCCGTTTATGGCCTCCAGAGTAGCATGCAATGCCATGATTTGATGCTGCAATCCACGGTGCCGCCTGCTGTTAAAATCTGCACTTAGCCGGTGTCACCGCCACAAAATCGGCAATACCGAATTTGGACCCGTGTGTGGGAAGTGATTCACTCAGTCACGCACCAATGTTTGAACATTGATAGGACTAGCTGGTGCACTCTGGTGATAGACCTTTTAAATGTCCGGACGCTGAGAAGAGCTTCATAGACAAAAGAAATCTGCAGACACACCAAAGCACTCAGACAGGGGCGTGGCCGTTCACCTGGTGTGTGTGGGAAATAAATTACTCGTTCATCCAAGATGCTGACACTCCAGCGAGTTCACATGTGACTGCGGGGATTGGAAGCTGCTCTTATTGCTGCTCGAATCAAATCTCGGACTGAACCATGTTCATTCTGGCAGCTGAGGTTTGTTCCTGCGGAGATTGATTTTTTTTATTCGTTGTAGGATGTCGCTGGCAAAGCCAACATTTATAGCCCATCTATATTTCCCTCGAGAAGGTGTTGGTGAGCCGCCTTCTTGAACCGCTGCAGTCCGTGTGGTGAAGGGGCTCCCAGAGCGTTGATATGATAACCCTATAACTGGGCTGGAATTCAATATTCTGGGTATATATCAAATTCCCACTGGTTCTGTAGTTTAGTTCCACTCCAGCAGGGAGTTTGTTGATTGTGAGGTGGAGCATGGTGGCAGAAACGTTACAAGGACACCCTCAAAGCCTCCCTGGTAAACTGACACCTGGGAGCGCCCAGCACACTGAAATGTCTGCGGTGGTGTACGTAGTCACACACCCCGAAGAATTCCCTACTCCATACACGATTTGCTCGGACACTATGTTCACATGCAAATAGTGTACGGAATACCTGGCTATCTGCAGACGGGAGACCCCTGGCAATTTAACCCCGACTGGAAAAGACCATGAAAGCTGTAGGGGAGGAAGGGAATATCTACACATTCCACCACTGAACCCCGTAGCGAGGGAAACCAGCCGGCTGACATGTTGGCCAAGCAGGGGGCCCGCACGGCAAGCTCTGGGATCCGTACAACCCAGGACCCATCGCAGCAGTCAGGGGCAGGATGGGGACGGCAGGGAAGGCAGGGATAGCTTTGCCCCCGGACCTAAAAACGGTTCAGACCCAAGACCCAGTCCTCAAAACTGTCCTGAACACGCGAGCTAAAGGGGAAAGGATCCAGGAGTGCATCCAGAGGTCGTTGAGCTCTTCGAGTCTCAACACAAAGAGCGTGAAGAGGTCAGGCGTAGACCGCGGAAGGAGCGCGCGGCAAACCAGCCCCACCCAGCCCTTCCCTCAACGAATCTCTGTCTCACCTGTAACAGGGTCTGTGGCTCTCGTATCGGACTGTTCAGCCATCAAAGAACTCACTTTGGGAGAAGGAAGTCTTCCTCGATTCCGAGGGACTGCCTATGATGATGATGATGACAAAGGGTGAAGGATCGGGTAAAAAATCTGCTAATTGTGTTTGCCTCCACTGAAGCTCATTTTTACTTTGACCAAATACTTCCATCATTTAAAGGGTTTTCTTCAAACACCGAAAACTACCACAATGTAGTTACTATCAGACTCACGATAAATGGTAAGTTTCTGCGTCTCCACTCTCTCGAACCATGACGTAATTCTAAAGACCTCGAACAGGTCTCCTCTTAGCCTTCTCTTTATGAGAGAAAAGAGCCCCAGGTGGCTCGATAGTTGCATCCTCTCTGGTGACATCATTGTAAATCTATTCTGCACTTTCTTCAGTGCTTTAATATCCTTTGTTATATGGAGATTTCAAATATGAACCGAGGTTCTCTATAAATGTAACATTTCCTCCTGACATTTGTATTATATTCCTCGGGAAAGGAACCTCAGTACTTTCTTTGCACGCTCGATGGCCTTATCAACTTGTGTTACTTCATTTCGCACTTTATGTCTGTGTACTTCCAGATCTCCTTGCTCCTTTACTCCATTTAGTTTCTTACCTTCTTAGGAATAAGTGGCCTCCTTATTCATCCGACCAAAATAAACAGCTCACATTTCACGAGATTTAATTCCATTTTGCATTTATATGCCAGTGTGCAAGTCTGTTTGTGTTCCTGTATTCTGGCACAGTCCTCCTCATTATTAGCTTTATAGCACCCAATTGGGCATCAACTTGCAACAACATCACTTAAATTTCTGCTAATGGCTTCCACCGTCTCCCGAGGGAGCCTCTCCCATAGATTGACAGCTCACTCACTGAAATATTGTTTCATAAGAACATAAGAAATAAGAGCAGGGATAGGCCATTTGGCCCCTTGAGCCTGCTCCGTCATTCAATAAAATCAGGGCTGATCTGAATTTGGCCTCAACTTCACTTGCCTACCTGTTCCCCATAACCCTTGACCCCCTGTAGATCAACAATCTCTCTATCTCCACCTTCAATATATTCAACGACCCAACTTCCACAGCTCTCTGGGGTAGGGAATTCCAAAGATTAACAACCCTCTGAGAGAAGAAATTCCTCCTCATCTTTGTCTTAAATGGGTGACCCCTTTTTCTGAAACTATGTCCTCTAGTTCTAAGTTCCCCCACAAGGGGAAACATCTTCTCTGCATCTACCCTGTCAAGTCCCCTCAGAACCTTATGCATTTCAATAAGATCATATCTCATTCTTCTAAACTCCAATGAGTACACGCTCAACCTGCACAACCTTTCTTCATAAATCAACCCCTCATCTCAGGAATCAACCTCGTGAATCTTCTCAGAACTGCCTCCAATGCAAATATATCCTTCCTTAAATAAGGAGACCAAAACTGTACTCCAGGTGTGGTCTCAGCAATACCCTGTACAGTTGTAGCAAAACTTCCCTACTTTTATACTCCATCCCTTTGCAATAAAGGCCAACATTCCATTTGCTTTCCTAATTACTTGCTGTACCTGAATTGTAACTTTTGGTGTTTCATGCACAAGGACCCCCAGTGTCATGTACACAACCAGCATTGTAACCCATTGTAATCTGACCTAAGTTGTACACTGTGAGAACAATGACCACTAGGTGGGAGACACTCCTAACCTGGACCTTCAGGTTTCAAAGGGGAAGCTCCACCCACCTTCATCACTTGAGTGCTAAGGAATAAAGGACAGGTCACAGACTGACCTTCTCTCAAGCATGGGCCTCGTGTGCATTTATACTGTATAGTAAGGACGTATCAATGGCGACGAGAAACTGGGATTTAAACCACGCGAGCATGGCCACTAGCAGAACAGACGAGAGGTACTGTGTTACGGAATGGTTGGGACAGAGATTCAACATTGTTAAAGCAGCACACAGTTCTCCAGGCAGACAAGGGCAGCCGGGCATGCCCCATCATGTAGTCGAACCCAGAGGGGGAGTTCGACAGAGACAATGGCAAGTTGAACAGCGATTCACGCCATTGCAAGGGACAATGCGGCCAGTAATGGGGCCATCAACACGTGTTAATGGCGCACTCAAGGACAGTCAGGGGCGATCGACTGGCAAGGGACCTTTTGTTTCCAACGCTGGAGGCGTGGAGGCACACACTCAGCCGGAGTTTGCAGTGATGAACAAAATACCTGCAGAAATTGCAGAAATGGACACTGGGGGAAATCACTGGGAGCTGAAGTTCAGCGAGTTCATGTGGAGCATGTATACAGTTCATACACCAGGACGCCACCGATAATGATGAAAGTGCTCCTCAATGGCATCCCAGTATCACTGGATCTAGACACAGGGGCCAGCCAGTCCCTGATGGGTATCATCAGTTCGAAAAGTTGTGGGCGTCCAAGGCCAGGAGGCCAAAATTATCGCCGATAGCTACGGACTTACACAAAGCAGATCATTCCGGTGCTAGGCAGCGTCATGGTAGTCGTGATCCACAAAGATTCGGAGAACAGGCTGCAACTCTGGATTGTCCCAGGGGACGGTCCCGCACTACTGGGGAGGAGTTGGCTTACTGTCATAAACTGGAAATGGGCGATGTCAATGCAATTTCCTCTGTGGAGCGAGTATCATGCTCACAGATCCTGGACAAATTTGACTCATTATTTCAACCCGGCATCGGCACTTTCATGGGGGCCAAGGTAGTGATTCACATAAACCCTGACGCCAGGCCAGTACACCACAAGGCCAGAGCGGTGCCGTACGTGATGCGGGAAAAGATAGAAGGCGAATTGGACCACCTGTTGAGGGAAGGCATCATCTCGCCAGTCGAATTCAGTGACTGGGCGAGCCCGATCGTGCCGGTCCTCAAGGCTACACGTGCTCCTATGCAAAGGTCGCGAATGGGTCTGGGGGGACAGCCAGGAAAGGGCTTTTAATAGAGCACGCAATTTGTTTTGTTCCAACAATCTGTTAACGCTATGTGACCCATGTAAGAAACTTGTTTTAACGTGCGATGCATCGTCCTATGGTGTCGGGTGTGTGTTGCAGCATGCAGCATGATCATGCCAAGGGTCAGTTACAGCCGGTAGCTTATGCCTCCAGGAGTCTGTCCCAGTCAGAAAGGGGCTACGGGATGGTAGAAAAGGAAGCGCTAGCATGTGTATATGCGGTAAAGAAAATGCACCAGTACCTGTTTGGCAGGAAATTTGAGCTGGAGACAGATCACAAACCCCTAATGTCCCTTTTGGCCGACAACAAGGCCATATATGTAAACACATTGGCCCGCATACAGAGGTGGGCACTCACGTTAGCCGCCTATGACTACACAATTTGGCACAGACCGGGCACTGCAAGTGCCGATGCACTCAGCAGGCTCCCACTAGCCACCACTGAGGGGGCTACCGAGCATGGTGCTGAGATGGTCATGGCTGTGGAAGCTTTCGGAAGCGAAGGCTCACCCGTGACAGCCCGTCAGATTAAAGTCTGGACAAATAGAGACCCGCTATTGTCTCTAGTCAAGAAATGTGTCCTGAATGGGGACTGGGCAGCCACGTACAGAGCATGCCCTGAGGAATTTAAACCATTTCACAGGCGCAGGGATGAACTCTCGATTCAGGCCGATTGCCTACTGTGGGGAAACCGTGTAGTCATGCCCCAGATGGGCAGAGAGGTGTTCATCAGATAACTTCACAATGAGCACCCGGGCATTGTCATGAAGGCAATTTCCAGGTCACACGTTTGGTGGCCAGGGATAGACGCAGATCTGGAACTTTGTGTTCGCAGGTGCAACACGTGTGCCCAGCTGGGCCATGCGCCCAGGGAAGTCCCCCTTAGCTCCTGGCCCGCCAAGCCTTGGTCACGCATCCATGTGGATTACGCAGGTCCTTTCATGGGAAAAATGTTTCTGGTTGTAGTAGATGCCTACTCCAAATGGATCGAGTGTGACATTTTAAATTCAAGCACATCCTCTGCCACGGTAGAAAGTCTACGGGCAATGTTCGTTGCCCACGGTCTACCGGATATCTTGGTCAGCGACAATGGCCCGTGCTTCACAAGCACTGAATTCCAGGACTTCATGGCAGGCAATGGAATTAACCATGTCAGAATGGCACCGTTCAAGCCGGCCTCAAACGGCCAGGCAGAACGAGCAGTGCAGATATCAAACAAGGGATGCTCAGAATCCAAGGGGGTTCCCTACAAACCCGCTTATCACGCCTCCTGTTGGCCAATAGATCCCGACCACACTCGCTCACAGGGGTTCCATCCGCAGAGCTGCTAATGAAAAGGACGCTCAAAACCCGGTTATCCCTTATACACCCCACCATGAAAGAAATTGTCGAGAGCAAGCGCCAGCCACAATATGACGACCATGACAGGAATGCGAGGGCGCGATGTATTGATGTAAATGATCCTTTTTTGTCCTCAACTACACTGCGGGGCCCAAATGGCTCGCAGGCACTGTGGTTGCAGAAGAGGGGAATCGGATTCTGGTAGTTAAACTTACCAATGGACAAATCTGCCACAAACACGTGGATCAAACAAAAAGGAGGTTCAGCAACCCCATAGAAGAAGCAGAGGAAGAACATGATGTAGAGTTCATTCCACCACAGGTGACCGAACACCGGAACCAAAGGGAGGAGAGCCCAGTCACTGTGGGCAGTCCGGACAGGCCTGAGGCACCGCAAACAGCAGACACTCAGGCCAGCGCCCAACAACCGGAGCCCCAACTCAGGCGCTCTACAAGGGAGCGTAAACCACCAGAGAGACTCAACCTGTGATCCCAATAAGACTTTGGGGGGGGAGGTGATGTCATGTATTCAACCAGCATTGTAACCCATGTATAATCTGACCTAAGTTGTACACCTTGAGAACACTGACCACTAGGTGGTGAACTTATGGGAGACACTCTTAACTTGGACATTCAGGTATAAAAGGGGAAGCTCCACCCACCTTCATCACTTGAGTGCTATGGAATAAAGGACAGGTCACAGACTGACCTTCTCTCAAGCATGGGCCTCGTATGCTAGTAAGGACGTATCAGTACACACGGCAGCCATGATGGAGGGAGTGAATGTTTAAGATGGTGGATAGGGTGCCAATCAAGCGGGCTGCTCTGTGCTGGATTGTGTCGAGCTTCTTGAGTGTTGTTGGAGTTGCATTCATCCAGGCAAGCAGAGAGTATTCCATCATGTTCCAGACTTGTGCCTTGTCGATGGTGAAAAGGTTTTGGGGAGTCAGGAGGTGAGACACTCTCTGGAGAACACCCAGCCTCTTACCTCTTTCCACAGTATTCCCGGCCTGTGGTGTGTTAGTTGATCACATCATGGACATCAGCAGCGTGGAGGCCCCGACCTGCATGAGAACACCAGCAGCAGGTCGGGGCCTTAAAACAAGTGGAGGTGCGGCGGCCCGTGACCAGCGTGGAGGCCACTTCAGGGAGCAGTGCGAGCTGGTGCAGGAGGGCGACGGCAGCAAAGAGTGACGTCATCAAGGTCAAGGTCGCTGATTGGAGCGTGGGCAGGTACAGCAGGAGTGGCGAGAGATTGTAGAGGGATGTGATTGGGGCCCAGGAGAGGCGAGTGTTCAAGGACTAGAAGAGGCGTGGGCCCAGGGGCAGCACGGGCCCAGCCCACACTGCGATATGTGTGCGCACTGGATCCGTGCAGCAGAGCAGGTCTCCAGTCGTCTTGGGTAATCCTTGCCACTGGACCAAGACCTAGCTCTGTCAAGCCCGTGTGGTGGCTGGTGTGCAACAGTCACCCCACGTTAAAAACATCCACGCACTGACACCTTCCAACCTTCAGGATGTAGTTCAGGACCTGGAATATTAGGTCCTTCATTGAAACACCTGTGAACTCATTCTTTTTTGGCGTGGAAGCAAGTCATCCTCATTTCGAGGGACCGCCTATGATGATGATGATGATACTCTGTATCTAACCCTCCAGTCCATAGGAACTGATCCAGAGTCAATAAACGGTTGGAAAATGATCACCAATGCATCCACTATTTCTAGGGCCACTTCCTTAAGTACTCTGGGATGCAGACTATCAGGCCCCGGGGATTTATTGGCTTTCAATCCCATCAATTTCCCGAACATAATTTCCCGCCTAATAAGGATTTCCTTCAGTTCCTCCTTCTCATTAGACCCTCGGTCCCCTAGTATTTCCAGAAGGTTATTTGTGTCTTCCTTCGTGAAGACAGAACCAAAGTATTTGTTCAACTGGTCTGCCATTTCTTTGTTCCCCATTATAAATTCACCTGAATCTGACTGCATGGGACCTACGTTTGTCTTCACTAATCTTTTTCTCTTAACATATCTATAAGAAGCTTTTGCAGTCAGTTTTTATGTTCCCAGCAAGCTTCCTCTCATAGTCTATTTTCCCCCTCCGAATTAAACCCTTTGTCCTCCTCTGCTGTATTATAAAATTCTCCCACTCCTCAGGTTTGCTACTTTTTCTGGCCAATTTATATGTCTCTTCCTTGGATTTAACACTATCCTTAATTTCCCTTGTTAGCCACGGTTGAGCCACCTTCCCAGTTTTATTTTTACTCCAGACAGGGATGTACAATTGTTGAAGTTCATCCGTGTGATCTTTAAATGTTTGCCATTGCCTATCCACCGTCAACCCTTTAAGTATCATTTGCCAGTCTATTCTAGACAATTCACGTCTCATACCATCGAAGTTACCTTTCCTTAAGTTCAGGACCCTAGTCTCAGAATTAACTGTGTCACTCTCCATCTTAATAAAGAATTCTACCATATTATGGTCACTGTTCCCCAAGGGGACACACACAATAAGATTGCTAATTAGTCCTTTCTCATTACACATCACCCAGTCTGGATGGGCAGCCCTCTAGTTGGTTCCTTGACATATTGGTCCAGAAAACCATCCCTAATACACTCCAGGAAATCCTCCTCCACCGTATTGCTATCAGTTTGGTTAACCCAATCTATGTGCATATTAAAGTCGCCCACGATAACTGCTGTACCTTTATTGCACACATCCCTAATTTCTTGTTTGATGCTGTCCCCAACCTCACTACTACTGTTTGGTGGTCTGTACACAACTCCCATTAGCGTTTTCTGCCCTTTGGTATTTCGTAGCTCCACCCATACCAATTCCACATCATCCAAGCTAATGTCCTTCCTGACTATTGCATTAATTTCCTCTTTAACCAGCAATGCTACCCCACCTCCTTTTCCTTTCTGTCTATCCTTCCTAAATGTTGAATACCCCTGGATGTTGAGTTCCCAGCCTTGGTCACCCTGGAGCCATGTCTCCGTGATGCCAATTATATCATATTCATTAATTGCTGCCTGTGCAGTTAATTCCTCCACCTTATTATGAATACTCCTCGCATTGAGGCACAGAGCCTTCAGGTTTGTCTTTTTAACACACTTTGCCTCTTTAGAATTTTGCTGTAATGTGGCCCATTTTGATTTTTGCCTTAGGTTTCTCTGCCCTCCACTTTTACTTTTCTTCTTTCTATCTTTTTCTTCTGCCCCCATTCTACTTCCCTCTGTCTCCCTGCATAGGTTCCCATCCCTCTGCAATATTAGTTTAACTCCTCCCCAACAGCACTAGCAAACACTCCCCCTAGGACATTGGTTCCGGTCCTGCCCAGGTGCAGACCGTCCGGTTTGTACTGTTCCCACCTCCTCCAGAACCGGTTCCAATGCCCCAGGAATTTGAATCCCTCCCTTCTGCACCACTCCTCAAGCCACGTATTCATCTGAGCTATCCTGCGATTCCTACTCTGATTAGCATGTGGCATTGGTAGCAATCCTGAGATTACTACTTTTGAGGTCCTACTTTTTAATTTAACTCCTAGCTCCCTAAGTGCAGCTTGTCGGACCTCATCCCAGTTTTTACCTATATCGTCGGTACCTATATGCACCAAGACAACTGGCTGTTCACTTTCCCCCTCCAAAATGTCCTGCAACCGCTCCGAGACATCCTTGACCCTTGCACCAGGGAGGCAACATACCATCCTGGAGTCTCGGTTGCGGCCGCAGAAACGCCTATCTATTCTCCTCACCATTGAATCCCCTATCACTATCGCTCTCCCTCTCTTTTTCCCGCCCTCCTGTGCAGCAGAGCCAGCCATGGTGCCATGAACTTGGCTGCTGCTGCCCTCCCCTGATGAGGCATCCCCCCCCAACTGAGCCCAAAGCGGTGTATCTGTTTTGGAGGGGGATGACCGCAGGGTAACTCTGCACTATCTTCCTTCCACTGCTCTTCCTGATGGTCACCCATTCCCGATCTGTCTTTGTAATCTTTACCTGCGGTATGACCAACTCACTAAACGTGCTATTCACGACATCCTCAGCATCGCGGATGCTCCAATGTGAATCCACCCGCAGCTCCAGTGCCACAATGCGGTCTGTCAGGAGCTGCAGCAGGATACACTTCCCGCACACGTCGTCATCAGGCATTGGAAACGTCCCTGAGTTCCCACATAGCACAGGAGGCGCATGACATGTGTCTGAGATCTCCTGCCATGACTTAACCCCCAGATTAATTTAATTTGGCAATAACAATGATAAAGGTTACCTACTGATAAAGAAAATTAAAAGAAAATCTACTCACCAATCACCAGTCAATCACTTACCCCCTTGGCTGAGATGTCACTCTTTGATTTGTTTCTACTTTTTTGCCTTCTCTCCCTGCACCAGCTGGGCCTCGCTCCGACCTCCCGCCGCTCCGACTGATGGGCCTTTTATAGGCCTCGCTCCGACCTCCTTATAGTATAATATAAACAGAGACAGGGTCTAGTGTAATATAAACAGAGACAGGGTCCTGTGTAATATAAACAGTGACAGGGTCCAGTGTAATATAAACAGGGACAGGGTCCTGTGTAATATAAACAGAGACAGGGTCTAGTGTAATATAAACAGAGACAGGGTCTCGTGTAATATAAACAGACAGGGTCTAGTGTAATATAAACAGTGACAGTGTCTAGTGTAATATAAACAGAGACAGGGTCTAGTGTAATATAAACAGACAGGGTCTAGTGTAATATAAACACAGACAGGGTCTAGTGTAATATAAACAGAGACAGGGTCCTGTGTAATATAAACAGTGACAGGGTCTAGTGTAATATAAACAGGGACAGGGTCTAGTGTAATATAAACAGGGACAGGGTCTAGTGTAATATAAACAGAGACAGGGTCTAGTGTAATATAAACAGAGACAGGGTCTAGTGTAATATAAACAGAGACAGGGTCTAGTGTAATATAAACAGAGACAGGGTCTAGTGTAATATAAACAGGGACAGGGTCCAGTGTAATATAAACAGAGACAGGGTCCAGTGTAATATAAACAGAGACAGGGTCCTGTGTAATATAAACAGTGACAGGGTCTAGTGTAATATAAACAGTGACAGGGTCTAGTGTAATATAAACAGAGACAGGGTCCAGTGTAATATAAACAGAGACAGGGTCTAGTGTAATATAAACAGAGACATGGTCTAGTGTAATATAAACAGAGACAGGGTCTAGTATAATATAAACAGAGACAGGGTCTAGTGTAATATAAACAGAGACAGGGTCTAGTGTAATATAAACAGTGACACGGTCCAGTGTAATATAAACAGTGACACGGTCCAGTGTAATATAAACAGAGACAGGGTCTAGTGTAACATAAACAGAGACAGGGTCTAGTGTAACATAAACAGTGACAGGGTCTAGTGTAACATAAACAGAGACAGGGTCTAGTGTAACATAAACAGAGACAGGGTCTAGTGTAATATAAACAGAGACAGGGTCTAGTGTAATATAAACAGAGACATGGTCTAGTGTAATATAAACAGAGACAGGGTCTAGTATAATATAAACAGTGACAGGGTTTAGTGTAATATAAATAGAGCCAGCGTCTACTGCAATATAAATAGAGACAGGGTCTCGTGCAGTAATAACTTTAAAAAAATTTGTTCCTGGTATGTCGGTGTGGTGTATGTAGCACACAAATCACTGACTCCACACGGTCTGGTGTAAGTCTAATGCTGTGACCTTGGTCCTTTATTGAACAGCTCCAGAGTGCTTCTCAGGTGTGGTGGTCAGCCTTTTATAGCGCCTGTTGCAGGCACTTCCAGGTTTCCCACCACAGCGCCCTCTGTGGTGTAGCATTGTGCTTACATTACATTTAAGGTACCAGGACGATACACACATCAATACATAACATCACACTTCCCCCGCAACAGGACACGGGATGACATAGAAACATAGAAAATAGGTGCAGGAGCAGGCCATTCGGCCCTTCTAGCCTGCACCGCCATTCAATGAGTTCATGGCTGAACATGAAACTTCAGTACCCCATTCCTGTTTTCTCACCATAACCCTTGATCCCGCGAGTAGTAAGGACTTCATCTAATTCCCTTTTGAATATATTTAGTGAATTGGCCTCAACAACTTCCTGTGGTAGAGAATTCCACAGGTTCACCACTCTCTGGGTGAAGAAGTTTCTCCTCATCTCGGTCCTAAATGGCTTCCCCCTTATCCTCAGACTGTGACCCCTGGTTCTGGACTTCCCCAACATTGGGAACATTCTTCCTGCATCAAACCTGTCTAAATCCGTCAGAATTTTAAACGTTTCCATGAGGTCCTCTCTCATTCTTCTGAACTCCAGTGAATACAAGCCCAGTTGATCCAGTCTTTCTTGATAGGTCAGTCCCACCATCCCGGAAATCAGTCTGGTGAATCTTCGCTGCACTCCCTCAATAGCAAGAATGTCCTTCCTCAAGCTAGGAGACCGAAACTGTACACAATACTCCAGGTGTGGCCTCACCAAGGCCCTGTACAACTGTAGCAACACCTCTCTGCCCCTGTATTCAAATCCCCTCGCTATGAAGGCCAACATGCCATTTGCTTTCTTAACCACCTGCTGTACCTGCATGCTAACCTTCAATGACTGATGTACCATGACACCCAGGTCTCGTTGCACTTTCCCTTTTCCTAATCTGTCACCATTCAGATAATTGTCTGTCTCTCTGTTTTTACCACCAAAGTGGATAACCTCACATTTATCCACATTATACTTCATCTGCCATGCATTTGCCCACTCACCTAACCTATCCAAGTCACTCTGCAGCCTAATAGCATCCTCCTCGCAGCTCACACTGCCACCCAACTTAGTGCCATCTGCAAATTTGGAGATACTGCATTTAATCCCCTCGTCTAAATCATTAATGTACAATGTAAACAGCTGGGGCCCCAGCACAGAACCTTGCGGCACTCCACTAGTCACTGCCTGCCATTCTGAAAAGTACCCGTTTACTCCTACACTTTGCTTCCTGTCTGACAACCAGTTCTCAATCCACGTCAGCACACTACCCCCAATCCCATGTGCTTTAACTTTGCACATTAATCTCGTGTGGGACCTTGTCGAAAGCCTTCTGAAAGTCCAAATATACCACATCTACTGGTTCTCCTTTGTCCACTTTACTGGAAACATCCTCAAAAAATTCCAGAAGATTTGTCAAGCATGATTTCCCTTTCACAAATCCATGCTGACTTGGACCTATCATGTCACCATTTTCCAGATGCACTGCTATGACATCCTTAATAATTGATTCCATCATTTTACCCACTACTGAGGTCAGGCTGACCGGACTATAATTCCCTGTTTTCTCTATCCCTACTTTTTTAAAAAGTGGGGTTACATTGGCTACCCACCACTCCATAGGAACTGATCCAGAGTCAATGGAATGTTGGAAAATGACTGTCAATGCATCCGCTATTTCCAAGGCCACCTCCTTAAGTACTCTGGGATGCAGTCCATCAGGCCCTGGGGATTTATCAGCCTTCAATCCCATCAATTTCCCCAACACAATTTCCCGACTAATAAAGATTTCCCTCAGTTCCTCCTCCTTACTAGACCATCTGACCCCTTTTATATCCGGAAGGTTGTTTGTATCCTCCTTCGTGAATACCGAACCAAAGCACTTGTTCAATTGGTCTGCCATTTCTTTGTTCCCCGTTATGACTTCCCCTGATTCTGACTGCAGGGGACCTACGTTTGTCTTTACTAACCTTTTTCTCTTTACATACCTATAGAAACTTTTGCAATCCGCCTTAATATTCCCTGCAAGCTTCTTCTCGTACTCCATTTTCCCTGCCATAATCAAACCCTTTGTCCTCCTCTGCTGAGTTCTAAATTTCTCCCAGTCCCCAGGTTCGCTGCTATTTCTGGCCAATTTGTATGCCACTTCCTTGGCTTTAATACTATCCCTGATTTCCCTAGCTAGCCACGGTTGAGCCACCTTCCCTTTTTTATTTTTACGCCAGACAGGAATGTACAATTGTTGTAATTCATCCATGCGGTCTCTAAATGTCTGCCATTGCCCATCCACAGTCAACCCCCTAAGTATCATTCGCCAATCTATCCGAGCCAATTCACGCCTCATACCTTCAAAGTTACCCTTCTTTAAGTTCTGGACCATGGTCTCTGAATTTACTGTTTCATTCTCCATCCTAATGCAGAATTCCACCATATTATGGTCACTCTTCCTAAAGGGGCCTCGCACAACGAGATTGCTAATTAATCCTCTCTCATTACACAACACCCAGTCTAAGATGGCCTCCCCCCCCCGAGTTGGTTCCTCCACATATTGGTCTCGAAAACCATCCCTTATGCACTGCAGGAAATCCTCCTCCACCGTATTGCTTCCAGTTTGGCTAGCCCAATCTATGTGCATATGAAAGTCACCCATTATAACTGCTACACCTTTATTGCATGCACCCCTAATTTCCTGTTTGATGCCCTCCCCAATATCACTACTACTGTTTGGAGGTCTGTACACAACTCCCACTAACGTTTTTTGCCCTTTGGTGTTCTGCAGCTCTACCCATATAGATTCCACATCATCCAAGCTAATGTCCTTCTTAACTATTGCATGACGATACACACATCAATACATAACATCACACTTGTCCAACAAGGCAGGTAGGCATAAACAGTGCGTTAGTATGGTACATGTTATCTGGTACATTAACTGGTACATTGACTGGTAACGGATTCCTGATTTCCTTGTTATCATTAATTGTACTTCATATCCATTATTTTACACAAATACAGTGGCCATTCAGCATAAAAAAATTAATTCTTGTTATAAATTCGCCATCTCACATTGACATAGCTCATTTTAGACTTGCCCTGCCTTACAGAAGTCCTTTGTGGGGACCACCTCATGGTAAGGCCCTTTTAAGACTCCCGGGTGCATTTCCTTTTTAAGGCGCCATCTTTGATGCAGGAGGATTCCACGAGGCTTCTCCTTGGGCGCCGCCATCTTTGATGCTCTGCTGCTCTGAACACGATGCCGCCGCCATCTTCTCCTCCGCCGCTCTGGATGCCCTCCGCCGTCGCAGCCTCCGCTCCCCTCCGCTGCCACCTGACTTGCCCCCTCCCCTGCGGCCGTCATCGTCGCTTCTCCGGCGGCCCCTGGATCCCTCGCAACCCCCCCCCGCACTAGGCCCCTCTGTGCAGGGCTGCTTGCCTGTGGGGGCTGAGACTGCAGGGTCTCTGTGTGAGGCCCGGGCCTGGGGCTTGCCTGTGGGGGGATTGAGGCTGCAGGGTCTCTGTGTGAGGCCCAGGCCTGGGGCTTGCCTGTGGGGGCTGAGACTGCAGGGTCTCTGTGTGAGGCCCGGGCCTGGGACTTGCCTGTGGGGATTAAGGCTGCAGGGTCTCTGTGTGAGGCCCGGGCCTGGGACTTGCCTGTGGGGGCTGGGGCTGCAGGGTCTCTGTGTGAGGCCCAGGCCTGGGACTTGCCTGTGGGGATTAAGGCTGCAGGGTCTCTGTGTGAGGTCTGGGGCCTGGGGCTTGCCTGTGGGGGGATTGAGGCTGCAGGGTCTCTGTGTGAGGTCTGGGGCCTGGGGCTTGCCTGTGGGGGCTGGGGCTGCAGGGTCTGTGTGAGGCCCGGGCCTGGGGCTTGCCTGTGGGGGCTGGGGCTGCAGGGTCTCTGTGTGAGGCCCAGGCCTGGGGCTTGCCTGTGGGGGGATTGAGGCTGCAGGGTCTCTGTGTGAGGCCCAGGCCTGGGGCTTGCCTGTGGTGGGATTAAGGCTGCAGGGTCTCTGTGTGAGGTCCGGGCCTGGGACTTGCCTGTGGGGGCTGGGGCTGCAGGATCTCTGTGTGAGGTCCGGGCCTGGGACTTGCCTGTGGGGGCTGGGGCTGCCGGGTGCCAGCAAATCCCTGACGAGACAGTAAACCTCACCTCCACAACTGGAGAGCAATATCACCTTACGCTTCTCTCTCATTGCGTACGTAACCTCCGTCAGGTCATTTGCTGTGAAGTAGTACTCGAGCCTTTCCGTAAAGGCCTCCCAATAATTGCCCACGGTAAAATCCTTTAGCGAGCCCAGAGTAGCCATGGTTGCGTGGAGTTCGTCCTCTTCCTCGTTGCCAATGTGGTGTATGTAGCACACAAATCACTGACTCCACACGGTCTGGTGTAAGTCTAACTGCTGTAACCTTCATCCTTTATTGTTCAGCTCCAGAGTGCCTCCCAGGTGTGGTGGTCAGCCTTATATAGTCCTTGTTACAGGTGCTACCAGGGTTTCCCACCGCAGCGCCCTCTGTGGTGTGGCATAGTACTTACATTACACTGAAAGGACCAGGACGATACGCATATCAATACATAACATCACAGTGGGTATTGCTGCCAAGGCCGGCATTTATTGCCCATCCCTAATTACCCCTTGAGAAGGTGGTGGTGAGCTGCCTTCTGGAAACATAGAAACATAGAAACATAGAAAATAGGTGCAGGAGCAGGCCATTCGGCCCTTCGAGCCTGCACTGCCATTCAATGAGTTCATGGCTGAACATGCAACTTCAGTACCCCTTTCCTGCTTTCTCACCATACCCCTTGATCCCCCTAGTAGTAAGGACTACATCTAACTCCTTTTTGAATATATTTAGTGAATTGACCTCAACTACTTTCTGTGGTAGAGAATTCCACAGGTTCACCACTCTCTGGGTGAAGATGTTTCTCCTCAACTCGGTCCTAAATGGCTTACCAAATATCCTTACACTGTGATCTCTGTTTCTGGACTTCACCAACATTGGGAACATTCTTCCTGCATCTAACCTGTCTAAACCCGTCAGAATTTTAAACGTTTCTATGAGGTCCCCTCTCATTCTTCTGAACTCCAGTGAATACAAGCCCAGTTGATCCAGTCTTTCTTGATATGTCAGTCCCGCCATCCCGGGAATCAGTCTGGTGAACCTTCGCTGCACTCCCTCAATAGCAAGAATGTCCTTCCTCAAGTTAGGAGACCAAAACTGTACACAATACTCCAGGTGTGGCCTCACCAAGGCCCTGTACAACTGTAGCAACACCTCCCTGCCCCTGTACTCAAATCCCCTCGCTATGAAGGCCAACATGCCATTTGCTTTCTTAACCGCCTGCTGTACCTGCATGCTAACCTTCAATGACTGATGCACCATGACACCCAGGTCTCGTTGCACCTCCCCTTTTCCTAATCTGTCACCATTCAGATAATAGTCTGTCTCTCTGTTTTTACCACCAAAGTGGATAACCTCACATTTATCCACATTATACTTCATCTGCCATGCATTTGCCCACTCACCTAACCTATCCAAGTCGCTCTGCAGCCTCATAGCATCCTCCTCGCAGCTCACACATCCACCCAATTTAGTGTCATCCGCAAATTTGGAGATACTACATTTAATCCCCTCGTCCAAATCATTAATGTACAATGTAAACAGCTGGGGCCCCAGCACAGAACCTTGCGGTACCCCACTAGTCACTGCCTGCCATTCCGAAAAGTACCCATTTGCTGCTACTCTTTGCTTCCTGTCTGACAAGTTCTCAATCCATGTCAGCACACTACCCCCAATCCCATGTGCTTTAACTTTGCACATTAATCTCTTGTGTGGGACCTTGTCGAAAGCCTTCTGAAAGTCCAAATATACCACATCAACTGGTTCTCCCTTGTCCACTCGACTGGAAACATCCTCAAAAAATTCCAGAAGATTTGTCAAGCATGATTTCCCTTTCACAAATCCATGCTGACTTGGACCTATCATATCACCTCTTTCCAAATGCACTGCTATGACATCCTTAATAATTGATTCCATCATTTTACCCACTACTGATGTCAGGCTGACCAGTCTATAATTCCCTGTTTTCTCTCTCCCTCCTTTTTTAAAAAGTGGGGTTACATTGGCTACCCTCCACTCCATAGGAACTGATCCAGAGTCAATGGAATGTTGGAAAATGACTGTCAATGCATCCACTATTTCCAAGGCCACCTCCTTAGGTACTCTGGGATGCAGTCCATCAGACCCTGGGGATCTATTGGCCTTCAATCCCATCAATTTCACCAACACAATTTCCCGACTAATAAGGATTTCCCTCAGTTCCTCCTCCTTACTAGACCCTCTGACCCCTTTTATATCCGGAAGGTTGTTTTTGTCCTCCTGAGTGAATACCGAACCAAAGTACTTGTTCAATTGGTCTGCCATTTCTTTGTTCTCCGTTATGACTTCCCCTGATTCTGACTGCAGGGGACCTACATTTATCTTTACTAACCTTTTTCTCTTTACATATCTATAGAAACTTTTGCAGTCCGTCTTAATGTTCCCTGCAAGCTTCCTCTCGTACTCTATTTTCCCTGCCCTAATCAAACCCTTTGTCCTCCTCTGCTGAGTTCTAAATTTCTCCCAGTCCCCAGGTTCGCTGCTATTTCTGGCCAATTTGTATGCCACTTCCTTGGCTTTAATACTATCCCTGATTTCCCTTGATAGCCACGGTTGAGCCACCTTCCCTTTTTTATTTTTACGCCAGACAGGGACGTACAATTGTTGTAGTTCATCCATGCGGTCTCTAAATGTCTGCCATTGCCCATCCACAGTCAACCCCTTAAGTATCATTCACCAATCTCTCCTAGCCAATTCACGCCTCATACCTTCAATGTTTACCCGTCTTTAAGTTCTGGACCATGGTGTCTGAATTAACTGTTTCATTCTCCATCCTAATGTAGAATTCCACCATATTATGGTCACTCTTCCCCAAGGGGCCTTGCACAACGAGATTGCTAATTAATCCTCTCTCATTACACAACACCCAGTCTAAGATGGCCTCCCCCCTAGTTGGTTCCTCCACATATTGGTCTCGAAAACCATCCCTTATGCACTCCAGGAAATCCTCCTCCACCGTATTGCTTCCAGTTTGGTTAGCCCAATCAATGTGCATATTAAACTCACCCATGATAACTGCTGCACCTTTATTGCATGCATCCCTAATTTCCTGTTTGATGCCCTCCCCAACATCACTACTACTGTTTGGAGATCTGTACACAACTCCCACTAACGTTTTTTGCCCTTTGGTGTTCTGCAGCTCTACCCATATAGATTCCACATCATCCAAGCTAATGTCCTTCCTAACTATTGCATTAATCTCTTCTTTAACCAGCAATGCTACCCCACCTCCTTTTCCTTTTATTCTATCTTTCCTGAATGTTGAATACCCCTGGATGTTGAGTTCCCAGCCCTGATCATCCTGGAGCCACGTCTCCGTAATCCCAATCACATCATATCTGTTAACATCTATTTTCACAGTTAATTCATCCACCTTATTATGGATACTCCTTGCATTAAGACACAAAGCCTTCAGGCTTGTTTTTTTAACACCCTTTGTCCTTTTAGAATTATGATGTAGTGTGGCCCTTTTTGTTTCTTGCCTTTGTTTACTCTGCCTTCCACTATTGCTTTTTACCTTCTACCATTTGTTTCTGACTCCATATTACTTCGCCCTATCTCGCTGCATAGGTTCCCATCCCCCTGCCATATTAGTTTAAAGACTCCCGAACTGCATTAGCAAATGTTACCCCGAGGACATCAGTTCCAGTCCTGCCCAAGTGCAGACCGTCCCTTTTGTACAGGTCCCACTTCCCCCAGAACTGGTTCCAATGTCCCAGAAATTTGAATCCCTCCCTCTTGCTCAAGCCACGTATTTTTTCTAACTATCCTGCTCCCTCTACTCTGACTAGCACGTGGCACTGGTAGCAATCCAGAGATTACTACCTTTGAGGTCCTACTTTTTAATTTAACTCCTAGCTCCCTAAATTCAGCTTCCCGCTTCTTACCTATATTGTTGGTACCTACATGTACCATGACAACTGGCTGTTCACCCTCCCTCTCCAGAATGCTTTGCAGCCGCTCCGAGACATCCTTTACCCTTGCACCAGGGAGGCAACATACCATCCTGGAGTCTCGGTTGCGGCCGCAGAAACTCCTATCTATTCCCCTTACAATAGAGTCCCCTATCACTAAAGCTCTCCCACTCTTTTTCCTACCCTTCTGTGCAGCAGAGCCAGCCACGGTGCCATGAACTTGGCTGCTGCTGCCCTCCCCTGATGAGTCATCCCCCTCAACAGTACTCAAAGCGGTGTATCTGTTTTGCAGGGGGATGACCGCAGGGGACCCCTGCACTACCTTCCTTGCACTGCTCTTCCTGTTGGCCTTCCATTCACTAGCTGGTTGTGGACCCTTCACCTGCGGTAAGACCAACTCACTACACGTGCTACTCACGTCATTCTCAGCATCGTGGATGCTCCAGAGTGAATCCACCCTCAGCTCCAACTCCGCAACACGGTCTGTCAGGAGCTGGAGGCGGATACACTTCCCGCACACATAGTCGTCAGGGACACCGGAAGTGTCCTTGAGTTACCACATGGTACAGGAAGAGCATAACACGTGACCGAGCTCTCCTGTCATGACTTAACCCTTAGATTAACTTAAATTGGCAACAACAATGCTAAAGTTTACTCACTGTTATAGAAGAGAAAAAAGAAAAGTTACTCACCAATCACCAGCCAATCATTTACCCCCTTGGCTGTGACGCAACCTTTCTGTTTCTTTCTACTTCTTTTTTTGCCCTCTCCCTGTCGCTGCACCGGCCTCTCGCCGACCCCGGACTCACGCCTCTCCAACAAACTCCCGACGCCTCTCGCGGCCTTTTGTAGGCCTCTCAAATAAACATAGAAAATAGGTACAGGAGTAGGCCATTCGGCCCTTCTAGCCTGCACCGCCATTCAATGAGATCATGGCTGAACATGCAACTTCAGTACCCCATTCCTGCTTTCTCGCCATACCCCTTGATCCCCCGAGTAGTAAGGACTTCATCTAACTCATTTTTGAATATATTTAGTGAATTGGCCTCAACAACTTTCTGGGGCAGAGAATTCCACAGGTTCACCACTCTCTGAGTGAAGAAGTTTCTCCTCATCTCGGTCCTAAATGGCTTACCCCTTATCCTTAGACTGTGACCCCTGGTCCTGGACTTCCCCAACATTGGGAACATTCTTCCTGCATCTAACCTGTCTAAACCCATCAAAATTTTAAACGTTTCTATGAGGTTCCCCTCTCATTCTTCTGAACTCCAGTGAATACAAGCCCAGTTGATCCAATCTTTCTTGATATGTCAGTCCCGCCATCCCGGGAATCAGTCTGGTGAACCTTCGCTGCACTCCCTCAATAGCAAGAATGTCCTTCCTCAAGTTAGGAGACCAAAACTGTACACAATACTCCAGGTGTGGCCTCACCAATGCCCTGTACAACTGTAGCAACACCTCCCTGCCCCTGTACTCAAATCCCCTCGCTATGAAGGCCAACATGCCATTTGCTTTCTTAACCGCCTGCTGTACCTGCATGCCAACCTTCAATGATTGATGTACCATGACACCCAGGTCTCGTTGCACCTCCCCTTTTCCTAATCTGTCACCATTCAGATAATAGTCTGTCTCTCTGTTTTTACCACCAAAGTGGATAACCTCACATTTATCCACATTATACTTCATCTGCCATGCATTTGCCCACTCACCTAACATATCCAAGTCGCTCTGCAGCCTCATAGCATCCTCCTCGCAGCTCACACTGCCACCCAACTTAGTGTCATCCACAAATTTGGAGATACTACATTTAATCCCCTCGTCTAAATCATTAATGTACAATGTAAACAGCTGGGGCCCCAGCACAGAACCTTGCGGTACCCCACTAGTCACTGCCTGCCATTCTGAAAAGTACCCATTTACTCCTACTCTTTGCTTCCTGTCTGACAACCAGTTCTCAATCCATGTCAGCACACTACCCCCAATCCCATGTGCTTTAACTTTGCACATTAATCTCTTGTGTGGGACCTTGTCGAAAGCCTTCTGAAAGTCCAAATATACCACATCAACTGGTTCTCCCTTGTCCACTCTACTGGAAACATCCTCAAAAAATTCCAGAAGATTTGTCAAGCATGATTTCCCTTTCACAAATCCATGCTGACTTGGACCTATCATGTCACCTCTTTCCAAATGCGCTGCTATGACATCCTTAATAATTGATTCCATCATTTTACCCACTACCGATGTCAGGCTGACCGGTCTATAATTCCCTGTTTTCTCTCTCCCTCCTTTTTTAAAAAGTGGGGTTACATTGGCTACCCTCCACTCGATAGGAACTGATCCAGAGTCAATGGAATGTTGGAAAATGACTGTCAATGCATCCGCTATTTCCAAGGCCACCTCCTTAAGTACTCTGGGATGCAGTCCATCAGGCCCTGGGGATTTATCGGCCTTCAATCCCATCAATTTCACCAACACAATTTCCCGACTAATAAGGATTTCCCTCAGTTCCTCCTCCTTACTAGACCCTCTGACCCTTTTGATATCCGGAAAGTTGTTTGTGTCCTCCTTAGTGAATACCGAACCAAAGTACTTGTCCGACCCCGGACTCACGCCCCTCCAACGAACTCCCGACGCCTCTCGCGGCCTTTTGTAGGCCCCTCACCGCTGCAGTCTCTGTGCTGATGGTGCTCCCACAGTGCTGTTAGGATTTTGACCCAGCGACGATGAAGGAACGGCCGATATACTTCCAAGTCAGGATGGTGTGCAGCTTGGAGTGGAAATTGGAGGTGGTGGTGTTCACAGGTGCCTGCCTCACCTAGGTGGTTTTGGTCGCAGGTTTGGGAGATGCTGCCAAAGAAACCTTGGTGAGTTGCTGCAGTGCATCGCATCGATGGTACACACTGCAGCCACAGTATGTCGGTGATGGAGGGAGTGTATGTTTGAGGTGATGGTTGGGCTGTCAATCAAGTGGGCTGCTTTGTCCCCTAGATGGTGTCGAGCTTCTTGAGTATTGTTGGAGCTGCACTCATTTAGGAAATTGGAGAATATTCCATCACACTGTAAGCATTGGCGTAAACATCGACACAGACTTCAGGATTTTGGACATTGCTTTCCCATATTTCACTTACTGCAGAAGAGCTTACAGCATGACTGGGGCAAGCCCAGGCATGTTCCACAGGAATACACATCAGATGGGCGGGGATAGTTTGGGATGGGTCAATGGCTGAAAGCAGGAACCTCATCCCAGGTAGATGGCTGAGCAGAGGATCCTCTTGTCATGTAATGGGAACCCATCAGTGAGAGATCAGGCAAACTGGTCAGTGCTCAAGCCATCCTGGAGTGAGATAGCCCCAGAGCACGGGAACCTCAGGACAAAGGAAGCTATTGGCCACACAGATTCGTTGGATCCTTTATCCCCAGGAAGAGCCCGGCACAGGCCGGAGATGTGATTCATGCTCTTTAGTTGGACTGCCTCAGGCAAAGGACTGGTTTTTGGTTCGAGGATTCAGCAAGCATTTTTCAGGTATAAGAGACGGCAGTTTGCTGCCATTTCCCGCTCTCTCCTCTTCTACACTTGCTTGGTTTGTTCAACGCATTCAAGGGCTGAGCACTCCATCTGGAGAGAAGAAACCATCATCTACGAGCAAAGAGAGCGTCGCTATTTCGCCTGGAAAGCTGACCCTGAGACTAGGACTTGGACACCACAGATTGGTACGGAACCAGAAGATACACCTCATCGGGAGAAGCAGCGAAGTAAGCCAGAGGGGTAACTGGTGAGCATTATCCCAGCCCACACATCCTTTAGACCACTGCAAAATGTGAAGGGGTGTCGTGTGTCCCAACCAAGCCTTAGGGGTTTAGTGGGGAGGTTCTGTGCGGATCATAGGCGTACGCACAGTCTGTTCGACAGGTTTGATGGTGCACTATTGAGCTGAGCAGGGGTTTTTTAATCGTGGGTACTTCGCGATAGGGGCCTGTTCAGACGGGCCAGTGTTGTGTGTTGTACTGCGTTTGTTTTACACCACCAGGGTGTGCTTTACTAGAAGCAGATGTGTGATTTAACGTGAATAAAAGCATTGTGATGGTTGAGACCGAAAGATCTGTCTATAACTGAGTATTCTGTTCACTACTATAATTCCCAGGTCTAGAACTGTTGTAAGGGGGAGTGATTCGAAACCACCAAGCGCAAAACCATTTACAGAATCTGGCGACCACGAAGGGACCCTTGGTTTGAGTGAACAGACAGTTATGGAAGATCTCAAGGTCAAGAGATCGACAATGGGGGATAGGATTTCCTGATACGTATTCGGAAAAGTTAATGCAACACAGCAGTGGGTGTTAGACCTATTGCGGGCTGAGAGTCCTGAGGACAAAGCTGCTGAGTCGATGGGGAGTAAGGAGCACAAAAAGGCAAAAGAAAAGCCATTTGGCTCCGGGTCTGCAGAAACAAGTCCAGCTGTTCAGGGAGCAGGTTGGTAAACTCCAAGAGTCAGAGGAGCAGTCAGCTGAGGAGAGGCAGGAATAAACCTCCCATAACACCAGGTCACCAAGGCCAAACTCAACGAACGGGCTGTACTGGAGGAGAACGTCCGCTTAATAGGTAGAGTTGATGGGCTGGAGGGGCTACTGAGAGATATTAAGACAGCTACAGGGTAGCTAGCAGTAGGGGGTTTGAGTGGGAATCACGGGCCCTGCCAAGCAAAAATCCAAAGCTTGACTCAAGCTCTATCCAAAGCCAAAGGCATGGTTTGCTTGATAGCCCCGGGGGAAATTAGGGTGGACTAGGGAGAAGATGAAGACGGCGAGGATTAAGGGCAGGGTAGGGACGTCCAACCACCGCCTGAAGTGCCACAGGGACCAATGTGTCCCATACGGCAGCAGAGGTACGGTCCGCCTGAAGCGATCTGGTAGTTCCATTCACCACCCCCAACTGCTGAATGTGATCTCGCGGGTGCCCAAGTTAATGAAAGAAGGGGACCCCCCAGTTCACTTCACCAAGGCTCACACACTGTTGCTGTTACCCCTGGCTGGGAAACTGTATCAGGCCCTGTCCACCGAGACCAAACGGGGACCGGGGACCATGGCCGGCTTAAAGGAGGAAATCCTGAGAGCCATGGGTCACACCCAGGGTAGTCCGTTCTCTAGGGTAGAGGGGACACTGCAACTGGCAGGGGAAGCACCTCAGGCCCGTCTACAAAAAAAACACGGGTGGGGTGCTCGACAGAGCACAGTTTCACGGGGGGGCCGAGAAACCATTGGCTCAGGGCCCTGGTAGCAAACGAATTGCCACAAATAAGGGTAAAAGCAGAGGCCTGGTTTGACTCCGAGGACCTCGCGAATACGGAGGCCGGAGTGCTCCATCACCTGAGCCTGACTTTTAAAACCGGCTCAGAGGAGGAGGTCAAACTAAGTAAGGGCAAGGTACACGAAGTAAAGGCCAGTGAGGGTAGTAAAAAGGAATGGCATCAGGAAGGGGTTAGCGCAGGGAAGGCTAGGATGTGTTTTGGGTGTGGGAAGATGGGACACTGGAGGAGAGACTGCCCGGCCCCGAGGGGGGGGCAAGCTAAAGGGGATCCTCCAGTGCCTAAGACGAAAACTGTCGAGGCGAAGGGACCAACCCCGGAACAAATTGATGTTCTGGTGGCCACCCTTCACACAGTTTTTGTGCCGGAGCAGGGAAGAGTAGATGCTGCTGTGAGCAGGGAAATCCCGACCGCTCCGGTAATTCCACCACCCTGACTAGCACACACCCAGCCTGAGTACCTGTGTTCACTCACGTACGATGAGTGGAGTAGACCATGCGTGAGGATGGGGGTGGAGAAGGTAGAGGGGAAATACTTGGTGGACACCGGAGCTTCGAGCACGGTGATCCATGCCAGTCAACCGACCAATTCACCCTGGTCCAGCAAGGTTCCATTCAGTCTCCTGGGGTTCACCGGGAACAAGCAGACGAATGCGATGTCCAGGCCGTTATGATTTAGGATCCCTCCACACCAGGTGGGAATGCATCCTAATAAAGTGGGAACAGCCAGGGTCAGGAGTCCTAGGGGCTGACTTTATGTTAGCCCACAGGATTATAGTGGATTTGAGGAATCACTGCCTTTGGGGAGCAGTGGGTTCCGATAAGGAGGAAGAAGTTGTAGTGATCCCAAGGAAGGGGGAGGGTAAAGGCACAGTGTGTACCATGAAGCCGAAGGGTAGTTACCCCAGCCGACTACCAGGCTTACGTGCGGGACAATCTCGTATCGTTCGCCACACACAAACACGACTGTGGTAGAGTGACGGGGGTAGAAGTGAGGGTACAAGGAGACCCCATGCCCCGGCCGCAGGAACAGTATAATTTCCCCAGGGAGGCAGAGGCCAACTTAGAGACGGCACTGGGATCCCTGGTAGCCCAGGAGGAGTTGAGGCCCATAGCCACACACGTGAACTCGCCACTTTGGCTGGTTCAGAAACCGGACCAGTCGTGGAGGGCCACCGTGGACTATCGGGTGCTCAACAAGAACATCCCAGCCTGTGTGCCCACAGTCGTGGACATAGCTGATCTGATAGGCAGTATTCCAACAACCGCAACCACAGTTACGGTGCTGGATATAGCGAATGGATTCTGGTCGATTCCCCTGAAACGGGAAGACCAGTACAAGTTTACCTTCACCTTTAAGGGACAGCAGTATACCTGGACATGCCTTCCCCAGGGATTTCATAACAGCCCCTCCATATTCCACCAGTGTATGACAGACGACTTAAAGGGATTCAGCAAACCCCAGCAGTTGGTGCAGTTTGTGGACGATTTGCTTCTGTTCTCCGATGAGGGGGAGGAGCATGGTCCACTGCTGGCCGAGCTGCTGGGGCTGCTGAGAGAGACAGGATTCAAGGTCAATCCCAAGAAAGCTCAGATCGGTCAGAGGGAAGTTAAATTCTTCGGGTTGACCGCGAGGGCTGGGGAAAGGGCTATAGACGAGGCCAAGCGGAAGGCTGTACAGGCGTTACCAGCCCCCACGACAGTGATGGGGATGAGATCCTTCCTGGGGATTATGGGGTACTGCAGGGATTTTACTGAAGATTACACCACCACAGCAGCCCTTCTACTTCGGCTCCTCCGCAAGACAGTCAGATGGGAGTGGGATTTAATCGTCTCAAGGGAGACCTGCACTGGGGGCGATTAATGGTGGGGGGGACTTCTTTCTGGAAGTAGCAGCCAGCGGGGACAGTTTGAGCGCAGTGCTGCTCCAGGAGCGGCACGACAAGCCGAGGCCCGTGGTGTACTCCTCACAGATGTAGAACAGGGATACTGTAATTGCGAGAGGCATCTCCTTGCCATGCATTGGGCCGTAGAGCGCTCCCAGCTCTTTACCGGATTGTCCCAGATCATTCTACCAACCCACCATAACCCCACTCAGATGTTATTGGATGGGAGAATAAAGGACAGCACGGTAAGCTGTGCTCGCTTGCCCGCTGGATTTTATTGCTCTCAAAGTTATTTTAAAAGTTAAAAGTTGATCAAAATTCCCAATTTATTTCACCTTCCTAATGCCTGTCCCCCAGCCAAGCCTCGGGCCATCTACCATCAATGGCGCTACTCAGTGCCGAGCTTCCTGCCAACACTTCGCCGTAGGTAATTAGGCTTATCGAGCTGTGCCTGGCCTCCAGTTGTCTTGGACCCCCTTGCCACTGGACCAAGACCGTGCTCAGCTAAGCCCGTGTGGTGGCCGGTGTGCAACAGCCACCCCACGTTAAAAGAACTCGCGCACGGGCACCTTCTACTCCGTCAGTATGAAGTTCAGGACCTGGAACATCAGGACCCTCATGGACAATCCCAACAGTGACAGGCCGGAACGCCGCACCGCCACAGTTGCCCGGGAACTCAGACGTTTTGACATTGACATCGCTGCCCTAAGCGAGACCCAGCGGGCAGGGGAAGGCCAGTTGAAGGAACATGGTGGAGGTTACACCTTCTTCTGGAAAGGTAAACCAGAGGCAGTACGCCGCCTTCATGGAGTCAGCTTTGCCGTCAAGAATGAGCTGGTTGACTGCCTCAAAGACTCCCCCTGTGGGGTCACCGAACGCCTCATGACTCTCCGTATTACCCTATCCCGGAACCAATGTGCCAGTCATCAGTGTGAACGCCCCAACACTCGATGCAATGGATGAGGCGAAAGAGGGTTTTTATTCCAACCTCGAGACGTCCCTGTCCCGCGTCCCCACAGGTGACAAATTGATCCTCCTGGGTGATTTTAATGCCAGGGTCGGCAAAGACACAGCCCTCTGGGGAGGCGTGATTGGCAGAGAGGGGGTAGGGAAAGTCAACTCCAGCGGTACCCTACTCCTGACAAAATGTCTAGAACATGAACTCCTCATCACCAACACCCTGTTCCGCCAGAGGAACAAATACAATGTATTGTGGCAACACCCTCGCTCCAAACACTGGCACCTGCTTGACTATGTCATCGTCCGAGCCAGGGATCACAAGGATGTACGCATCACCCGCGCCATGACAGGAGCTGACGATTGCTGGATGGATCACCGCCTAATCCGATCCATCATCAATATTAACATTGCCCCAAAGCAGAGGGGACAACAGAAGCAGTTCCACAAAAAAGTTAATGCTGGGGCACTTAAGAGACCCAGCTAAGAGAGCCCTATACAGCCAGAGCCTCTCAGCCAATCTGGCATGCCTTGATGACCCTGAGATGCTGAATCCCCAAAGTGCTTGGTCTGCCCTCCAGGCTTCTATAACCAGTGCCTGTGAAGAGACACTCGGTCACTCAATCAGAAAACATCAGGACCGGTTTGATGAAAATGATCAGGAGATCGAAGAACTAATAGATTGCAAGCGCAAAGCATTTCTGGGCCTCAAGCAACACCCCAACTCGGGAGCTGCAAAACAACATTACAGACGGCTCAAGGTTCAAGTCCAACAAAAAACCCGGGACCTAAAGAACAGGTGGTGGATGGAGAAAGCACAGGAGATACAACAACTGGCCGACAGCCACGATCTGCAAGGATTCTTTGCTGCAGTCAAGGCCACCTACGGTCCAAACTCCCAAGGCCCCACCCTACTCCTGGCCAAGAACGGGGAAACACTCATCAAGGACACCGAGGCTGTCGGGGCCCGATGGAAGGAGCACTTTGAAGATCTCCTCAATTGAGACTCTGCCTTTGACTCGAGTGTTCTCGACTCCATCCCGCAGCATGCGACCGGCCACCAACTCAGTGAAACTCTGACGTTGTACGGGGTAGGTAAAGCCATAAAACAGCTGAAGAATAACAAGGCTACGGGTGCGGATGGAATCCCTGCTGAGGCGCTAAAGTATGGCGGAGAGGTGCTGTTGGCGCGGATACATGACCTCATCTCTCTCATCTGGAGGGAGGAGAGCATGCCGGGAGATCTGAGAGATGCAGTGATTGTGACCATTTTTAAAAAGGGGACAAGTCCGACTGCGGTAACTACAGGGGAATCTCCCTGCTATCAGCCACTGGGAAAGTTGTTGCTCGAGTTCTCCTCAATCGTCTTCTCCCTGTGGCCGAGGAGCTCCTCCCGGAATCACAATGTGGATTTCGTCCCCTACGGGACACAACAGACATGATCTTTGCAGCACGCCAGTTGCAGGAAAAATGCAGGGAGCAGCACCAGCCCTTATACATGGCCCTTTTTCGATCTCACAAAGGCCTCTGACACTGTCAATCGTGAGGGTCTATGGAGCATCCTCCTCCGTTTCGGATGCCCCCAAAAGTTTGTCAACAGCCTTCGCCTGCTTCACAATGACGTGCAGGCCGTGATCCTTACCAACGGATCCATTACAGACCCAATCCACGTCTGGACCGGGGTCAAACAGGGCTGCGTCATCACTCCAACCCTCTTCTCAATCTTCCTCACTGCCATGCTCCATCTCACAGTCAACAAGCTCCCCGCTGGAGTGGAACTAAACTACAGAAGCTGTTTAACCAACACCGTCTCCAGGCCAGGTCCAAGACCACCCCAACCTCTGTCGTTGAGGTGCAGTACACGGACGACGCCTGCATCTGTGCACATTCTGAGGCTGATCTCCAGGATATAGTCAATGTATTCACTGAGGCATATGAAAGCATGGGCCTTACGCTTAACATCCATAAGACAAAGGTCCTCCACCAGCCTGTCCTCGCCGCACAGCACTGCCCTCCAGTCATCAAGATCCACGGCGTGGCCCTGGACAATGTGGATCATTTCCTATATCTCGGGAGCCTGTCGAAATCTCGACTCTCAATTTAACTAAAAAGAGTGAAACTCAAACATAAACAGGCCCGGTAGATGTTCCTTTAATCGATAGATTTACTTGTACACAAGGAAAAGTCTCACAGAATCAAAGGCTCTGCGAAGACTTCTACAGAGGTTCAAAAACACATCATTCTTATACAGACAACAGACAAAGAAACTATGGTTCCATCACGTGCATCAGTTCTGCCCTTTGCGGTCAGCAAATACCGATAAGGAATTCTTCAATCACTTAATTAACACTACATCCTTACTTCTTAGTCTCTACATATCTATACAGCCTTTATCTAATGCTTCTAAGGTTCTGCACCGCGACAGTTATTGCTGGGGAGTATAATTCTAACATATCATGACATTCTTTCTGTTAGGGAGGGTACAGTCAAGGTTCCATCGCTCACACAGATGACCCCCATTCTTCTAAATTAATTGGCTATCAATCAAGGTTAACATGTTTATACAGGAGCAGGCTGTCTGCTGCAGGGACTTCTGGGAGGACTGAGACTCCATTTTGTTTCATTACAAAAGGGTACATTTAACCGAAAATGTAACTTTAAAAGTAAATTTCCACATGCCTCTTATCAACAAAGGCAGATATTGATGTGGAGATTCAGCATCGCCTCCAGTGCGCCAGTGCAGCCTTCGGCCGTCTGAGGAAAAGAGTGTTTGAAGACCAGGTCCTAAAATCTACCACAAGCTCATGGTCTACAGGGCTGTAGTAATACCCACCCTTCTGTATGGATCTGAGGCATGGACGATGTATAGAAGGCACCTCAAGTCGCTGGAGATATATCACCAACGATGTCTCCGCAAGATCCTGAAAATACCCTGGGAGGACAGGTGCACCAATATCAGTGTCCTCGACCATGCTAACATCCCCAGTATTGAAGCACTGACCACATTCGATCAGCTTCACTGGGCAGGCCACATAGTTCGCATGCCAGAAACGAGACTCCCTAAGCAAATACTTTATGCGGATCTCCTTCATGGTAAATGAGCCAAAGGAGGACAGCGGAAACGTTATAAGGACACCCTCAAAGCCTCCCTGGTAAAGTGCGACATCACCACTGACACCTGGGAGACCCTGGCCGCAGACCGCCCGAGGTGGGGAAAGTCCATCCGGGAGGGCGTTGAGCTCTTCGAGTCTCAACGCAAAGAGCACAAAGAGGCCAAGCGCAGGCAGCGGAAGGAGCGCGCGACAAACCAGCCCCTAACAACCCCTTCCCTCGACGAATGTCTGTCCCACCTGTAACAGGGTCTGTGGCTCTCGTATCGGACTGTTCAGCCATCAAAGAGCTCACTTTGGGAGTGGAAGCAAGTCTTCCTCGATTCCGAGGGACTACCTTTGATGATGATTGCTCTCACAAATTCATCTGAGAATGTAAATGTAGATTCTTTTCTCTTAATCTGGTTCAGTAAAATTACTGAGTCGAATACCTCTTGTGCTTTAAACAAAGCAGTCTTTATTTTACCGGCCGGCAAGACTTATCAGACAGAAGATATACTGTCTCGATCGAGCGTACACACTCCCTACGGATAAGTGAAGTTACATCGTAAAGCGACAACAGTTATACATTCTCGGCAAAAGATAACAAGATAGGGCTAGAGTGACATCCTAGTTCAACCTATCTCTTTTGATCCCTCCTTCCCTTTGTCCACTCATAAGCCGACCTAAGTATGGTCTGATTTTAAACAAAGACCTTCTGTTAATGTTTCAGGTTAATAACATGATTTAATAAGACCTTGAGGTTTTTCTGCAAGCTGTGGGTTTTGTTTCAATATGTGTTAGTGTTGTAACATTTCGCAGTCTCGAGTCTGAGATGTCATGGCTATTCCTCCATGAATTGTTTGTTAGCTTATACTGTCCCTATACAATTCCCACGTTCTCAACTTCAATGTCTCGATACATTTTTAAACATTCACATTCCCCCCTTTTATCATTCCATGATAACACTTAGGATCATTCCAGGAGTAAAATGTATAGGGAATGTGAACACACCCAACATTTTGCGCATAAACATAAGACATGTAGCTCTCGTCTCTGTCTCCCCTCATGCGCCGAAACTGTCATATATCAACACTATTATACAGACTGTGGCATACAGACAGTTTCATCTTATGGCTCAGGATTCAGATAAATAGTCCAATTATTTTGCTGATTAAAAGAGTTCAGTTTTCCCGTCTCTCTTCTCAGGTCACCGTCGGTGTAGCTGGCTGTCTATCACTACGGATAAAAGTTCAAACTGGTCCACGTTCCAATTAGGATGCCAACGGCCTTGTTCAGCTATGGAGAAGAGGAAGTCTGGAACAGAAACAGGAGTTAGAATAACCAGTAAAATAGGTTCGTTAGAGGGTGGTGAGCTTGCAGTGGTGCAGGTGAACCCAGGCACTTTTCCCCTCAACCTTGGCTGCAGTGGGGGTAGTGAGTAACACCTGAAAAGGCCCCTCCCATTGTTGCTCTAATCCCTTCCGAATCCATACTTCCCTGGTGCCACGAGGGACAATTCGGGTAAAACTGGGAGGTCGAGGTGAGCATCTTGAACCTGGTTGTGAGCTAGTCGCAGAGCTTGAGTCAGAGAAAGAACATAGGTGGTCATCAGTCGAGCTAAGATCTAGGAACAATTTCCCTCATTAACACCTCAACAACAGTTTGAGCCTTATTGTCCAGGGTAGGGTAGGCTTCAATCCATCTGCTAAACACATCTACTATTACTAACACATATTTGTAACACTGAACTTTTTGCAACTCAATGTAGTCCAACTGAAATGTCTCAAAGGGACCTTCAGGTAGGGGCGTTTTACCCCAATCACAGGGGACTCCCTTCCCTGGATTATGTTGCTGGCAAACCAGGCAACGACTACTGATGTTCTGGGTGAGCGCCTGGAGTCTAGGGTGCCACCAAGTAGCCAAAAGTGTATCACTCGTGGTTCTTGCTCCACAATGAGTAGCAAAATGCATACATTCAATAACCCATAGAGCCAACTCGGCAGACATGCAAGTCTGTTCCGCGGGAGTGGTCCAGAGTTTAGAAACATTGTCATAAGTACATGCATAATATTTCCACAACAGTTTATCTTTTTCAGGAGCGTCCTCCTGTGCTTTTATAACATCTTGGATGGTTGGCATTGGTTTTTCCGAGGCTAACTTATCCTTCGCAGGATTTTTAGTCTGACTCATAATTTTGGGCACTACCATTTGTTGGTCACGAGAGGCCTGTTTGGCCTTTTGGTCAGCACAACGATTCCCTATATCAACCAGAGAATTTCCGGTAGTATGGGCGGTACATTTGACAATGGCAATGCGTTTGGGGAACATGAGGGCTTGCAACAAATCAGATACTAGCTGTTTATGGGATATCTCATTCCCCTGTGAGGTTAGGAATCCCCTATTTTTCCATAATTGTCCGAAATCATGGGCCACCCCAAAGGCATACCTAGAGTCGGTATCGATATTGACTTTGAGGTCTTTGGCCAAGATACAGGCTCGGGTGAGGGCGAATAGTTCAGCTTGTTGAGCAGAATAGGCGGTTTCAAAAGCGGCAGATTCCAAGACCTGATTCTCCT
Organism: Pristiophorus japonicus; assembly: GCF_044704955.1. Lineage (NCBI taxonomy): Eukaryota > Metazoa > Chordata > Chondrichthyes > Pristiophoridae > Pristiophorus > Pristiophorus japonicus. The sequence continues at coordinate 4,253,270 of NC_091983.1, read as the reverse complement.
GGTTTACTATGGCGTATCCTGAGATTCGTGTACCTTCTGGATTAATAGAAGTACTTCCGTCAACATACATAAACAATCATGACTGGGTTCTTCCTCATCTTGGGGTGGCTCAGTAAGAACACAGTCTGGATCTTCCATTGGTACATCAACTAAATCTTCCCTGACTGATGTGGCCTCTTAAATTAAAGATAAGCAATCATGACTGGGTTCTTCCTCATCTTGGGGTGGCTCAGTAAGAAAACAGGCCGGATTAATTGCAGTACAGTGCCGAAAGGTCAGTTTAGGATTGCCTGTGATTTCAGTGGGTTCTGTCGGATAGAGGGCCAGTCCACATTGCCCTGCACTGGGATCTCAATGGGAGTATAACCCACTTGGGAGGGGTCCTCTGCCCACACATGAGGATCCACATAATCAGTTATGTCCGAGCCAGTATGATGCTGTCGAGTCGTTAAGACCTTCTCGGGATCCCCATGAAATTGGACTGTTCAGCCATGTTTTACGATTTGCACATCCCGGCTGGTAGGGTCAGCCTCATCTATGGCCTTGCGTACCATAACTCCCAAATCTTTAGCATGGTCAGGGTCTAATACTTCACGAGCAATATGCGGTGCCATTGTTAGGGGCTGTTTCCACAGATTCTTATCCACTTCCACAAAATCTGCCTCTCTTTCCAGTCCAGTCACTCTAGCCCTTAATAGAATTCCCTTCACTTCCCCTTCGTGATCCTGATAAAAGTTCTGCAGGACCTGATTCTTTCCACTGGGATCGTATGCTAGGGTCACGTGATAGGGTGCCTGCGGCAGGTCCAGAAACCACCACTGAGGGGTTCTAGTGGTATAATACTGCCGCTTAAGGGTTTCCTGTTTTACAATAATCCCATCATCTCCACACTCCAAATGCAACTGGAATTTGCAAAGGAGGTCTCTAGCCATCAAGTTACAGTCCAGATTGGTTGTGATAACAACTCGATGTTCCACCGATTCTTCCTGGTAACCCATTTTAACCGGTTCTGACACTGGGAATGTCAAGATTTGTCCCAGGAATCCTGAAAGTTCCTGTGTTTCAGTAGAAGCAGGAAGTTTAAGCTTTGATTGTACAGAAGACATGAAGGCTCCCGTATCTATCAAAAAGGGTTGCCACTCATTCAGAATGGGTTCGTCGTCCGGGGAGGATCCCTGCACAATCAAGCTGCGTAGTCAATCGGGGGACAATTGACCAAAGGGGTTGTTCTGGGAGAAGTTAGTGTAAGATCCTCCTCTTCCCCCACCTTGCCCCCTCCTCTTCCTCCTCTTCCTTTTCCATGCTGACGGTAGGGGCAATTTTTATTCCAATATCCTTCCTGCCCACAATTAAAACAGTCAATTCCTCTTACCCAGTCCCGGCCTCTTCCCATACCATGCCGGGGACAATAGGGAGGTTTATTAGCAGGGCTCGGGCCGTTTGGTTGTTTAGTATAACCGTATCCTTGCTTATCCATCCAATCCTGTATGCCACACTGCGGTTCTATTGATCCTTCCTCCCGAGATGGCTCTTCCTTTCTAGTCACGTATTCAGTCTTGACCCGGATTGGGGGCGCACCTCCCCCCTCCCCTTTCTTTTCCTGCCAATAATATCTAACTGCCCTTTCCATTTGTCCGGATAGCATGAGCAATCAAATAGTTGTTCGAAGATCACATAGACATCTATAGTGGGGTGGTCTGCAGCTTGTTGTGCATCAGAGTTTGGCATTGGTCTGACAGGGAATTGGTGTCAGGATTTTGGTATCTTGGAAATCATTTCTAGGTCGGAGGATGTTTCGGAGCTGTCTGACTGCTTGACAGTTCTGCGTCTCGATCGGCGGGGGTGTTTGCTATGTCTTTCACAACTTGGACTGGTAGATTGACTAGAAGATTTACGGGACTGTCTGTGATATCGAGAAATAGTTCTGCCCTTTCGAGTGTGAGATCTGGTCCTTTCGGCTATATTGCTTGTGAACTGGGGATCCGAATCGCTATCAGAGGATGAGGAGTCAGTTTGGGTTTGTTGCTTTGGTGGTATGGGGTTATTTTTAACTCCTCTCGCCGGAGTGTAAGGTGGAGGGTGTTGGGAAGAGGACTGGAGCAAGGGGCCAGGGGATGCGGGAGGCGCCGTTGGGCGCTGAGTCAGTGACCACTCATCAATTTCATCATCAGCCTCGGTTAACACAAAGCCAGCCATTTGACTACGTAGTCGGTCAATGCCTTTCTCAGAGGCCCCAGAGGATCTCTTCGTAAGTTTCTCGTGCGCACATTCTTTTTTTTAAAGACGTCTACAGTTTTAACATGTGTTCCCTCTGTCAATGAAAGTCCTAATTTATTTGCCAACTTGACATAAGTGATGCATCTTTTAATTTTTTTTTACAATGCCTGTGCTTTTTTTTTTTACTACCTCTATGCTTCTAGTGCCACCTAGAGGCCACTGGTCATCTCCTAATAATTTGTTCAGGGCTCCTGATAATTTTCTAAAGTCTTCAGCTCTTTCAGGGAATTCTTCACATAACTTTTGTAGCGGACTACCCGCATCCGTTGTTTTATCCAACTGATTACCCATTATCGTGTCGTTACGCATTCACGTAGTCGTGCGATTTAAACAAACTTAAAACGAACAGACTTTACTGAAAAACAGACTTAACAAACTTACTAATCTAACACAAAGCCGCGTCGCCCCACGGCTCGCGTCACCACGCGATTCCAACTAAACAAACTTAACAAACTTTAACACAAAGCCGCGTCGCCCCACGGCTCGCGTTTCCACGCGATTCCACCTAAACAATCTTAACAAACTTAACACAAAGCCGCGTCGCCCCGCGGCTCGCGTTTCCACGCGATTCCACCTAAACAAGCTTAACAAACTCAACAATAAACGGACTTACAGAAATCAGCACTGACTTTCGCGGTTCGCGTTGCTGTGCATTCGCGTCGGCCCACGTTTACTCGCGCGCGGGCTCGCGCCGCCGCACGTCTCGCGTCACCACGCGTTTACGTTGCCGTGCGTCTGCGTCTGCCTTCCTCCACTCGGCCGCACGCTCGCGTCGCTGCGCGTTCGCGTCGGCCCTACCTTCCAAGTTGCTGCGGGATTTAAATTCAATCAGTGCCGAGACGGGCCAAGTGATATACAAGGTCGACGTCGTACCTGAATTGAACACCTATCCTCTATTTAATTCCCCATAAGCCTCATTTTATTCCCTGTGAGCCTAATTTTCTAAATTTGATTTCTTATGAGCCTTATTTAATTTCTTTTAATCTCCAAATTTCCCTATCCTTTCGCGTCACTGCGCAGTTTAAATCCAATCAGTCAATGAAAGCCCTAATTTAATGGAGTTTTTCTGCCAACTGGACAGGAGTGATTTTTTTTTTACTGCAGTGGAATTTTGCTCATAATTTAAAATCTCAGAACATTTTTTTTAGCACCTATTTAGTACGTTACTTTTTTTGTCTTTTCCATAACGAGAGAGAAGTCTGGCACGTAGGCTGTGGACTGCTTTTCGTTATCTCAATTGTTCCAGCCTCAAGGTCGTGTTATTTAATATAATATATATTTTTTTTAATCCTTTTGAATCCATCTCAGTTGTTTTGCTGTGCCTTCTCTGAATGTTTTCTTTCAACAAGTTTGTGAGCATGTTAAATCCTTTTTTTTTAACCACCGGGACCATGTAATTTTTTCTTTTTTTTTTCAACAAACCTATCCTTTGTGCATTTCCTGGCTCCGTAACTTATCATCCGAATATACGTAATTCAATAAGGTTCACACTCTTAAACTTCCCACATACTGGACAACACTATGAAGGGTGAAAACAAACTTTCATTCTGTTTGAGATAAAACAAACCACAACTCCCCGGCTTTTTTTTTTACAGTAAAAATCACAGAAGCATTTCTCATTTAAACAGACGTTCACAAGAGTCTCTTTTCTTTCCTATTAATTTTTGGATCCATGATTGAGCATCTAGCTCTAACTATAACCTATCTTTCCAAGTCGCCGCTTGGTTTGCGTCATCGCGCAATTTCCCTATCTCTATCCCTATTCTAAGTTTGAAAGGTATTCACCAGATTGTCCTGGATCTCGTTCAGACACTACCTGAGAACCAGCGAGTGGCTAAACTTTCCTCAGACTTTTGAAACCGGGGGAAACTGGAGCAGTATTGAAACCATACTCACTCCAGTGGCCACTTTCCCCTCGTCTCGTCCAAGGCTAGTCTGGCTCTTAATTCGCAAGTTTTCGGCAGTCGTCCGTTGAGATCCCACTTCTGACACCAAATGTAAATGTAGATTCTTTTCCTCAATCTGGTTCAGTAAAATTACTGAGTCGAATACCTATTGTGCTTTAAACAAAGCAGTCTTTATTTTACCGGCCGGCAAGACTTATCAGACAGAAGATATACTGTCTCGATAGAGCGTACACACTCCCTACGGATAAGTGACGTTACATTGTAAAGGGACGATGGTTATACATTCTCGGCAAAAAATAACAAGATAGGGCTAGAGTGACATCCTAGTTCAGCCTATCCCTTTTGATCCCTCCTTCCCTTTGTCCACTCATAAGCCGACCTAAGTATGGTCTGATTTTAAACAAAGACCTTCTGTTAATGTTTCAGGTTAATAACATGATTTAATAAGACCTTGAGGTTTTTCTGAAAGCTGTGGGTTTTGTTTCAATATGTGTTAGTGTTGTAACATTTCGCAGTCTCGAGTCTGAGATGTCATGGCTATTCCTCCATGAATTGTTTGTTAGCTTATACTGTCCCTATACAATTCCCACATTCTCAACTTCAATGTCTCTATACATTTTTAAACATTCACAAGAGTGCACGGCCTGAGTGAGCCCAAGCTGGCCGCCAACATGATCTACCCAGGGACAGTCCACAAGTGTACAGTGGAGGGGGTATGGGATGTGGACGTAGGATTCCGGGCCGGGTTACTGCCAGTGGGCCGCGAGATCAACATCGATGGATCTAGTTCAGTAATGAACGGGGAGTGTTTCACCGGGTGCAGGATTTATGACCCTGCGGCTGGATAGCAAGGGCCATTAAACTCATTAAACTCCCGAGCACCCTGAGCGCCCAGCACGCTGAACTGTCGGCAGTGGTGTATGTCGTTACCCACGCCAACGAGTTCCCGGCCCCATGCACCATCTGCTCGGATTCCATGTTTACGTGCAATTCATGCACCATTGCTGAGAAAGGTGTTAGAGGCCACGGGGACCCCGGGAAGTCATTACATCCATAAAGGCTCACTCTAAGACAGAGCCCAGAGGAGAAGGCAACCAAAGGGCAGACGATTTAGCAAAGGAGGGAGCCAGGGAAGGAGTTTTTTGGGATCCATATGGGTCCAGCCCAGTAGCAGTGATCCGCGACAAAGGGGGAGACACCAGGGAGTGCAGGGGTAGCATTAGCCCCAGACTTGAGGCAAGTCCAGGCACAGGATCCCATCCTCAAGGTCGTCCTGGAGAAGCTAGCTTAGGGCGAGAAGGTAGAGGGTCCGTTCGGAGTAGCGGGCATCACTGGAAAGCAGGGAATGCTCTTTAAGGGGGATTAGTGGGTAGTTCCCGATGTGCACCAGAGGGAATTCCTCCAGTTGGCCCACGGGGGCCCAGGAGCAGGACACCCAAGGCCGGAGACTACCTGGCAAAGGCTAGAACAGGCAGGGTGGTGACCACAACTGAAGGAGGATGTCCAGGATTTTTGCCCGGACTGTCTGGTATGCGCGGCGAACAACCCCGTTCCACAACACAGGAGGGTTCCCATGGGATACACGAGAAGGGTAGAGGGACCATGGCAGTCGGTACAGGTCGATTTCATCAGGCCATTGCCCACCACAAAGGGGGGGGGGGGTTTACACGTACTGTTTGGTCCTGGTAGACGTTTTCTCCAAGTGGGTGGAAGCCTTCCCTTGCCGATCAGCCACGGCATTGGCGACAGCAAGGATTTTGGTAAGGGAAGTGTTCTCCAGTTGGGGACTGCCACAGATCGTGGAGTCCAACCAAAGGAGTTGCCCTGGTGAGTTTAATTAGATGGTGTACAGAGAGCTTTACGCCGTATCTTAATTTGCTGTACCCGCCCTGAGAGTGTTTGTTGAGACACTATAGAGGCAGCTTTACTCTGAATCTAATCAATGCTGTACCTGCCCTGGAAGTGTTCACAGGATAGTGCAGAGGGAGCTTTACTCTGTACCAAACCCTTGCTGTCTCTGCCCTAGGAGTGTTTGCTGGGACAGTGTAGAGGGAGCTTTACTCTGTATCTAACCCCATGCTGTACCTTCCCTGGGTGTGTTTGATGGGACAGTGTAGAGGGAGCTTTACTCTGTATCTAACCCCATGTACCTTCTCTGGGAGTGTTTGATGGGGCAGTGAAGAGGGAGCTTTACTCTGTATCTAACCCCCTGTACCTGTCCTGGGAGTGTTTGATGGGACAGTGTAGAGGGAGCTTTAATCTGTATCTAACCGCGTGCTGTACCTGCCCTGGGAGTGTTTGATGGGACAGTGTAGAGGGAGCTTTACTCTGTATCTAACCCCGTGCTGTACCTGCCCTGGGAGTGTTTGATGGGACAGTGTAGAGGGAGCTTTATTCTGTATCTAACCCCGTGCTGTACCTGCCCTGGGAGTGTTTGATGGGACAGTGTAGAGGGAGCTTTACTCTGTACCAAACCCTTGCTGTCTCTGCCCTAGGAGTGTTTGATGGGGCTGTGTAGAGGGAGCTTTACTCTGTATCTAACCCCCTGTACCTGCCCTGGGAATGTTTGATGGGACAGTGTAGAGGGAGCTTTACTCTGTACCAAACCCTTGCTGTCTCTGCCCTAGGAGTGTTTGATGGAACAGTGTAGAGGGAGCTTTACTCTGTATCTAACCCCGTGCTGTACTTACCCTGGGAGTGTTTGATGGGACAGTGAAGAGGGAGCTTTACTCTATCTAACCCGTGCTGTACCTGCCCTGGGAGTGTTTGATGGGACAGTGTAGAGGGAGCTTTACACTATCTAACCCGTGCTGTACCTGCCCTGGGAGTGTTTGATGGGACAGTGTAGAGGGAGCTTTACTCTGTATCTAACCCCCTGTACCTGCCCTGGGAGTGTTTGATGGAACAGTGTAGAGGGAGCTTTACTCTGTAATAACCCCGTGCTGTACTTACCCTGGGATGTTTGATAGTGAGTGTAGAAGGAGCTTTGATGTGCATTCAGCCCGTGGTGTACCGATCCTGGGATGGGTCGGTGTAGGAGAGGTTTTATTCTTTCTCTAACCCGTACTCTCCCTGCCCGGGGAGTGTTTGACAGGACAGTGCAGAGAGGACTTTGACTGTATCTAACCTTGTGCTGTACCTGCCCTGGGAGTGTTTGATGGGACAGTGTAGAGGGAGCTTTACTCTATCTAACCCGTGCTGTACCTGCCCTGGGAGTGTTTGATGGGACAGTGTAGAGGGAGCTTTACTCTGTATCTAACCCGTGCTGTACCTGCCCTGGGAGTGTTTGATGGGACAGTGTAGAGGGAGCTTTACTCTGTATCTAACCCCGTGCTGTACCTGCCCTGGGATTGTTTGATGGGACAGTATAGAGGGAGCTTTACTCTGTATCTAACCCCGTGCTGTACCTGCCCTGGGAGTGTTTGATGGGACAGTGTAGAGGGAGCTTTACTCTATCTAGCCTGTGCTGTACCTGCCCTGGGAGTGTTTGATGGGACAGTGTAGAGGGAGCTTTACTCTGTATCTAACCCCGTGCTGTACCTGCCCTGGGATTGTTTGATGGGACAGTATAGAGGGAGCTTTACTCTGTATCTAACCCCGTGCTGTACCTGCCCTGGGATTGTTTGATGGGACAGTATAGAGGGAGCTTTACTCTGTATCTAACCCCGTGCTGTACCAGCCCCAGGCACATTTGATGGAACACTATAGAAGTAGCTTTCATCATAAGCAGTCCCTCGGAATCGAAGAAGACTTGCTACTACTCTAAAAATGCGTCATTAGGTGGCTGAATAGTCCAATATGAGAGCCACAGTGTCTGTCACAGGTGGGACAGACAGTGGTTGAGGGAAGGGGTGGGTGGGACTGGTTTGCCGCACGCTCCTTCCGCTGCCTGTGCTTGGTTTCTGCATGCTCTCGGCGATGAGACTTGAGGTGCTCAGCACCCTCCCAGATGCACTTCCTCCACTTAGGGCGGTCTTTGGCCAGGGTCTCCCAGATGTCAGTGGGGATGTTGCACTTTATCAGGGAGGCTTTGAGGGTGTCCTTGTAACGTTTCCTCTGCCCACCTTTGGCTCATTTGCCGTGAAGGAGTTCCGAGTACAACGCTTGATTTGGGAGTCTCGTGTCTGGCATGCAGACAATGTGGCCTGCCCAGCAGAACTGATCAAGTGTGGTCAGTGCTTCAATGCTGGGGATGTTGGCCTGGTCGAGGACGCTAACGTTGGTGCGTCTGTCCTCCCAGGGGATTTGTAGGATCTTGTGGAGACATCGTTGGTGATATTTCTCCAGCGACTTGAGGTGTCTACTGTACATGGTCCATGTCTCAGCCATACAGGAGGGCGGGTATTACTGCCCTGTAGACCATGAGCTTGGTGGCAGATTTGGGGGCCTGATCTTCAAACACTCTTTTCCTCAGGCGGCCGAAGGCTGTACTGGCGCACTGGAGGTGGTGTTGGATCTCGTCGTCAATGCCTGCTCTTGTTGATAAGAGGCTCCCGAGATATGGGAAGTGGTCCACGTTGTCCAGGGCCGCCCCGTGGATCTTGATGACTGGGGGGCAGTGCTGTGCAGCGAGGACAGGCTGGTGGAGGACCTTTGTCTTACGGATGTTTAGTGTAAGGCCCATGCTTTCATACGCCTCGGTAAATATGTTGACTATGACTTGAAGTTCAGCCTCTGTGTGTGCACAGACGCAGGCGTCATCCGTGTACTGTAGCTCGACGACAGAGGTTGGGACGGTCTTGGACATGGCCTGGAGATGACGAAGGTTGAACAGGTTCCCACTGGTTCAATATAGAGAGAGCTTTACTCCATACTTAACCTGTGCTGCATCTGCCCTGGTACTGTTTGATGGGACAGTGTAGAGGGAGCTTTACTCTGTATCTAGCCCCCTGTACCTGCCCTGGGAGTGTTTGATGGGACAGTGTAGAGGGAGCTTTACTCTGTATCTAACCCCCTGTACCTGCCCTGGGAGTGTTTGATGGGACAGTGTAGAGGGAGCTTTACTCTGTATCTAACCCCCTGTACCTGCCCTGGGAGTGTTTGATGGGACAGTGTAGAGGGAGCTTTACTCTGTATCTAACCCCGTGCTGTACCCGCCCTGGGAGTGTTTGATGGGACAGTGTAGAGGGAACTTTACACTGTAGCTAACCTGTGCTGTGCCTGCCCTGGGAGTGTTTTGATGGGACAGTGTAGAGGGAGCTTTACTCTATATCTAACCCCGTGCTGTACCTGCCCTGGGAGTGTTTGATGGGACAGTGTAGAGGGAACTTTACCCTGTAGCTAACCCCCTGTACCTGCCCTGGGAGTGTTTTGATGGGACAGTGTAGTGGGAGCTTTACTCTGTATCTAACCCCGTGCTGTACCTGCCCTGGGAGTGTTTGATGGGACAGTGTAGAGGGAACTTTACCCTGTAGCTAACCCTGTGCTGTGCCTGCCCTGGGAGTGTTTTGATGGGACAGTGTAGAGAACATAAAGAACCTAATAATTAGGAGTAGGCCATTTGGCCCCTCAAGCCTGCTCTGCCATTTGCACAAAAGAGAGGGGCGATGCAGACATTGCAATCAGGGAGGAGGAGTGTGAAATATTAGATGAAATAAATATTGAGAGAGGAAGTATTAAGAGGATTAGCAGCTTTGAAAGTGCATAATTCCCCAGGCCCGGATGAAGTGTATCCCAGGCTGTTGAGAAGCAAAGGAGGAAATAGCAATAGCATTTCCTCTCTAGGTGTGGTGCCAGAGAACTGGAGGATTGCTAATGTTGGCCTGTCGTTTAAAAAGGGAGAAAGAGGCAGACTGAGTGATTACAGGTCAATCAACATGAGCTCAGTGGTGGGAAAATTCTTGGTAAAAATTCTGAGGAACAGGATAAATCTTCATTTAGAAAGACACGGATCAATCAAGGACAGTCAGCACGGATTTATTAAGGGAAGGTCATGTCTGACTAACTTGATTGAATTTTTTAAGGAGGTAACATGTGCTGTATATGGATTTTACCATCTCACCATTTAAAACATACTCTGCATAACTTTACATTATACTCCATTTGCCATGTTCTTGCCCACTCATTTAGCCTGTCTATATCCCCTTGAAGTTTCTTTGCATCCTCCTCACAACTTACATTCCCACCTAGCTTTGTATCATCAGCAAACTTGGATAGATTACATTTTGTCCCCTCATCCAAATCATTGATATAGATTGTGAATAACTGGGGTCCAAGCACAGATCCTTGTGGCACAGCACAAGTTACAGTCTGCCAACCCAAAAATGACCTGTTTATTCCTACTCTGTTTTCTGTCCATTAACCAATCCTCAATCCATGCTAGTATATTACTCCCAATTCCATGAGCCCTAAATTTGTTCAATAACTTCTTGTGTGGCACCTTATCGAATGCCTTCTGAAAATCCACATACACCACATTCACTGGCTCCCCCTTATCTCGTCTGCTAGTTACAACCTTAAAAAACTATTTCTCAAACATGATTTCCCTTTCATAAATCCGTGTTGACTCTGCCCAGTCCTATTATTATTATTTTTTAAGTGTCCTGTTGCCACGTCCTTAATAATAGATTCTCACATTTCCCTGCTACTGATGTCAGGCTAACCGGTCTGTAGTTGTCCATTTTATCTCTCTCTCCTTTCTTAAATAGCAGGGTTACATTAACAACCTTCCAATCTGCAGGAACTGTTCTAGAATCTATTGAATTTTGGAAGATGACAACCAATGCATCCACTATGTCTACAGCCTCCATTTTAAAATCAGAGGATGTAGCCCGTCAGGTCGAGGGAATTTATCGGCCTTTAGTCCCATTAATTTTTCCAGTAATTTTTTTTACTAATACTAATTTCTTTCAGTTCCTCATTTTCACTAGACCCTTGGTTCTCCATTATTTCCAGGAGGTTTTTTGTGTCTTCTTCTGTGAGAACAGACACAAAGTATTTATTTAATTTCTCTGCCATTTCCTTTTTCCCCATTATAATTTCTCCTGTCTCAGCCTGTAGGGGACCCACGTTTACTGTCGCTAATCTTTTCCTTTTTACATACAACAACAACTTTTATTCATACAACACCTTTAACATAGTAAAACTTCCTAAGGCACTTCACAGCAGTGTTATAAGACAAAACAAATACATTTGACACCGAGCCACATAAGAAGAAAGCTTGGTCAAAGAGGTAGGTTTTAAGGAGCGTCTTACAGGAGGAAAGAGAGGTGGAGAGGTTTAGTGAGGGAATTCCTGAGGTTAGGCCCAGGCAGCTGAAGGCACAGCCACCGATGGTTGAGCAGTTATAATCAGGGATACTCAAGAGGGCAAAACTTGAAGAGCGCAGACATCTCATGGGGTTGTAAGAGATTACAGAGATAGGGAGGGATTTGTAAACAAGGGTGAGAATTCTGAAATCGAGGCGTTGCTTAAGCAGGAGCCAATGTAGGTCAACGAGCACAGTGGTGATGGGTGATCAGGACTTGGTGGGAGTTAGGACACAGGCTGCCGAGTTTTGGATGACCTCATGTTTACGTAGAGTAGAATGTGGGAGGCTGGCCAGGAGCGTGTTGGAGTCGTCAAGTCGAGAAGTAACAAAGGCATGGATGAGGGTTTCAGCAGCAGATGAGCTGAGGTAGGGGCGGAGGCGGGCCATGTTACGGAGGTGGAAATAGGCGGTCTTAGTTATGCTACGGATATGTGGCCAGAAGCTCATTTCAGGGTCAAATATGACGCCTAGGTTGCGAACAGTCTGGTTTAACCCCTGATAGATGCTAGGGAGAGGGATGGAGTCAGTGGCTAAGGAACGCAGTTTGTGGCGAGGACAATGGCTTCGGTCTCTTAATATTTAACTGGAGAAAATAGCAGTCTGATAATTTAGAGACCATGGAGGTGTCGAGAGAATTAGTGGAGAAGTAGAGCTGTGTTTTCAGATGATATCGCCAAGGGGCAGTATATAGATGAGAAATTGTAGTTAATAACTATAGAAGCTTTTACAGTTTGTTTGATTCCTGGAATGGCGGGACTGACATATCAAGAAAGACTGGATCAACTGGGCTTGTATTCACTGGAGTTCAGAAGAATGAGAGGGGATCTCATAGAAACGTTTAAAATTCTGACAGGTTTAGACAGGTTAGATGGAGGAAGAATGTTCCCAATGTTGGGGAAGTCCAGAACCAGGGGTCACAGTCTAAGGATAAGGGGTAAGCCATTTAAGACCGAGATGAGGAGAAACTTCTTCACCCAGAGAGTGGTGAACCTGTGGAATTCTCTACCACAGAAAGTTGTTGAGGCCAATTGACTAAATATATCCAAAAAGGAGTTAGATGTAGTCCTTACTACTCGGGGGATCAAGGGGTATGGCGAGAAAGCAGGAATGGGGTACTGAAGTTGCATGTTCAGCCATGAACTCATTGAATGGCGGTGCAGGCTCGAAGTGCTGAATGGCCTACTCCTGCACCTATTTTCTATGTTTCTATGTTTCTGTCTCTCGATAGTTTACTCTCATATTATTTTCCCTTTCATCATCAATTTCTTGGTCATCCTTTGCTGAATTCTAAAATCCTCCCAATCCTCAGGCTTACTGCACTTTTTGGCAACATTATAAGCCTCTTCCTTCGATCGAATACTATTTTTAACTTCCCTTGTTAGCACAGTTGGACCACTTTTCCTGTGGGGTTTTTGTGCCTTAAAGGAATGGATATTTGTTGTAAATTATGTATTCATTCTTTAAGTGCCATTGGTTGTCTACCATCATACCTTTAATGTAGTTTCCCAATCTACCTTAGCCAACTCCACCTCATACCTACCTAGTTCCCTTTGGTTAGATTTAAGAAACTAGTTTTGGATTTAACTCAATCCCTTTCAAACTCAATATAAAATTCTATCACATTATGGTCACTCTTCCCTTTATTACAAGGTTATTAATGAACACTTTCTCATTGCACAATACTAGATCTAAAATAGCCTGTTCTCTAGATGTTCCTCAACATACTGATCTAGAAAACCATCTTGTATACATTCCATGAATTTGTTCCCCACAATATTACTGCAAATTTGGTTTGTCCAGTCGATACGTAGATTAAAGTCCCCCATGATTACTGCATTACCCTTGTTACATGCACCTCTAATTCCCTGATTGATACTGTGCCCTACATTACCACTACTGTTTGGGGGGCCTATAAACAACTCCCACTAATGGTTTCTGCCACTTGCTGTTTCTTAGCTCCACCCAAACTGATTCTAGTTCTTGATTTTCCCAGCTAAGATCCTTTCTCTCCACTGACGTTATCCCATCCTTCAATATTAGGGCTACCCTGCCTCCTTTTCTATTTTGCCTATCTCTTCTAAAAGTTAAGTATCCTGGAATATTTACTTCTCAACATTGGTCACTTTGCGACCACGTCTCCGTAATAGCTATCAGACCAAATCAATACATTTCTATCTGCGCTATTAATTGCGAATGCTTCACGCATTCAGATAGTTTCTTTCGCTTTAACTTTTTTCTATTTTCCCCTGATGTCACCTTAGTCAGTGATGCCCTATGACTTTTGTTACTCTCTCTGTCCCTTCCTGACCCACTCTGCTTATTTTTACCCAAAACTCTGCTCTGCTCTAGAGCCTTGACATTTCTCTTGCTGCTTTTAAATTTACTCTTTCCTGAATCCTCCCCCCCACCACGCAATTAGTTTAAATCCCTGTCTACTGCCCTAGTATTCGATTCGCCAGGACCCTGTCCCAACGGAAACATAGAAACATAGAAAATAGGTGCAGGAGTAGGCCATTCGGCCCTTCGAGCCTGCACCGCCATTCAATAAGATCATGGCTGATCATTCACCTCAGTACCCCCTTCCTGCTTTCTCTCCATACCCCTTGATCCCTTTAGCCGTAAGGGCCATATCTAACTCCCTCTTGAATATATCCAATGAACTGGCATCAACAACTCTCTGCGGCAGGGAATTCCACAGGTTAACAACTCTCTGAGTGAAGAAGTTTCTCCTCATCTCAGTCCTAAATGGCTTACCCCTTATCCTTAGACTATGTCCCCGGTTCAGGACTTCCCCAACATCGGGAACATTCTTCCTGCATCTAACCTGTCCAGTCCCGTCAAAATTTTATATGTTTCTATGAGATCCCCTCTCATCCTTCTAAACTCCAGTGAATACAGGCCCAGTCGATCCAGTCTCTGCTCATATGTCAGTCTTGCCATCCCGGGAATCAGTCTGGTGAACCTTCGCTGCAATCCCTCAATAGCAAGAACGTCCTTCCTCAGATTAGGAGACCAAAACTGAACACAATATTCCAGATGAGGCCTCACCAAGGCCCTGTAGATATAGAAACATAGAAACATAAAAAATAGGTGCAGGAGTAGGCCATTCGGCCCTTCGAGCCTGTACCGCTATTCAATGAGTTCATGGCTGAACATGCAACTTCAGTACCCCATTCCTGCTTTCTCGCCATACCCCTTGATCCCCCTAATAGTAAGGACTACATCTAATTCCTTTTTGAATATATTTAGTGAATTGGCCTCAACAACTTGTTCCACAGGTTCACCACTGTCTGGGTGAAGACGTTTCTCCTCATCTTGGTCCTAAATGGCTTACCCCTTATCCTTAGACTGTGACCCCTGGTTCTGGACTTCCCCAACATTGGGAACATTCTTCCTCCATCTAACCTGTCTAAACCCATCAGAATTTTAAACGTTTCTATGAGATCCTCTCTCATTCTTCTGAACTCCAGTGAATACAAGCCCAGTTGATCAAGTCTTTCTTGATATGTCAGTCCCGCCATCCCAGGAATCAGTCTGCTGAACCTTCGCTGCACTCCCTCAATAACAAGAATATCCTTCCTCAAGTTAGGAGACCAAAACTGTACACAATACTCCAGGTGTGGCCTCACCAAGGCCCTGTACAACTGTAGTAACACCTCCCTGCCCCTGTACTCAACTCCCCTCGCTATGAAGGCCAACATGCCATTTGCTTTCTTAACCGCCTGCTGTACCTGCATGCCAACCTTCAATGACTGATGTACCATGACACCCAGGTCTCGTTGCACCTCCCCTTTTCCTAATCTGTCACCATTCAGATAATAGTCTGTCTCTCTGTTTTTATCACCAAAGTGGATAACCTCACATTTATCCACATTATACTTCATCTGCCAAGCATTTGTCCACTCATCTAACATATCCAAGTCACTCTGCAACCTCATAGCATCCTCCTCGCAGCTCACACTGCCACCCAACTTATTGTCATCCGCAAATTTGGAGATACTACATTTAATCCCCTCGTCTAAATCATTAATGTACAATGTAAACAGCTGGGGCCCCAGCACAGAACCTTGCGGTACCCCACTAGTCACTGCCTGCCATTCTGAAAAGTACCCATTTACTCCTACTCTTTGCTTCCTGTCTGCCAACCAGTTCTCAATCCACATCAGCACACTACCCCCAATCCCAAGTGCTTTAACTTTGCACATTAATCTCTTGTGTGGGACCTTGTCGAAAGCCTTCTGAAAGTCCAAATATACCACATCAACTGGTTCTCCCTTGTCCACTCTACTGGAAACATCCTCAAGCAATTCCAGAAGATTTGTCAAGCATGATTTCCCTTTCACAAATCCATGCTGACTTGGACCTATCATGTCATCTCTTTCCAAATGCGCTGCTATGACATCCTTAATAATTGATTCCATCATTTTACCCACTACCGATGTCAGGCTGACCGGTCTATAATTCCCTGTTTTCTCTCTCCCTCCTTTTTTAAAAAGTGGGGTTACATTGGCTACCCTCCACTCCATAGGAACTGATCCAGAGTAAATGGAATGTTGGAAAATGACTGTCAATGCATCTGCTATTTCCAAGGCCACCTCCTTAAGTACTCTGGGATGCAGTCCATCAGGCCCTGGGGATTTATCGGCCTTCAATCCCATCAATTTCCCCAACACAATTTCCTGACTAATAAGGATTTCCCTCAGTTCCTCCTCCTTACTAGATCCTCTGACCCCTTTTATATCCGGACGGTTGTTTGTGTCCTCCTTAGTGAATACCGAACCAAAGTACTTGTTCAATTGGTCTGCCATTTCTTTGTTCCCCGTCATGACTTCCCCTGATTCTGACTGCAGGGGACCTATGTTTATCTTTACTAACCTTTTCTCTTTACATATCTATAGAAGCTTTTGCAGTCCATTTTAATGTTCCCTGCAAGCTTCCTCTCGTACTCTATTTTCCCTGCTCCTAACAAACCCTTTGTCCTCCTCTGCTGAGTTCTAAATTTCTCTCAGTCCCCGGGTTCGCTGCTATTTCTGGCCAATTTGTATGCCACTTCCTTGGCTTTAATACTATCCCTGATTTCTCTTGATAGCCACGGTTGAGCCACCTTCCCTTTTTTATATTTACGCCAGACAGAAATGTACAATTGTTGTACATCATCCATGCGGTCTCTCAATGTCTGCCATTGCCCATCCACAGTCAACCCCTTAAGTATCATTCGCCAATCTATCCTAGCCAATTCACGCCTCATACCTTCAAAGTTATCCTTCTTTAAGTTCTGGACCATGGTCTCTGAATTAACTGTTTCATTCTCCATCCTAATGTAGAATTCCACCATATTATGGTCACTCTTTCCCAAGGGGCCTCGCACAACAAGATTGCTAATTAACTGTACAACTGCAGCAAGACCTCCCTACTCCTATACTCAAATCTCCTAGCTATCAAGGCCAACATACCACTTGCCTTCTTCACCGCTTGCTGTACCTGCAAGCCAACTTTCAATAACTGATGTACCATGACACCCAGATCTCGTTGCACATCCCCTTTTCCTAATCTGCCGCCATTCAGATAATCTTCTGTCTTCATGTTTTTGCCCCCAAAGTGGATAACATCACATTTATCCACATTATACTGCATCTGCCATGCATTTGCCCACTCATCTAACCTGTCCAATGTCACCCTGCAGCCTCTTAGCATCCTCCTCACAGCTCACACCGCCACCCAGCTTAGTGTCATCTGCAAACGTGGAGATATTACACTCAATTCCTTCATTTAAATCATTATTGTCCATTGTAAAAATCTGGGGTTCCAGCACTGAGCCCTGCGGCACACCACTAGTCACTGCCTGCCATTTTGAAAAGGACCCGTTTATCCCGAGTCTCTGCTTACTGTCTGCCAACCAGTTCTCTATCCACGTCAGTACATTAACCCCAAAACCATGTGCTCTTGTTGGGACATTGTCAAAAGCCTTTTGAAAGTCCAAATACACCACATCCAGTGGTTCTCCCTTGTCCACTCTACTAGTTACATCCTCCAAAAATTCCAGATTTGTCAAGCAAGAGTTCCCTTTCATAAATCCATGCTGACTTGGACCGATCCTGACATTGCTTTCCAAATGTGCTGCTATTTCATCTTTAATAATTGATTCCAACATTTTCCCCACTACTGATGTCAGGCTAACCAGTCTATAATTATCCGTTTTCTTTCTCCCTCCTTTTTTTAAAAGTGGTGTTACATTAGCTACCCTCCACTCCACAGGAACTGATCCAGATTCGATAGACTGTTGGAAAATGATCACCAATGCATCCACTATTTCTAGGGCCACTTCCTTAAGTATTCTGGGATTCAGACTATCAAGCCCCAGGGAGTTATCAGCCTTCAATCCCATCAATTACCCGAACACAATTTCCCGCCTAATAAGGATTTCCTTCAGTTCCTCCTTCTCACTAGACCATCGGTCCCCGAGTATTTCCGGAAGTTTATTTGTGTCTTCCTTCGTGAAGACAGAACCAAAGTATTTGTCCAACTGGTCTGCCATTTCTTTGTTCCCCATTATACATTCACCTGAATCTGACTGCAAGGAACCTACGTTTGTCTTCACTAATCTTTTTCTCTTCACATATCTATGGAAGATTTTGCAGTCAGTTTTTACGTTCCCAGCAAGCTTCCTCACATACTCTATTTTTCCCCTGCTAATTAAACTCTTTGTCCTCCTCTGCTGAATTCTAAATTTCTCCCAGTCCTCAGATTTGCTGCTTTTTCTGGCCAATTTATATGCCTCTTCCTTGGATTTAACACTATCCCTAATTTCCCTTGTTAGCCACGGTTGAGCCACCTTCCCCGTTTTATTTTTACTCCAGACAGGGATGTACAATTGTTGAAGTTCATCCATGTGATCTTTAAATGTTTGCCATTGCCTATCCACCGTCAACCCCTTAAGTCTCACTTGCCAGTCTATTCTAGCCAATTCATGTCTCATACCATCGAAGTTACCTTTCCTTAAGTTCAGGACCTTAGTCTCTGAATTAACTGTGTCACTCTCCATCTTAATAAAGAATTCTACCATATTATGGTCACTGTTACCTAAGGGACCTCGCACAAAAAGATTGCTAATTAGCCCTTTCTCATTACATATCACCCAGTCTAGGATGGGCCGCCCTCAAGGTGGATCCTCGATATATTGGTCTAGAAAACCATCCCTAATACACTCCAGGAAATCCTCCTCCACCTTATTGCTTCCAGATTGGTTAGCCCAATCTATCTGTAGATTAAAGTCACCCATGATAACTGCTGTACCTTTATTGCACACATCCCTAATTTCTCATTTGATGTTGTCCCCAACCTCGCTACTACTGTTTGGTGGTCTGTACACAACTCCCACTAGCGTTTTCTGCCCTTTGGTATTCTCCAACTTCACCCATACCGATTCCACATCATCCAAGCTAATGACCTTCCTTACTATTGCGTTAAATTCCTCTTTAACCAGCAACGCTACCCCACGTCCTTTTCCTTTCTGTCTATCCTTCCTGAATGTTGAATACCCCTGGATGTTGAGTTCCCAGCCTTGGTCACCCTGGAGCCATGTCTCCGTAATGCCAATGACATCATATTCATTAATTGCTGCCTGTGCAGTTAATTCGTCCACCTTATTATGAATACTCCTCGCATTGAGGCACAGAGCCTTCAGGCTTGTCTTTTTAACACACTTTGCCCCTTTAGAATTTTGCAGTAATGTGGCCCTTTTTGATTTTTGCCTTGGGTTTCTCTGCCCTTCACTTTTACTTCTTTCTATCTTTTGCTTCTGCCCCCATTTTACTTCCCTCTGTCTCCCTGCATAGGTTCCCATCCCCTTGCTATATTAGTTTAACTCCTCCCCAACAGCATAGCAAACACTCCCCCTAGGACATTGGTTCTGGTCCTGCCCAGATGCAGACTGTCCGGTTTGTACTGGTCCCACCTTCCCCCAGAACCGGTTCCAATGTCCCAGGAATTTGAATCCGTCCCTTCTGCACCATTCCTCAAGCCACGTATTCATCTGAACTATCCTGCGATTCCTACTCTGACTAGCATGTGGCACTGGTAGCAATCCTGAGATTACCACCTTTGAGGTCCTACTTTTTAATTTAACTCCTAGCTCTCTAAATTCAGCTTGTTGGACCTCATCCCATTTGTTACCTATATGCACCACAACAACCTGCAGCCGCTCCGAGACATCCTTGACCCTTGCACCAGGAAGGCAACATACCATCCTGGAGTCTCGGTTGCGGCCGCAGAAACGTCTATCTATTCCCCTTACAATAGAATCCCCGACCACTATAACTTTCCCACTCTTTTTTCTGCCCTCCTGTGCAGCAGAGTTCATTGGGAGCTCGTCAAGGAGGAGTGGGAGGTCGGAGCGAAGCCTATAAAAGATATTTCCTTGTTGCCCTGGACTGCCATCCCGATAGGACCTTGTTCTATTTAATTAAATGTAATTAAATTTGTATTTCAGTTAGTTTACAGTACCAGTGCCAGTGTCCCTGAAGCAAAACCCCTGCCTCCCACACCACTCTTTGAGCCACGCATTTAACTTTCTAATCTGCTTATCACTATACCAATTGGCGTTTGGCTCAGGTAACAACCCAGAGATTATTACCTTTCAGGTTCTGCTTTTTAATTTGGACCCCAACTCCTCAAACTCTCTCAGAACCTCATTCCTAGTTCTACCTCTGTCGTTGGTTCCTGTGTGGACCACGACCACTGGATCATCTCCTTCCCAGTCGGCAAGTTCTTTTCCAGCCACGAGGAGATATCTTTAACCCTGGCACCAGGCACCCTTCGAAAGCCTGCAGAGAACAGTATCTATCCCTCGGACTGTACTGTCCCCTATCACAACTACAAACTTGTACCACTACCTAATCTAAGGGGCGTGACTGCCTCCTAGATCAAAATGTTCAGGTAACTCTCCCCCTCCCTGATGCCCTGCAATGTCTGCACCTCAGACTCCAGCTCAACAACTCTGAGCTGAAGTTCCTCAAGATGCCGGCACTTACCGCAAAGGTGGTTGTCTAGGATCACAATGCTCTCCACAAACTCCCACTTGCTGCAGTTGTGGCACACCACCTGGACTGCCATCCCGATTTAAGTGTAATTAAATTTGTATTTAAGTAAGTTAGTTTACAGTTTTGTTCTTTGACGTCTTCATTGTTCTGGATTAAGTAATAGGCAATGAAATTAAATATCTACCTGTAACACAAAGCTGAACTTGCTGGTGTCTCAGCAGATGGGATGACTGAGTGAATCCTTTCCCACACTCACAGCAGGTGAATGGTCTCTCCCTGGTGTGACTGCGCTGATGAATTTCCCAGCTCGGACAGGGAACTGAATCCCTTCCCACAGTCCCCACATTCCAACGGTTTCTCCAGGGTGCGGGTCTTGTGTCTCTCCAGGTTGGACGATCAGTTGAAGTCTTGTCCACACACAGAACACGTGTACGGTTTCTCCCCACTGTGACTGGTGCGATGTATTTTCAGGCTGTGTAACTGGTTAAAGCTCTTTCCACAGTCAGTGCACTGGAACACTCTCACTCAGGTGTGTGTGTCTCGGTGCTTTTCCAGTCACACTGATGTTTGAAATATGTTCCAACAGACAAACATTTCGCCTTCCACATTGAAAAGCTGATGATATTCAGGTCCTGATGAATCGAGTGACTCTGTCACATCTGGACAAGACATTTGGTTTAAGTTTCCCATTTGCATATTTACTCCTTATAATAACCTGTAAAAGGAGTTTACAAAAGTCATCACTGTAAGTACAGGACAGATATTCAGAACAGACTATTCTACTTTCTGCCAAAGCTATAAATCCCGATCCCACACTCTCCCTCCTCCCTGTGCTGAAATCCAAACCCATCACACCACCTCCATCATTTTCTCCCCAGCTCACAGTGTTCTCACTCACTCTACTCTGGTTGGGTTCAGTTGTGTTCCAGCTGTATGCAGAACGAGAATAATATCAATGAGCTGCTGATTTTCTCTGCTGGTCACTGGGCCTTTTGTGCTGTCCCGACAGGCTGAGCCTGGCCCGGCCCGACAGGGTGAGCCCAGCCCGATAGGGTGAGCCCAGCCCGGCCCGATAGGCTGAGCCCGGCCCGGCCCGACAGGCTGAGCCCAGCCCGATAGGGTAAGCCCAGCCCGGCCCGATAGGCTGAGCCCGGCCCGGCCCGACAGGCTGAGCCCAGCCCGATAGGGTAAGCCCGGCCCGGCCCGACAGGCTGAGCCTGGCCCGGCCCGACAGGGTGAGCCCAGCCCGATAGGGTGAGCCCAGCCCGGCCCGACAGGGTGAGCCCAGCCCGATAGGGTGAGCCCAGCCCGGCCCGACAGGCTGAGCCCGGCCCGGCCCGATAGGGTGAGCCTGGCCCGGCCCGACAGGCTGAGCCCAGCCCGGCCCGACAGGCTGAGCCCAGCCCGGCCAGAGAGGGTGAGCTCGGCCCGACAGGCTGAGCCTGGCCCGGCCCGACAGGCTGAGCCCGGCCCGGCCCGATAGGGTGAGCCCAGCCCGGCCCGACAGGCTGAGCCCGGCCCGGCCCGATAGGGTGAGCCCGGTCCGGCCCGACAGGCTGAGCCCGGTCTGGCCCAACAGGCTGAGCCCGGCCCGGCCCGATAGGGTGAGCCCGGCCCGATAGGGTAAGCCCGGCCCAGCCCGACAGGCTGAGCCCAGCCCGATACGGTAAGCCCGCCCGGCCCGACAGGGTGAGCCTGGCCCGACCCGACAGGCTGAGCCCAGCCCGATACGGTAAGCCCGGCCCGGCCCGATAGGGTGAGCCCGGCCCGACAGGCTGAGCCCGGCCCGACAGGCTGAGCCCGGCCCGGCCCGATAGGGTGAGCCCGGCCCGACAGGCTGAGCCCGGTCCGGCCCGACAGGCTGAGCCCAGCCCGATAGGGTAAGCCCGGCCCAGCCCGACAGGCTGAGCCCAGCCCGATACGGTAAGCCCGGCCCGGCCCGACAGGCTGAGCCTGGCCCGGCCCGACAGGGTGAGCCCAGCCCGATAGGGTGAGCCCAGCCCGGCCCGACAGGGTGAGCCCAGCCCGATAGGGTGAGCCTAGCCCGGCCCGACAGGCTGAGCCCGGCCCGGCCCGATAGGGTGAGCCTGGCCCGGCCCGACAGGCTGAGCCCAGCCCGGCCCGACAGGCTGAGCCCAGCCCGGCCAGAGAGGGTGAGCTCGGCCCGACAGGCTGAGCCTGGCCCGGCCCGACAGGCTGAGCCCGGCCCGGCCCGATAGGGTGAGCCCAGCCCGGCCCGACAGGCTGAGCCCGGCCCGGCCCGATAGGGTGAGCCCGGCCCGACAGGCTGAGCCCGGCCCGGCCCGATAGGGTGAGCCCGGCCCGACAGGCTGAGCCCGGTCCGGCCCGACAGGCTGAGCCCGGTCCGGCCCGACAGGCTGAGCCCGGCCCGGCCCGATAGGGTGAGCCCGGCCCGATAGGGTAAGCCCGGCCCAGCCCGACAGGCTGAGCCCAGCCCGATTCGGTAAGCCCGCCCGGCCCGACAGGGTGAGCCTGGCCCGACCCGACAGGCTGAGCCCAGCCCGATACGGTAAGCCCGGCCCGGCCCGATAGGGTGAGCCCGGCCCGACAGGCTGAGCCCGGTCCGGCCCGACAGGCTGAGCCCAGCCCGATAGGGTAAGCCCGGCCCGGCCCGACAGGGTGAGCCTGGCCCGACCCGACAGGCTGAGCCCAGCCCGGCCAGAGAGGGTGAGCTCGGCCCGGCCCGATAGGGTGAGCCCGGCCCGACAGGCTGAGCCCGGTCCGGCCCGACAGGCTGAGCCCAGCCCGATAGGGTAAGCCCGGCCCGGCCCGACAGGGTGAGCCTGGCCCGACCCGACAGGCTGAGCCCAGCCCGGCCAGAGAGGGTGAGCTCGGCCCGGCCAGACAGGTTGGGGGTGGGGGGAATATAGACCGGGGAACACAGTTTCCACACCGGGGTGGGGGGGAAGGATATAGACCGGGGAACATTGCCCCCACACCGGGGGGGGTGTTTATAGACCGGAGAACATTGCCCCCACACCGGGGGGGGGGATATAGACTGGGGAACATTGCCCCCACACCGGGGGGGGGATATAGACCGGGGAACATTGCCCCCACACCGGGGGGGGGGGGATATAGACCGGGGAACATTGCCCCCACACCGGTGGCGGGGGGGAGTTATAGACCGGGGAACATTGCCCCCACACCGGGGGGGGGATATAGACCGGGGAACATTGCCCCCACACCGGGGGAGGGGGGGATATAGATTGGGGAACATTGCCCCCACACCGGGGGTGGGGGGGGGGATATAGACCGGGGAACATTGCCCCCACACTGGGAGGGGGGATATAGACCGGGGAACATTGCCCCCACACCGGGAGGGGGGATATAGACCGGGGAACATTGCCCCCACACCGGTGGCGGGGGGGAGTTATAGACCGGGGAACATTGCCTCCACACCGGGGGGGGGATATAGACCGGGGAACATTGCCCCCACACCGGGGGGGGGGGGGATATAGATTGGGGAACATTGCCCCCACACCGGGGGTGGGGGGGGGGATATAGACCGGGGAACATTGCCCCCACACTGGGAGGGGGGATATAGACCGGGGAACATTGCCCCCACACCGGGAGGGGGGATATAGACCGGGGAACATTGCCCCCACACCGGGGGGGGTGTTTATAGACCGGAGAACATTGCCCCCACACCGGGGGGGGGATATAGACCGGGGAACATTGCCCCCACACCGGTGGCGGGGGGGAGTTATAGACCGGGGAACATTGCCCCCACACCGGGGGGGGGATATAGACCGGGGAACACTGTTCCCACACTGGTGGCGGGGGTGAGTTATAGATTGGGGAACATTGCCCCCACACCGGGGGGGGGGAAGTTATAGATTGGGGAACATTGCCCCCACACCGGGGGGGGGGGGGGGATATAGACCGGGGAACATTGCCCCCACACCGGGGGGGGGGGATATAGACCGGGGAACATTGCCCCCACACCGGTGGCGGGGGGGAGTTATAGACCGGGGAACATTGCCCCCACACCGGGGGGGGGATATAGACCGGGGAACACTGTTCCCACACTGGTGGCGGGGGTGAGTTATAGATTGGGGAACATTGCCCCCACACCGGGGGGGGGGAAGTTATAGATTGGGGAACATTGCCCCCACACCGGGGGGGGGGGGGGGGATATAGACCGGGGAACATTGCCCCCACACCGGGGGGGGGGGATATAGACCGGGGAACATTGCCCCCACACCGGTGGCGGGGGGGAGTTATAGATTGGGGAACATTGCCCCCCCTCGCCCGTGGGGCCAGGGTCCGCTCGGGCCCGGAGGAGCGACCCGTGCCTGTGCAGTGTCAGCTCAAACTCTCAGGGAGCGTCTGTAAATGAGAGAGAAACAGTCATGGACCAGGGAACGTCTGTAAATGAAGGAAAAATGTTGATGAGCAGGGTGTGTCATGTTAAGAATCATCAAATATTACAGCACAGAATGAGGCCATTCAGCCCATTGAGTCCGCCCCAAATCCCTATCATTTTTACTCCAAGTGTTTATCCAATTCACTTTTGAAGGCTCCTATTGAATCTGTAACCACCAGCCTGTCAGTCAGTGCGTTCGAAATCCTGACCGCTCCTTGTGTGAAGATGATTTTCCTCATGTGACCCTCTGTTTTTGCTAATCACCTCAAATCTGTGCCCTCTGGTTATCAGCCAATTGAAGCTGTTTCTTTTTGTTTATTCTGTCTAAACTCTTCATGATTTTGAACACCTCGATCAAACCTCCTCTTAGCCTTCTCTGCTCTAAGGGCAACAACCCCAGCCTCTCCATGTAACTGAAGTCCCTCATCCCTGGAACCATTCCAGTAAATCTCTTCTGTACCCTCTCCAAAGCCTTTGTATCCTTCCTAAAGTGTGCCCAGGATTGGACACAATGCTCCAGCTGGGGTCAAGCTAGTGTTTTATATAGATTTAGCATAACTTCCTGGCTTAAGTACTCTGTGCCTCTATTTATAAAGCCCATTGTCCTTTATGCTTTTTTTTATCTACTTTGTTAACCTGTCCTGCCACCTTTAAAGATTAAAACAAATCTTTAAATATTTCAAAAAATGGAGCTGAAATGGTGAGTGTGAGGGAGTGTCTGTAAAGGAAAGAGAAATGGTGACTGGGCTCGAAGCCTCAATGTTAAAATTCTCATCCTTGTTTTCAAATCGCTCCGTGGTCTCGCCCCTCCCTATCTCTGTAACCTCCTCCAGCCTCTGAGATCTCTGTGCTCCCCCAATTCTGGCCTCTTACACATTCCCGATTTTAATCACACCACCATTGGCAGCCTTGCCATCAGCTGCCTGGGCCCTAAACTCCAGAATTCGCTCCCTAAACTTCTCCGACCCTCAACCCTTCTCTCCTCCTTTAAGACGCTCCTTAAAACCTACCTCTTTGAGGAAGCTTTTGGTCACCTGCCCTAATATCTCCTTATAAGGCTTGGTGTCAAATGTCTAGAGCTTAGAAGAATGAGAGGTGATCTCATTGAAACATACAAAAATCTTACAGGGCTTGGCAGGGTAGATGCAGGGAGGGTGTTTCCTCTGGCTGGAGAGTCTAGAACCAGGAGTCTCAGTCTCAGAATAAGGGGTGGGCCATTTAGGACAGAGATGAGGAGAAACTTCTTCACTCAGAGGGTGGTGAATCTTTGGAATTCTCTGCCCCAGAGGGCTGTGGAGGCTCAGTCTTTGAGTATATTCAAGACAGAGATCGATAGATTTTTGGATAGTAAGAGAATCAAGGGAAATGGGGACAGTGCAGGAAAGTGGAGTTGAGGTGGAAGATCAGCCATGATCTCATTAAATGGCGGACCAGGCTCGAGGGGCCGAATGGCCTACTCCTGCTCCTAATTCTTATCTTTTCTGATAATGTTTTGTGAAGCACCATGGGCCATTTTACAATGTTAAAGGCGCTATATAAGTCCAAGTTGTAGTTGTCTATAAAGAATATAGGAATGGTGACAGGTCAGGTGACTTCTTCAGATCTGGGAGATATGGCAAATGGACAGCTTTTCGGGAGGGATGGAGTGAGGGAGCGAGACCTCAAGCACAAGAAATGAACTGTAAAGTTGGTTGGGAAACGGGAGATAGGGTACTGACAGAAGACAAAAGAAGGCACAATGGGAGAAAGTATAGAAATAAAAGACAGAAAAGAAAAAGAAAGACTTGCATTTTTACACCTTTCACAACCACCTGACGTCGCAAAGCACTTTCCAACCAATGAAGTACTTTTTGAAGTATAGTCACTGTTGTAATGTAGAAAACAAGGCAGCCAATTTGCAATGTGATAATAACTACATAATCTGTTTTACTGATGTTGATTGAGGGATAAATATTGTCACGACATCGGGGATAACTCCCGTGTTACGCTTGAAATAGTGCCGTGCGATCTTTTCCATCCACCTGAGAGAGCAGACAGGGCCGTGTGTGGGAAGGGATTCACTCGGTCATCCATCCTTTTGAGATACCAGCAAATTCACAAGTGACTGCAGGGGTTGGATTCTGCTGTTATTGCTGCTGTTCAGGACGGAACCATTTTCATTCTGGCATTTGGGGTTTGTTTAAGCTGATGTTATCTGTCAAATTGATTAGGTTTGTTTCAAACACACGTGTGTCGGGTCCTTGATTTTTCTAAGATAAGAGAAGACGAATTGATATCCTATTGCAGACTGCTCTATTTTGTGACCATTTCTTCTTTCTAATTCTAGATTATTTTGGTTCTCCCGCCTTCGGTGACTCTCATGGACAAGTCCCAGCTCTCCATACCTTCCAGAGCATCTCCCCTAGCCTTGGTATTCGGGGAAGGTATCGGTAACATGTCCATGTACCTGCTGCGGGAGTGTTTGATGGTACAGTGTAGAGGGAGCTTTACTCTGTATCTAACCCATGTGGTACCTGTTCTGGAAGTGTTTGATGGGACAGTGTAGAGGGAGCTTTACTCTGTATCTACCCCATGTGGTACCTGTTCTGGAAGTGTTTGATGGGACAGTGTAGAGGGAGCTTTACTCTGTATCTAACCCCCTGTCCCTGCCCTGGGAGTGTTTGATGGGACAGTGTAGAGGGAGCTTTACTCTGTATCTAACCCCGTGCTGTACCTGCCCTGGGAGTGTTTGATGGGACAGTGCAGAGGGAGCTTTACTCTGTATCTACCCCATGTGGTACCTGTTCTGGAAGTGTTTGATGGGACAGTGTAGAGGGAGCTTTACTCTGTATCTAACCCCCTGTACCTGCCCTGGGATTGTTTGATGGTTCAGTGTAGAGGGAGCTTTACTCTGTATCTAACCCCCTGTACCTGCCCTGGGAGTGTTTGATGGGACAGTGTAGAGGGAGCTTTACTCTGTATCTAACCCCGTGCTGTACCTGCCCTGGGAGTGTTTGATGGGACAGTGTAGAGGGAGCTTTACTCTGTATCTAACCCCGTGCTGTACCTGCCCTGGGAGTGTTTGATGGGACAGTGTAGAGGGAGCTTTACTCTGTATCTAACCCCCTGTACCTGCCCTGGGAATGTTTGATGGGACAGTATAGAGGGAGCTTTACTCTGTATCTAACCCCCTGTACCTGCCCTGGGAGTGTTTGATGGGACAGTGTAGAGGGAGCTTTACTCTGTATCTAACCCCCTGTACCTGCCCTGGGAGTGTTTGATGGGACAGTGTAGAGGGAGCTTTACTCTGTATCTAACCCCGTGCTGTACCTGCCCTGGGAGTGTTTGATGGGACAGTGTAGAGGGAGCTTTACTCTGTATCTAACCCCCTGTACCTGCCCTGGGAGTGTTTGATGGGGCAGTGTAGAGGGAGCTTTACTCTGTATCTAACCCCGTGCTGTACCTGCCCTGGGAGTGTTTGATGGGACAGTGTAGAGGGAGCTTTACTCTGTATCTAACCCCCGTGGTCGAGGAGGAGGTGAGAGTCCGGGGTCGGAGGCCTATAAAAAGGCCGTGAGTTCAGCAGTCGGGAGTTCGTGGTCGAGGAGGAGCGTGGAGAGCCCGGCCGGTGCAGCTGCAGGGAGAAGGCAAAAAAGAAGTAGAAAGAAAGCGAAAGGTGATGTCACAGCCAAGGGGGTAAGTGATTGGCTGGTAATTAGTAAGTAGTTTTTCGTTCTCTTTTATTTATCAGTAAGTAACCTTTAGCATTGTTGTTGCCAAATTAAGTTAATCTAAGGGTAAGTCATGGCAGGAGAGCTCGGACACGTGTTATGCTCCTCCTGTACTATGTGGGAACACGGCGCTTCCGGTGTCCCTGACGACTAAGTGTGCGGGAAGTATATCCGCCTGAAGATCCTGACGGTCCGCATTGCGGTACTGGAGCTGCGGGTGGATGAACTCTGGAACATCCACGATGCTGAGAATGACGTGAATAGCATGTTTAGTGAGTTGGTCTTACCGCAGGTAAAGGGTACACAGCCAGATAGTAAATGGGTGACCAACAGGAAGAGCAGTGCAAGGAAGGTAGTGCAGGGAACCCCTGTGGTCATCCCCCTGCAAAACAGATACACCGCTTTGGGTACTGTTGGGGGGGATGACTCATCAGGGGAGGGCAGCAGCAGCCAAGTTCATGGCACCCTGGGTGGCTCTGCTACACAGGAGGGCAGGAAAAAGAGTGGGAGAGCAATAGTGATAGGGGATTCAATTTTAAGGGGAATAGATAGGCGTTTCTGCGGCCGCAACCGAGACTCCAGGATGGTATGTTGCCTCCCTGGTGCAAGGGTCAAGGATGTCTCGGAGCGGGTGCAGGACATTCTGAAAAGGGAGGGTGAACAGCCAGTTGTCGTGGTGCACATAGGTATCAACAATATAGATAAAAAATGGGATGAGGTACTACGAGACGAATTTAGGGAGCTAGGAGCTAAATTAAAAAGTAGGACCTCAAAAGTAGTAATCTTAGGATTGCTACCAGTGCCACGTGCTAGTCAGAGTAGGAATCGCAGGATAGCTCAGATGAATACGTGGCTTGAGGAGTGGTGAAGAAGGGAGGGATTCAAATTCCTGGGGCATTGGAACCGGTTCTGGGGGAGGTGGGACCAGTACAAACTGGACGGTCTGCACCTGGGCAGGACCGGAACCAATGTCCTAGGGGAGTGTTTGCTAGTGCTGTTGGGGAGGAGTTAAACTAATATGGCAG
Source organism: Pristiophorus japonicus (assembly GCF_044704955.1). Taxonomy (NCBI): domain Eukaryota; kingdom Metazoa; phylum Chordata; class Chondrichthyes; family Pristiophoridae; genus Pristiophorus; species Pristiophorus japonicus. Next base: position 4,223,677 of record NC_091983.1, on the reverse strand, counting down.
GGGGATGGGAACCTATGCAGGGAGACAGAGGGAAATAAAAGGGAGACAGAGGCAAAAGATAGAAAGGAGAATCGTAAAAGTGGAGGGCAGAGAATCCCAAGGCAAAAAACAAAAAGGGCCACATTACAGCAAAATTCTAAAGGGGCAAGGTGTGTTAAAAAGACAAGCCTGAAGGCTCTGTGCCTCAATGTGAGGAGTGTTCGGAATAAGGTGGACAAATTAACTGCGCAGATAGCAGTTAATGGATATGATGTAATTGGCATTACAGAGACATGGCTCCAGGGTAACCAAGGCTGGGAACTCAACATCCAGGGGTATTCAACATTTAGGAAGGATAGACAGAAAGGAAAAGGAGGTGGGGTGGCATTGCTGGTTAAAGAGGAAATTAATGCAATAGTAAGGAAGGACATTAGCCTGGATGATGTGGAATCGGTATGGGTGGAGCTACGGAATACCAAACGGCAGAAAACGCTGATGGGAGTTGTGTACAGACCACCAAACAGTAGTAGTGAGGTTGGGGACAGCATCAAACAAGAAATAAGGGATGTGTGCAATAAAGGTACAGCAGTTATCATGGGCGACTTTAATCTATATATAGATTGAGCTAACCAAACTGGTAGCAATGCGGTAGAGGAGGATTTCCTGGAGTGTATTAGGGATGGTTTTCTAGACCAATATGTCGAGGAACCAACTAGAGGGCTGGCCATCCTAGACTGGGTGATGTGTAATGAGAAGGGACTAATTAGCAATCTTGTTATGCGAGGTCTCTTAGGGAAGAGTGACCATAATATGGTAGACTTCTTTATTAAGATGGAGAGTGACACACTTAATTCAGAAACTAGGGTCCGAAACTTAAGGAAAACTAACTTCGACGGCATGAGGCGTGAATTGGCTAGAATAGACTGGCAAATGATACTTAAAGGGTTGACAGTGGATAGACAATGGCAAACATTTATCGATCACATGGATGAACTTCAACAATTGTACATCCCTGTCTGGAGTAAAAATAAAACGGGGAAGGTGGCTCAACCGTGGCTAACAAGGGAAATTAAGGATAGTGTTAGATCTAAGGAAGAGGCATATAAATTAGCCAGAAAAAGCAGCAAACCTGAGGACTGGGAGAAATTTAGAATTCAGCAGAGGAGGACAAAGGGTTTAATTAGGAGGGGGAAAATAGAGTACGAGAGGAAGATGGCTAGGAACATAAAAACTGACTGCAAAAGCTTCTATGGATATATGAAGAGAAAAATATTAGTGAAAACAAACGTAGGTCCCTTGCAGTCGGACTCAGGTGAATTAATAATGGGGAACAAAGAAACGGCAGACCAATTGAGCAAATACTTTGGTTCTGTCTTCATGAAGGAAGACACAAATAACCTTCCGGAAGTACTAGGGGACCGAGGGTCTCGTGAGAAGGTGGAACTGAAGGATATCCTTATTAGGCAGGAGATTGTGTCAGGGAAATTGATAGGAATGAAGGCCGATAAATCCCCGGGTCCTGATTGTCTGCATCCCAGAGTACTTAAGGAGGTGGCCCTCGAAATAGTGGATGCATTGGTGATCATTTTCCAACAGTCTATCGACTCTCGATCAGTTCCTATGGACTGGAGGGTAGCTAATGTAACACCATTTTTTTTAAAACGAGGAAGAGAGAAAATGGGTAATTATAGACCGGTTAGCCTGACATTGGTAGTGGGAAAATGTTAGAATCAATTATTAAGGATGAAATAGCAGCGCATTTGGAAAGCAGTGACAGGATCAGTCCAAGTCAGCATGGATTTGTGAAAGGGAAATCATGCTTGACAAATCTTCTGGAATTTTTTGAGGATGTAACTAATAGAGTGGACAAGGGAGAACCAGTGGATGTGGTGTATTTGGACTTTCAAAAGGCCTTTGACAAGGTCCCACATAGGAGATTGGTGTGAAAAATCAAAGCACATGGTATTGGGGGTAATGTACTGACGTGGATAGAGAACTGGTTGGCAGACAGGAAGCAGAGAGTCAGGATAAACGGGTCCTTTTCAGAATGGAAGGCAGCGACTAGTGGAGTGCCGCAGGGCTCAGTGCTGGGACCCCAGCTCTTTACAATATACGTTAATGATTTGGATGAAGGAATTGAGTGTAATATCTCCAAGTTTGCAGATTGACACTTAACTGGGTGGCGGTGTGAGCTGTGAGGAGGACGCTAAGAGGCTGCAGGGTGATTTGGACAGGTTAGGTGAGTGGGCAAATGCATGGCAGATGCAGTATAATGTGGATAAATGTGAGGTTAGCCATTTTGGTGGCAAAAACACAAAGGCAGAATATTATCTGAATGGTGGCAGATTAGGAAAAGGGGAGGTGCAACGAGACCTGGGTGTCATGGTTCATCAGTCATTGAAAGTTGTCATGCAGGTACAGCAGGCGGTGAAGAAGGAAAATGGCATGTTGGCCTTCATAGTGAGGGGATTTGAGTATAGGAGCAGGGAGGTCTTACTGCAGTTGTACAGGGTCTTGGTGAGGCCTCACCTGGAATATTGTGTTCAGTTTTGGTCTCCTAATCTGAGGAAGGACGTTCTTGCTATTGAGGGAGTGCAGCGAAGGTTCACCAGACTGATTCCAGAGATGGCTGGACTGACATATGAGAAGAGACTGGATCTTGAGACACTGGAGTTTCGAAGGATGAGAGGGGACGGGACAGGTGAAATTCAGGAAGAATGTTCCCGATGTTGGGGAAATCCAGAACCAAGGAACACAGTCTTAGGATAAGGGGTAGGCCATTTAGGACTGAGATGAGGAGGAACTTCTTCACTCAGAGAGTTGTTTACTTGTGGAATTTCCTGCCACAGAGAGTCATTGATGCCAGTTCATTGGATATATTCAAGAGGGATTTCGATATGGCCCTTACGGCTAAAGGGATCAAGGGGTATGGAGAGAAAGTGGGAAAGGGGTACTGAGGTGACTGATCAGCCATGATCTTATTGAATGGTGGTGCAGCCTCGAAGGTCCGAATGGCCTACTCCTGCACCTATTTTCTATGTTTCTATGTACCTGCCCTGGGAGTGTTTGATGGGACAGTGTAGAGGGAGCTTTACTCTGTATCTAACCCCGTGCTGTACCTGCCCTGGGAGTGTTTGATGGGACAGTGTAGAGGGAGCTTTACTCTGTATCTAACCCCGTGCTGTACCTGCCCTGGGAGTGTTTGATGGGACAGTGTAGAGGGAGCTTTAGTCTGTATCTAACCACGTGCTGTACCTGCCCTGGGAGTGTTTGATGGGACAGTGTAGAGGGAGCTTTACTCTGTATCTAACCCCCTGTACCTGCCCTGGGAGTGTTTGATGGGACAGTGTAGAGGGAGCTTTACTCTGTATCTAACCCCCTGCACCTGCCCTGGGAGTGTTTTATGGGACAGTGTAGAGGGAGCTTTACTCTGGATCTAACCCCGTGCTGTACCTGCCCTGGGAGTGTTTGATGGGACAGTGTAGAGGGAGCTTTACTCTGTATCTAACCCTGTGCTGTACCTGCCCTGGGAGTGTTTGATGGGACAGTGCAGAGGGAGCATTACTCTGTATCTAACCCCCTGTACCTGCCCAGGGAGTGTTTGATGGGACAGTGTAGAGGGAGCTTTACTCTGTATCTAACTCCCTGTACCTGCCCTGGGAGTGTTTGATGGGACAGTGTAGAGGGAGCTTTACTCTGTATCTAACCCCGTGCTGTACCTGCCCTGGGAGTGTTTGATGGGACAGTGTAGAGGGAGCTTTACTCTGTATCTAACCCCGTGCTGTACCTGCCCTGGGAGTGTTTGATGGGACAGTGTAGAGGGAGCTTTACTCTGTATCTAACCCGTGCTGTACCTGCTCTGGGAGTGTTTAACATAAATATAAACAAAAAGGCAAATGAAATGTTAACCTTTATGACTTGAGGGCTAGAATAAAGGGCCCAAGTTTCGGGCCGTGCCTAGAACGGCGCAGCCCCGACCAGGACGCCCGTGTTTCGCGCCCGAAAGTGAGCCTAAAAAATACTTGCAGATTCTCCGGCTCCCTGCAGGTCCTCTGGCCCTCGGCGCAGTGCAGCACGAGCTGTGGGGGGGCGGAGCCAGGTCCCTGCGCTGAAAACAGTGCCGGGTCCTCTGCACATGCGCACTACAGTGGGCACGCATGTGCAGTAGCTCCAGGCGCCGAACTGTGTGGGAGGGGCCCGAAGAATGCAGCCCCTAGCCCTGGCCCAATGGCCTCACTGGGGCTGCGTGAATAAGGCTCCTCCCACTGCCAGCTCTTGCTTCCTGCCTTCAGCTGGCTCTCTCAAACCCCCCCAGCTCCCGCTCCGACTTCCCCCCCCCCACCCGACCTGACCCCCGCCCGACCTGAACCCCCCCCCCGACCCAACTCCCGCTCCCCAGCCCCCGGACCCGAACCCCATTCCCCCCCGACCCGACCCAACTCGAATCCCGCTCACCCGCCCCGGACTTGACCCAACTCCCGCTCTTCCCCCCCCTACACCCGGACCCGACCTGACTCCCGGCCACCGACCTTTAACTCCGGTGCTGGGGGCGGGCCCCGCCGCTGGGCCCGTTCAGCCTCCCTCTCCTCTCCTCTCCTCTCCCCCTCCCTCTCTCCCTCCCTTCTCCCCCTCCCTCCCTCCCTCCCTTCTCCCCCTCCCTCCCCTCTCCCCTCCCTCGCTTCCCTCCCTCCCTTCTCCCCTCTCTCCCTCCCTCCCTTCTCCCCTCCCTCATCCCTCCCTTCTCCCCTACCTCCCTCCCTCCCTCTCTCCCTCCCTCCCCTTCCCTCCCTCTCTCCCTCTCTCCCTCCCTCCCCTTCCCTCCCTCTCTCCCTCCCTCCCTCTCTCCCTCCCTCTCCCTCCCACACCCTCCCTCCCTCTCTCTCTCTCTCCCCCCCTCTCTCCCTCCCCCCTCCGTCCCTCCCTCTCTCCCTCCACCTCCCTCCCTCTCTCCCTCTTCCTCCCTCATGGAAACATAGAAAATAGGTGCAGGAGTAGGCCATTCGGCCCTTCTAGCCTGCACCGCCATTCAATGAGTTCATGGCTGAACATGCAACTTCAGTATCCCATTCCTGCTTTCTCACCATACCCCTTGATCCCCCTAGTAGTAAGGACTACATCTAACTCCTTTTTGAATATATTTAGTCAATTGGCCTCAACTACTTTCTGTGGTAGAGAATTCCACAGGTTCACCACTCTCTGGGTGAAGAAGTTTCTCATCTCGGTCCTAAATGGCTTACCCCTTATCCTCAGACTGTGACCCCTGGTTCTGGACTTCCCCAACATTGGGAACATTCTTCCTGCATCTAATCTGTCTAAACCCGTCAGAATTTTATATGTTTCTATGAGGTCCCCTCTCATTCTTCTGAACTCCAGTGAATACAAGCCCAGTTGATCCAGTCTTTCTTGATATGTCAGTCCCGCCATCCCGGGAATCAGTCTGGTGAACCTTCGCTGCACTCCCTCAATAGCAAGAACATCCTTCCTCAAGTTAGGAGACCAAAACTGTACACAATACTCCAGCTGTGGCCTCACCAAGGCCCTGTACAACTGTAGCAACACCTCCCTGCCCCTGTACTCAAATCCCCTCGCTATGAAGGCCAACATGCCATTTGCTTTCTTAACCGCCTGGTGTACCTGCATGCCAACCTTCAATGACTGATGCACCATGACACCCAGGTCTCGTTGCCTCCCTCCCTCTCCCTCCCTCCCCCTACCTCCCTCTCTCCCTCCCTCCCCCTCCCTCCCTCTCTCCCTCCCTCCCTCCCTCTCTCCCTCCCTCCCTCCCTCCCTCTCTCCCTCCCTCCACCACTCCCTCCCTCTCTCCCTCCCTCCACCACTCCCTCCCTCTCTCCCTCCCTCCCTCTCTCACTCCCGCCCCTTCCCTCCCTCTCCCCCTCCCTTCCTCTCTCGCTCCCTCTCTCCCTCTCCCTCCCTCCCTCGCTCCCTCCCCCTCCCTTCCTCTCTCCCTCCCTCCCCCTCCCTCCCTCTCTCACTCCCCCTCTCCCTCCCTCGCCCTCCCTTCCTCTCTCCCTACCTCCCCCTCTCTCCCTCCCTCCCCCTCTCCCTCCCTCTCCCTCACTCCCTCTCTCCCTCACTCCCTCTCTCCCTCCCTCCCTCTCTCCCTCCCCCTCCCTCCCCCCTCTCTCCCTCCCCTCCCTCCCTCTCTCCCTCTCCCTCCCTCCCCCTCCTTCTCTCACTCCCTCTCTCCCTCCCTCCTCTTGCCTCTCCCTCCCTCTCCCTCACTCCCTCTCCCTCCCTCCCTCCCTCCCCCTCTCCCTCCCTCCCTCTCTCCCTCCCTCCCCCTCTCCCTCCCTCTCTCCCTCCCTCTCCCTCCCTCCCTCTCTACCCCCCTCTCTCCCTCCCCCTCCCTCCCTCCCTCTCTCCCTCCCCCTCCCTCCCTCTCTCCCTCCCTCTCTCCCTCCCCCCCTCCCTCCCCCCCTCCCTCCCTCTCTCCCTCCCTCCCCCTCCCTCCCTCTCTCCCTCCCCCTCCCTCCCCCTCTCCCTCCCTCCCTCTCTCCCTCCCCCTTCCTCCCTCTCTCTCTCTCCCTCCCTCCCCCTCCCTCTCTCCCTCCCTCTCTCCCTCTCCCCCTCCCCCCCGCTCTCCCTCTCCCTCTTCCCACTGTCAGAAACACTGAAACTGACAGACAGAGAGTGAGAGACACACACACAGACAGACAGAGAGTGAGAGACACACACACAGACAGACAGAGAGTGAGAGACACACACACAGACAGACAGAGAGTGAGAGACACACACACAGACAGACAGAGAGTGAGAGACACACTGGGGGGGCCCTGTCCCAGCACGCTGCTGGAGGGCTCCCGGTACTTCAGTCGGTGAGTAGAACATTTTTTATTTATTGATTTTTAAATATTTTTTATTTTTTTAGTAATTTTTTTTGTTTGATTTATTGGTTGATTTATTGATGTATTTATCATTTATTATTGATGATGGTTCTTTATTTGTAAAACCCCCCCATTCCCTACGCCTGATTTTCTAAAGTATAGACAAGGTTTTTTCGAACGTACAAAAATCTTCACTTACTCCATTCTAAGTTAGTTTTCGCTGCCTAAACTTTCAAAACGGGCGTAAGTGGCCGGACACGCCCCTTTTGGAAAAAAAAATCTGTTCCAAACTGAAACTGTTCTAACTGACTGGAACTGGAGCAAACTAAATGCCGAGAATTGCAATTTCTAAGATACTCCATTCTAAACCAGTTGCTCCAAAAAACCAGGAGCGACTCAGGCCAAAACTTGGCCCCATAATGTGGAGGAAGTTGTGCTACAGATACAGATAGCCCTGGTTAGACCACATCCGGAGCACTGTGTATAGTCTGGGCATCGCACCTTAGAATGAATATATGGGTGTTGGACGGAGTGCAGCGCATGTGAGCAGGGCTCCAAGTGTTAAACCATTGAGGAGAGTTTACATAACTTAAATTTGTATTCCCTAGAATATTGAAGGTTAAGGTGTGTGGTTTGATTGATGTTTTTAGGATTGTGAAAGCAATTGCTAGCATAGAGAGAAACTTCTTCCAGTGGTGGGGCATCGAGGGCACGATGACATATCCCCAAAATCAGAGCCAGGGTATTCTGGAGAGAAGCTGGAAACATTGCTTCACACAAAGGATGGTAGAAGTGTGGAACTCTCCAATCACCAGTCGATGCTCGATCAATGAATCATTTGGGCCAGTTGTGGTTTATTCCCATTGTCCCGTTCCCTTGCATTGGATCGCTATTTGTTCCCTTTGGTTTGGTTTCAGTTTCACTGCTGGAGCCACCACACAAAGCCCCTTGTCCGATCTGCCCCCGGGAATGAGCAGACTCCTCCCTCATCTCCCACACTGCACCAGCTCTCCTCCTCCTTTCCCCCTGGGTTGTGTTCCACACTGTGGGCCTTGGGCCTACCCCGGGGATTCTCAGTATGAACAGGGGGATGTGTGTTTAGACAGGATGTCCCAGCTCTCCACCTTTAAAGGGACAAGGAGAGGACCAGCTGGGCTGAATGGCCCTGCTTTATGACATCACTGCAGTGCCTAGCAACCAACCTCCCTGAGCCCTGCTCATTATGGGCTGGGTTGAGCTCAGTGCTGTTACAGGAAGGGAAACAGGAGCAGGATTCGACCCGTGTGCAGCCCAGGATTAATGGGGAGAGGTACAGGATCAATTTATACCTTATTGAGTGAGAAATGTTATTGTCCCAGACACTCCCTGTCCCTCTGTATCTGTGTCAGGGGGAGAAGGAGGTCAGTAAAGTTCCCTCTACACTGCCCTGGGAGTGTTTGATAGGACAGTGTAGAGGGAGCTTTACTCTGTATCTAACCCCGTGCTGTACCTGCCCTGGGAGTGTTTGATGGGACAGTGTAGAGGGAGCTTTACTCTGTATCTAACCCCCTGTACCTGCCCTGGGAGTGTTTGATGGGACAGTGTAGAGGGAGCTTTACTCTGTATCTAACCCCCTGTACCTGCCCTGGGAGTGTTTGATGGGACAGTGTAGAGGGAGCTTTACTCTGTATCTAACCCGTGCTGTACCTGCCCTGGAAGTGTTTGATGGGACAGTGTAGAGGGAGCTTTACTCTGTATCTAACCCCCTGTACCTGCCCTGGGAGTGTTTGATGGGACAGTGTAGAGGGAGCTTTACTCTGTATCTAACCCCCTGTACCTGCCCTGGGAGTGTTTGATGGGACAGTGTAGAGGGAGCTTTACTCTGTATCTAACCCGCTGTACCTGCCCTGGGAGTGTTTGATGGGACAGTGTAGAGGGAGCTTTACTCTGTATCTAACCCCCTGTACATGCCCTGGGAGTGTTTGATGGGACAGTATGGAGGGAGCTTTACTCTGTATCTAACCCCGTGCTGTACCTGCCCTGGGAGTGTTTGATGGGACAGTGTCGAGGGAGCTTTACTCTGTATCTAACCCCCTGTACATGCCCTGGGAGTGTTTGATGGGACAGTGTAGAGGGAGCTTTACTCTGTATCTAACCCCGTGCTGTACCTGCCCTGGGAGTGTTTGATGGGACAGTGTAGAGGGAGCTTTACTCTGTATCTAACCCGTGCTGTACCTGCTCTGGGAGTGTTTAACATAAATATAAACAAAAAGGCAAATGAAATGTTAACCTTTATGACTTGAGGGCTAGAATAAAGGGCCCAAGTTTCGGGCCGTGCCTAGAACGGCGCAGCCCCGACCAGGACGCCCGTGTTTCGCGCCCGAAAGTGAGCCTAAAAAATACTTGCAGATTCTCCGGCTCCCTGCAGGTCCTCTGGCCCTCGGCGCAGTGCAGCACGAGCTGTGGGGGGGCGGAGCCAGGTCCCTGCGCTGAAAACAGTGCCGGGACCTCTGCACATGCGCGCTACAGTGGGCACGCATGTGCAGTAGCTCCAGGCGCCGAACTGTGTGGGAGGGGCCCGAAGCACGCAGTCCCTAGCCCTGGCCCAATGGCCTCACTGGGGCTGCGTGAATAAGGCTCCTCCCACTGCCAGCTCTTGCTTCCTGCCTTCAGCTGGCTCTCTCAAACCCCCCCAGCTCCCGCTCCGACTTCCCCCCCCCCCACCCGACCTGACCCCCCCCCCCCCGACCCAACTCCCGCTCCCCCGCCCCCGGACCCGAACCCCATTCCCCCCCGACCCGACCCAACTCGAATCCCGCTCACCCGCCCCGGACTTGACCCAACTCCCGCTCTTCCCCCCCCTACACCCGGACCCGACCTGACTCCCGGCCACCGACCTTTAACTCCGGTGCTGGGGGCGGGCCCCGCCGCTGGGCCCGTTCAGCCTCCCTCTCCTCTCCTCTCCTCTCCCCCTCCCTCTCTCCCTCCCTTCTCCCCCTCCCTCCCTCCCTCCCTTCTCCCCCTCCCTTCTCCCCCTCCCTCCCTCCCTCCCTCCCTTCTCCCCCTCCCTCCCTCCCTTCTCCCCCTCCCTCCCTCCCTCCCTTCTCCCCCTCCCTCCCTCCCTCCCTTCTCCCCCTCCCTCCCTCCCTCCCTTCTCCCCCTCCCTCCCCTCTCCCCTCCCTCGCTTCCCTCCCTCCCTTCTCCCCTCTCTCCCTCCCTCCCTTCTCCCCTCCCTCATCCCTCCCTTCTCCCCTACCTCCCTCCCTCCCTCTCTCCCTCTCTCCCTCCCTCCCCTTCCCTCCCTCTCTCCCTCCCTCCCTCTCTCCCTCCCTCTCCCTCCCACACCCTCCCTCCCTCTCTCTCCCACACCCTCCCTCCCTCTCTCTCCCACACCCTCCCTCCCTCTCTCTCTCTCTCCCCCCTCTCTCCCTCCCCCCTCTCTCCCTCCCCCCTCTCTCCCTCCCCCCTCCGTCCCTCCCTCTCTCCCTCCACCTCCCTCCCTCTCTCCCTCTTCCTCCCTCATGGAAACATAGAAAATAGGTGCAGGAGTAGGCCATTCGGCCCTTCTAGCCTGCACCGCCATTCAATGAGTTCATGGCTGAACATGCAACTTCAGTATCCCATTCCTGCTTTCTCACCATACCCCTTGATTCCCCTAGTAGTAAGGACTACATCTAACTCCTTTTTGAATATATTTAGTCAATTGGCCTCAACTACTTTCTGTGGTAGAGAATTCCACAGGTTCACCACTCTCTGGGTGAAGAAGTTTCTCATCTCGGTCCTAAATGGCTTCCCCCTTATCCTCAGACTGTGACCCCTGGTTCTGGACTTCCCCAACATTGGGAACATTCTTCCTGCATCTAACCTGTCTAAACCCGTCAGAATTTTAAATGTTTCTATGAGGTCCCCTCTCATTCTTCTGAACTCCAGTGAATACAAGCCCAGTTGATCCAGTCTTTCTTGATATGTCAGTCCCGCCATCCCGGGAATCAGTCTGGTGAACCTTCGCTGCACTCCCTCAATAGCAAGAACATCCTTCCTCAGGTTAGGAGACCAAAACTGTACACAATACTCCAGCTGTGGCCTCACCAAGGCCCTGTACAACTGTAGCAACACCTCCCTGCCCCTGTACTCAAATCCCCTCGCTATGAAGGCCAACATGCCATTTGCTTTCTTAACCGCCTGGTGTACCTGCATGCCAACCTTCAATGACTGATGCACCATGACACCCAGGTCTCGTTGCCTCCCTCCCTCTCCCTCCCTCCCCCTACCTCCCTCTCTCCCTCCCTCCCCCTCCCTCCCTCCCTCTCTCCCTCCCTCCACCACTCCCTCCCTCTCTCCCTCCCTCCACCACTCCCTCCCTCTCTCCCTCCCTCCCTCTCTCCCTCCCTCCCTCTCTCACTCCCGCCCCTTCCCTCCCTCTCCCCCTCCCTTCCTCTCTCGCTCCCTCTCTCCCTCTCCCTCCCTCCCTCGCTCCCTCCCCCTCCCTTCCTCTCTCCCTCCCTCCCCCTCCCTCCCTCTCTCACTCCCCCTCTCCCTCCCTCGCCCTCCCTTCCTCTCTCCCTACCTCCCCCTCTCTCCCTCCCTCCCCCTCTCCCTCCCTCTCCCTCCCTCCCTCTCTCCCTCACTCCCTCTCTCCCTCCCTCCCTCTCTCCCTCCCCCTCCCTCCCCCTCCCTCCCCCTCCCTCCCCCCTCCCTCCCCCCTCTCTCCCTCCCCTCCCTCCCTCTCTCCCTCTCCCTCCCTCCCTCCCCCTCTCCCTCCCTCTCTCCCTCCCTCCCCCTCTCCCTCCCTCTCTCCCTCCCTCTCCCTCCCTCCCTCTCTAACCCCCTCTCTCCCTCCCCCTCCCTCCCTCCCTCTCTCCCTCCCCCTCCCTCTCTCCCTCCCCCTCCCTCTCTCCCTCCCCCTCCCTCCCTCTCTCCCTCCCCCCCTCCCTCTCTCCCTCCCCCCCTCCCTCTCTCCCTCCCTCTCTCCCTCTCTCCCTCCCTCTCTCCCTCCCTCCCCCTCCCTCCCTCTCTCCCTCCCTCTCTCCCTCCCTCTCTCCCTCCCTCCCCCTCCCTCTCTCCCTCCCTCTCTCCCTCTCCCCCTCCCCCCCGCTCTCCCTCTCCCTCTTCCCACTGTCAGAAACACTGAAACTGACAGACAGAGAGTGAGAGACACACACACAGACAGACAGAGAGTGAGAGACACACTGGGGGGGCCCTGTCCCAGCACGCTGCTGGAGGGCTCCCGGTACTTCAGTCGGTGAGTAGAACATTTTTTATTTATTGATTTTTAAATATTTTTTATTTTTTTAGTAATTTTTTTTGTTTGATTTATTGGTTGATTTATTGATGTATTTATCATTTATTATTGATGATGGTTCTTTATTTGTAAAACCCCCCCATTCCCTACGCCTGATTTTCTAAAGTATAGACAAGGTTTTTTCGAACGTACAAAAATCTTCACTTACTCCATTCTAAGTTAGTTTTCGCTGCCTAAACTTTCAAAACGGGCGTAAGTGGCCGGACACGCCCCTTTTGAAAAAAAAATCTGTTCCAAACTGAAACTGTTCTAACTGACTGGAACTGGAGCAAACTAAATGCCGAGAATTGCAATTTCTAAGATACTCCATTCTAAACCAGTTGCTCCAAAAAACCAGGAGCGACTCAGGCCAAAACTTGGCCCCATAATGTGGAGGAAGTTGTGCTACAGATACAGATAGCCCTGGTTAGACCACATCCGGAGCACTGTGTATAGTCTGGGCATCGCACCTTAGAATGAATATATGGGTGTTGGACGGAGTGCAGCGCATGTGAGCAGGGCTCCAAGTGTTAAACCATTGAGGAGAGTTTACATAACTTAAATTTGTATTCCCTAGAATATTGAAGGTTAAGGTGTGTGGTTTGATTGATGTTTTTAGGATTGTGAAAGCAATTGCTAGCATAGAGAGAAACTTCTTCCAGTGGTGGGGCATCGAGGGCACGATGACATATCCCCAAAATCAGAGCCAGGGTATTCTGGAGAGAAGCTGGAAACATTGCTTCACACAAAGGATGGTAGAAGTGTGGAACTCTCCAATCACCAGTCGATGCTCGATCAATGAATCATTTGGGCCAGTTGTGGTTTATTCCCATTGTCCCGTTCCCTTGCATTGGATCGCTATTTGTTCCCTTTGGTTTGGTTTCAGTTTCACTGCTGGAGCCACCACACAAAGCCCCTTGTCCGATCTGCCCCTGGGAATGAGCAGACTCCTCCCTCATCTCCCACACTGCACCAGCTCTCCTCCTCCTTTCCCCCTGGGTTGTGTTCCACACTGTGGGCCTTGGGCCTACCCCGGGGATTCTCAGTATGAACAGGGGGATGTGTGTTTAGACAGGAAGTCCCAGCTCTCCACCTTTAAAGGGACAAGGAGAGGACCAGCTGGGCTGAATGGCCCTGCTTTATGACATCACTGCAGTGCCTAGCAACCAACCTCCCTGAGCCCTGCTCATTATGGGCTGGGTTGAGCTCAGTGCTGTTACAGGAAGGGAAACAGGAGCAGGATTCGACCCGTGTGCAGCCCAGGATTAATGGGGAGAGGTACAGGATCAATTTATACCTTATTGAGTGAGAAATGTTATTGTCCCAGACACTCCCTGTCCCTCTGTATCTGTGTCAGGGGGAGAAGGAGGTCAGTAAAGTTCCCTCTACACTGCCCTGGGAGTGTTTGATAGGACAGTGTAGAGGGAGCTTTACTCTGTATCTAACCCCCTGTACCTGCCCTGGGAGTGTTTGATAGGACAGTGTAGAGGGAGCTTTACTCTGTATCTAACCCCCTGTACCTGCCCTGGGAGTGTTTGATAGGACAGTGTAGAGGGAGCTTTACTCTGTATCTAACCCCCTGTACCTGCCCTGGGAGTGTTTGATGGGACAGTGTAGAGGGAGCTTTACTCTGTATCTAACCCGTGCTGTACCTGCCCTGGGAGTGTTTGATGGGACAGTGTAGAGGGAGCTTTACTCTGTATCTAACCCCGTGCTGTACCTGCCCTGGGAGTGTTTGATGGGACAGTGTAGAGGGAGCTTTACTCTGTATCTAACCCCCTGTACCTGCCCTGGGAGTATTTGATGGGACAGTGTAGAGGGAGCTTTACTCTGTATCTAACCCCCTGTACCTGCCCTGGGAGTGTTTGATGGGACAGTGTAGAGGGAGCTTTACTCTGTATCTAACCCCCTGTACCTGCCCTGGGAGTGTTTGATGGGATAGTGTAGAGGGAGCTTTACTCTGTATCTAACCCCGTGCTGTACCTGCCCTGGGAGTGTTTGATGGGACAGTGTAGAGGGAACTTTACTGTGTATCTAACCCCGTGCTGTACCTGCCCTGGGAGTGTTTGATGGCTCAGTGTAGAGGGCGCTTTACTCTATATCTAACCCCCTGTACCTGACTGGAGAGTGTTTGATGGGACAGTGTAGAGGGAGCTTTACTCTGTATCTAACCCCGTGCTGTACCTGCCCTGGGAGTGTTTGATGGGACAGTGTAGAGGGAGCTTTACTCTGTATCTAACCCCGTGCTGTACCTGCCCTGGGAGTGTTTGATGGGACAGTGTAGAGGGAGCTTTATTCTGTATCTAACCCCGTGCTGTACCTGCCCTGGGTGTGTTTGATGCGACAGTGTAGAGGGAGCTTTACTCTGTATCTAACCCCGTGCTGTACCTGCCCTGGGAGTGTTTGATGGGACAGTGTAGAGGGAGCTTTACTCTGTATCTAACCCCCTGTACCTGCCCTGGGAGTGTTTGATGGGACAGTGTAGAGGGAGCTTTACTCTGTATCTAACCCCCTGTACCTGCCCTGGGAGTGTTTGATGGGACAGTGTAGAGGGAGCTTTACTCTGTATCTAACCCGCTGTACCTGCCCTGGGAGTGTTTGATGGGACAGTGTAGAGGGAGCTTTACTCTGTATCTAACCCCCTGTACATGCCCTGGGAGTGTTTGATGGGACAGTATGGAGGGAGCTTTACTCTGTATCTAACCCCGTGCTGTACCTGCCCTGGGAGTGTTTGATGGGACAGTGTCGAGGGAGCTTTACTCTGTATCTAACCCCCTGTACCTGCCCTGGGAGTGTTTGATGGGACAGTGTAGAGGGACCTTTACTCTGTATCTAACCCCCTGTACCTGCCCTGGGAGTGTTTGATGGGACAGTGTAGAGGGACCTTTACTCTGTATCTAACCCCGTGCTGTACCTGACTGGAGAGTGTTTCAGGCAGACACTAGATGCTCAGAATACCCCATTCCCCAGCACTGACATCCATCACCTTGGTGAGAACATCATTTAACCCGAAGATAAGAGATACTCATCAGTTCATCCCCCGGACACAGATCCGGAGGGACATCGAGTGTCCCGAACATTGTTGTACAATGTACTCGATAGTTCATCCCTGGGTCTGGTCCTTTTGGTGATGATTTGAATTTGATGCCCTCCAGTTACTGACTCGTTTTTCCTCATTTACCTGATCAAACTTTGAGCACCTCCCTCAGATCTCGAATTACCTTTGTTCTAATGAAAAGAGCCCAAATTTTTCCCGTCTTTCCTAGTATCATCTCAGTGAATCTCTCTGCGCCCTCTCCATGGCCTTGACATCCTTCCTGGTGTAAGATCCCCAAAACTTGTAATAATATTCAAACTGCAGCCCAACCAATGATTTGTACAGGTTTACATGACCTCTGCCCTTTGGTACTCTACACCACTATTTATAAACAGTATGATCACATGTGCTTTTTTAACCATTTTTAAAGGTTTGTGTAAATGAACCCCTTGTAGGTTTAGAGATATTAACATAACATGGCTAAAATACATTGACCTAAAATGTCTGATATAATGTGCATTATAGGAAAGAGCAGTTTAGTCTGAGTTAGAAACTCAAGCAGGCTCAAACACTGCAGACAGGTCGTCATGGCAACACTGATAAGATATTCCATTCACTGAACCAACTGTTAGAATCTGTAATCAGATCCGCGGAAAGAACAGGGTTTGTCTGTAATTAACCACAATATAAACTTAAACCAGAGTGAGTAAGAGGTTAGATTATTATGTGTGATGTTTATACCTATAATTGTGAAATTATAAGAAATAACAACTAACAGCAGGCAGGGTAGTTTATGGATAATGCGAAAATTACTGAAGAAAAGTAACTGCTGGGAACCAGGGAAAGTGTCTTTGAAAGTCATAGATTAGAGAGGATCTAACTATCTTTTCCTCACTTCCTGCCCAAACTCAGCAGAGAAGACAAAGATGAGTCTGGTGCCATCACTGCAGGGTATAAAAGTGAGGGGAGACTTGATGTAAGGGGACAAGCTCGGGGCGTCCGGGGTTCCATCCAGCGGACTAACCTGGTATCACTTACTGTGGACACGCGGGACTTGCATCTGTACTCTGATTGATGGATCAATGTAAGGTACGGCAGTGGACACAGAATCTGCTCATATTCTATTTGTTAATAAGGTATTAAAGCTGCTGACACTGGACTCTCAAACATGCTAATTAATAAGAAAAGGAATTAGCTGGAATCCTGTATCTCTTTGCTGTTCTATTCCTGTACTCCTTTTAAATGTTTACCATTTAATGTACTTTTTCTACCACTTTCTTCCTCCCAAAATCTATCACCTCACATTTCTCTGCATGTAATTTGATCTGAACGCACTTACTGTCCTCCACAGTTCCCCACGCTCCCTATTTTGGTCTCATCTGAAGATGTTGGTCTTGTGCCCCAGATAACCAACCCCATTTCTCTATTTTGAGGCGAGCAACGGTCCCGACACTGACCCTGTCGATTCCTCATGAATCAAGGGATAGGTGGATAATGCGGCAAGGTGGAGGTACAAGATCAGCCATGGTTTTATTCAATGATGGAGCAGGCATGAAGTGCCGAATTTTCTGTTTTTTTAATTCGTTCCTGGCATGTGGACACCGTTGGCAAGGCCGGCATTTATTGCCCATCCCTAATTGCCCTTGAGAAGGTGGTGGTGAGCCGCCTTCTTGAACCGCTGCAGTCCGTGTGGTGAAGGTGCTCCCACAGTGCTGTTAGAGAGGGAGTGCTATGATTTTGACCCAATGACGATGAAGGGATGGTGATATACTTCCCAGTCAGGGTGGTGTGTGACTGGGAGGGGAACTTGGAGGTGGTGGTGTTCCCATGTGCCTGCTGCCCTTGTGCTTCCAGGTGGTAGAGGTCGCGGGTTTGGGAGGTGCTGAAGAAGAAGCCTTGGCGAGTTGCTGCAGTGCATCTTGTAGATGGTACACACCGCAGCCAGGGGGCGCCGGTGGTGGAGGGAGTGAGTGTTGAAGGTGGTGGATGGTGTGCCAATCAAGCGGCTGCATCGTCCTGGATGGTGTTGAGCTTGACTTGTGCCTTGTAGAAACATAGAAACATTGAAAATAGGTGCAGGAGTAGGCCATTCGGCCCTTCGAGCATGCGGCCCTTCGAGCATGCAATAAGATCATGGCTGATCATTCACCTCAGCACCCCCTTCCTGCTTTCTCTCCATACCTCTTGATCCCTTTAGCCGTAAGAGCCATATCTAACTCTCTCTTGAATATAGCCAATGAACTGGCATCAGCAACTCTCTGCAGGGAATTCCACAGGTTAACAACTCTGAGTGAAGAACTTTCTTCTCATCTCAGTCCTAAAAGGCTTACCCCTTATCCTTAGACTGTGTCCCCTGGTTCTGGACGTCCCCAGCATTGGGAACATTCTACCCGCATCTAACCTGTCCAGTCCATCAGAATTTTATATGTTTCTATGAGATCCCCTCTCATCCATCTAAACTCCAATGAATACAGGCCCAATCGATCCAGTCTCTCCTCATATGTTAGTCCTGCCATCCCGGGAATCAATCTGGTGAACCTTCGCTGCACTCCTTCAATAGCAAGAAGTCCTTCCTCAGATTAGGAGACCAAAACTGAACACAATATTCCAGGTGAGGCTTCACTAAGGCCCTGTACAGCTGCAGTAAGACCTCCCTGCTCCTATACTCAAATCCCCTAGCTATGAAGGCCATTTGCCTTCTTCACCGCCTGCTGTACCTGCATGCCAACTTTCAATGACTGATGTACCATGACACCCAGGTCTCGTTGCACCTCCCCTTTTTCTAATCTTTCACCATTCAGATAATATTCTGCCTTCGTGTTTTTGCCACCAAAGTGGCTAACCTCACATTTATCCACATTATACTGCATCTGCCATGCATTTGACCACTCACCTAACCTGTCCAAGTCACCCTGCAGCCTCTTAGCGTCCTCCTCACAGCTCACACCGCCACCCAGCATAGTGTCATCTGCAAACTTGGAGATATTACACTCAATTCCTTCATCTAAATCATTAATGTATATTGTAAATAGCTAGGGTCCCAGCACTGAGCCCTGCGGCACCCCACTAGTCACTGCCTGCCATTCTGAAAAGGACCCGTTTATCCCAACTCTCTGCTTCCTGTCTGCCAACCAGTTCTCTATCCACGTCAGTACATTACCCCCAATACCATGTGCTTTAATTTTGCACACAAATCTCTTGTGCGGGACCTTGTCAAAAGCCTTTTGAAGTTCCAAATACACCACATCCACTGGTTCTCTCTTGTCCACTCTACTAGTTACATCCTCAAAAAATTCTAGAAGATTTGTCAAGCATGATTTCCCCTTCATAAATCCATGCTGACTTGGACCGATCCTGACACTGCTTTCCAAATGTGCTGCTATTTCATCTTTAATAACTGATTCCAACATTTTCCCCACTACTGATGTCAGGCTAACTGGTCTATAATTTCTCATTTTCTCTCTCCCTCCTTTTTAAAAAAGTGGTGTTACATTAGCTACCCTCCAGTCCATAGAAACTGATCCAGAGTCGATAGATTGTTGGAAAATGATCACCAATGCATCCACTATTTCTCAGGCCACTTCTTTAAGTACTCTGGGATGCAGACTATCAGGCCCCAGGGATTTATCGACCTTCAATCCCATCAATTTCCCTGACACAATTTCCCGCCTAATAAGGGTTTCCTTCAGTTCCTCCTTCTCACTAGACCTTCGGTCCCCTAGTATTTCCGGAAGGTTATTTGTGTCTTGCTTCGTGAAGACAGAACCAAAGTATTTGTTCACTTGGTCTGCCATTTCTTTGTTCCCCATTATAAATTCACCTGATTCTGACTGCAAGGGACCTACGTTTCTCTTCACTAATCTTTTTCTCTTCATATATCTATAGAAGCTTTTGCAGTCAGTTTTTATGTTCCCAGCAAGCTTCCTCTCATACTCTATTTTCACCCTCTTAATTAAACCCTTTGTCCTCCTCTGCTGAATTCTAAATTTCTCCCAGTCCTCAGGTTTGCTGCTTTTTCTGGCCAATTTATATGCCTCTTCCTTGGATTTAACACTATCCTTAATTTCCCTTGTTAGCCATGGTTGAGCCACCTTCCCCGTTTTATTTTTACTCCAGACAGGGATGTACAATTGTTGTAGTTCATCCATGTGATCTTTAAATGTTTGCCATTGTGTATCCACCGTCAACCCTTTAAGTATAATTCGCCAGTCTATTCTAGCCAATTCACGTCTCGTACCATCGAAGTTATCTTGCCTTAAGTTCAGAACCCCAGTCTCTGAATTAACTGTGTCACTCTCCATCTTAATAAAGAATTCAGCATATTATGGTCACTCTTTGCCAAGGGTGCTAACAAGATTAGCCCTTTCTCATTACACATCACCCAGTCTAGGATGGGCAGCCCTCTAGTTGGTTCCTCGACATATTGGTCGAGAAAACCATCTCTAATACACTCCATCGTATTGCTACCAGTTAGGTTAGCCCAATCTATATGTAGGTTAAAGTTGCCCATGATAACTGCTGTACATTTATTGCACGCACCCCTAATTTCTTGTTTGATGCTGTCCCCAACCTCACTACTACTGTTTGGTGGTCTGTACACAACTCCCACTAGCGTTTTCTGCCCTTTGGTATTCCGCAGCTCCACCCATACAGATTCCACATCATCCAAGGTGTTTTGTTAATTTCCTCCTTAACCAGCAACGCTACCCCACTTCCTTTTCCTTTCTGTCTATCCTTCCTGAATGTTGAATATTCCTGGTTGTAGATGGTGGAAAGGCTTTGGGGAGTGAGGAGATGGGACACTTGCCACAGAATACCCAGCCTCTGACCTGCTCTTGTTGCCACAGTATTTATGTGGCTGGTCCGGTTAAGTTTCTGGTCAGTGGTGACCCCAGGATGTTGATGGTGGGGGATTCGGCGATGGTAATGCTGTTGAATGTTGTGGGGCAGTGGTTAGACTCTCTCTTGTTGGAGCTAGTCATTGCCTGGCACTTGTGTGGCGCAAATGTCACTTGCCATTTATCAGCCCAAGCCTGAATGTTGTCCAGGTCTTGCTGCATGTGGGCACGGACTGCTCCATTATCTGAGGAGTTGCAAATGGAACTGAACACTGTGCAATCATCAGCGAACATCCCCCACTTTTGACCTTATGATGGAGGGAAGGTCATTGATGAAGCAGCTGAAGATGGCTGGGCCTAGGACACTGCCCTGAGGAACTCCTGCAGCGATGTCCTGGACTTGGGTTTATAAATAGTGGAATGGAATATAAAAGCAAAGAGATCATGCTTGAACCTTATAACATAAAAACATAAGAAGTAGGAGCAGGAATCGGCCATTTGGCCCCTCGAAACGGGTCCCGCCATTCAGTAAATCACTGGTTAAGCCTCAGCTGGAGTATTGTAGACAATTCGGGTCACTACACTTCAGGAAAGATGCAAGGGCCTCAGAAAGGGTACAGCGGAGGGTTACCAGGACTCCAGTCATGAGGAGAGGTTAGAAAAGTTCGGCCTGTTCTCCTTGGCACAAAGAAGGTTAAGAGGTGACCCAGCAGAAGGTTTCAAGGCCATGAGAGGTTTGATCGAGTAGAAAGAGAAAAAATATTCTCTCTGGCAAGTGCATCAGTAGCTAGAGGTCATAGATTCCAAATCATTGGCAAAAGATCGAGAGGGGAGATGAGAAGAATTGTTTTCACTTGGGCGAGTGGTCGGGATCGCGACTCCACGAACTGAAAAGGTGGTAGAACCTGATTCCACAAATCATTTTAAGAGAGAGTTGGACAGGTGCTTGAGAATAAGCAACTTTCAGGGTTACAGGCAAAACACGGGAATGTGGGACTAAGCACAACTGGTCTTTCAAACAGCCAGCACAGGCATGATGGGCTGAATGGACCTCCTTGTGTGCTGTACCTTTCTATGGTTCTATGACATCATATACCTTTTGTTATATATGTGGACTTGTATTGACTCTGTACAGCCACCAGAGGGCTCATTCACCGGAGTCCCAAGGGATCCCATAATCCCTTGGGGGCACAGGTATTTAAGGAGGCTTCACAGGTTGGAGAGGCACTCTGGAGACCTGCAATAAAAGACTAAGGTCACACTTTACTTTGAGCTCACAGTGTTCAGTCTGACTCTTTCTCCATACATAACAACTGGCGATGAGATATAGATAGCGAACACAAAGATGCAGAGAACAGTGGGGCATCTTGGAGAAATTTTCGGAGGGAGATGATTGGGAAACTTTTGTGGAGGACTCGATCAATACTTTGTGGCCAATGAGCTAGATGGGGAAGAGAGCAATGCCAAACTTAGAGCGATCCTCCTCACCGTCTGTGGGGCACCAACGTATGGCCTCATGAAGAATCTGCTCACTCCAGCGAAACCCACGAAGAAATCGTATAATGATTTGTGCACACTGGTCCGAGAGCATTTGAACCCGAAGGAAAGTGTTCTGATGGTGAGGTACCGGTTCTACACCTACAAAAGGTCTGAAGGCCAGGAAGTGACGAGTTATGTCGCCGAGCTAAGACGCCTTGCAGGATATTGCAAATTTGAAGGACATTTGGAGCACATGCTCAGAGACTTTTTCGTACTTGGCATTGGCAACGAAACCATACTTCGCAATCTTTTGACTGTAGAGACCCCAACCTTGAGTAAGGCCATAGCGATAGCCCAGGCGTTCATTGCCACCAGTGACAATACGAAGCAAATCTCTCAGCACACAAGTGCTGCTACAAGTACTGTGAACAGTGATGTTGTTTTCAAATCGTAATGTACAGGGCAGGTCACACATACCTGCAGCTACACGTCCGCAGATGTCTCAGAGTCCACCATCAAGGGTGATGAATGCAAGGCCATTAACAACTTGTTGGGGCTGCAGGGGTGATCATCGTTTCCATTCATGCCGATTCAAAGAGTACGTTTGCAAGGGCTGTGAAACAATGGGACACCTCCAACGAGTTGCAGGCGAGCTGCTAAGCCTGTTAAACCTACAAACCACCACGTTGCAGAGGAGGATAGATCCATGGAGGATCACTACGAACCAGAGTCTCAGATAAGGAGGCAGAGGTACATGGGGTGCACACATTCACCACGAATTGTCCCTCGATAATGCTGAATGTTGAACTAAATGGACTCCCGGTGTCAATGGAGCTGGACACGGGCATGAGCCAGTTCATCATGGGCAAAAAGACTTTCGAAAGGTTGTGGTGCAACAAGGCCTCAAGGCCAGTCTTATCTCCAGTTTGCACGAGACTAAGAACTTACACAAAAGAACTGATTCCTGTAATCGGCAGTGCTACTGTAAAGGTCTCCTACGATGGAGCGGTGCACAAGCTACCACTCTGGGTGTTACCGGGCGATGATCCCACGCTGCTTGGCAGGAGCTGGCTGGGAAAGATACGCTGGAACTGGGACGACGTCCGAGCGCTATTGCCCGCTGACGACATTTCGTGTGCCCAGGTCTTAAACAAATTTCCTTCACTGTTCGAACCAGGCATCGGGAAATTCCAAGGAGCAAAAGTGCAGATCCACCTAATTCCGGGGGCGCGGCCCATCCATCACAAGGTAAGAGCACTATTGTACATGATGAGAGAAAGGGTAGAGATCGAGCTAGACCGGTTGCAAAGAGAGGGCATAATTTCACCGATCGAGTTCAGCGAGTGGGCCAGTCCTATTGTCCCAGTCCTCAAGGGAGACGGCACCGTCAGAATCTGTGGCGATTACAAAGTAACTATCAATCGTTTCTCCCTGCAGGACCAATACCCACTACCAAAGGCCAACAACCTCTTTGCAATGCTGGCGGGAGGAAAGACGTTCACGAAACCGGATCTGACTTCAGCCTATATGATGCAGGAACTAGAGGAATCATCGAAGGCCCTCACCTGCATCAACACACACAAAGTCTTTTTGTTTATAACAGATGCCCGTTTGGAATCCGATCAGCGGCGGCGATATTCCAGAGAAACATGGAAAGTTTACTGAAGTCGGTCCCGCGCACCGTGGTCTTCCAGGATGACATCTTGGTCACAGGTCAGAACACAGTCGAGCATCTGCGGAATCTGGAGGAGGTTCTTAGGCGACTGAACCATGTGGGGCTCAGGTTAAAACGCTCGAAGTGCGTTTTCCTGGTGCCTGAAGTGGAGTTCCTGGGAAGGAGGATTGCGGTGGACGGCATCAGGCCCACCAACGCGAAGACGGAGGCAATCGAGAACGCACCGAGGCCACAGAACATAACAGAGATGCGGTCGTTTCTGGGACTCTTGAACTACTTTGGTAACTTCTTACCGGGTTTCAGCACATTGTTAGAACCACTGCATGTTTTACTATGAAAAGGGGGCGAATGGGTTTGAGGCAAAAGCCAAGAAAATGCCTTTGTAAAAGCGAGAAAATTGTTATGCTCAAACAAATTGCTTGTGTTGTATGATCCATGTAAGCGTTTGGTACTGGCATGTGATGCGTCATCATATGGCGTCGGGTGTGTATTGCAACAAGCTAATGATTTCGGGAAACTGTAACCAGTTGCTTATGCATCCAGGAGTCTGTCGAAGGCTGAGAGAGCCTACAGCATGATTGAGAAAGAAGCGTTAGTGTGTGTCTGTGGGGTAAAGAAAATGCATCAATACCTGTTTGGACTAAAATTCGAATTGGAAACTGACCATAAGCCAGCTATATCCCTGTTTTCCGAGAGTAAAGGGATAAATACCAAAACATCGGCCCGCATCCAGAGATAGACGCTCACGTTGTCCACATACAACTACGCTATCCGCCACAGGCCAGGCACAGAAAACTGCGCCGATGCTCTCAGTAGGCTGCCATTGCCCACCACGGGGGTGGAAATGGCGCACCCCGCAGATCTAGCCATGGTTATGGAAGCATTTGAGAGTAAACAATCACCCATCACTGCCCGGCAGATCAAAACCTGGACAAGCCAGGACTCCTTATTATCTCTAGTCAAAAACTGTGTGCTTCACGGGAGCTGGTCCAGTGTCCCAGTTGAAATGCAGGAAGAGATAAAGCCGTTCCAGGCGCAAAGGTGAAATGTCTATACAGACAGACTGCCTTCTGTGGGGCAATCGAGTAGTGGTCCCCAAGAAGGGCAGAGACACCTTCATCAATGACCTCCACAGTACCAACCCAGGCATCGTAATGATGAAAGCAATAGCCAGATACCATGTGTGGTGGCCCGGTATGGATGCGGACTTAGAGTCCTGTGTTCACAGATGTAATACATGCTCGCAGTTAAGCAATGTACCCAGGGAGGCGCCACTAAGTTTATGGTCTTGGCCCTCCAAACCGTGGTCTAGGGTACACGTTGACAATGCAGGCCCGTTCTTGGATAAAATGTTCCTTGTGGTTGTAGACGCATACTCCAAGTGGATTGAATGTAAGATAATGTCGGCAAGCACGTCCGCTGCCACTACTGAAAGCCTGCGGGCCATGTTTGCCACACACGGCCTACCCGATGTCCTGGTGAGTGACAATGGGCCATGTTTTACCAGTGCTGAGTTCAAAGAATTCAATATCCATAACGGAATCAAACATGTCACATCTGACCCGTTTAAACCAGCGTCCAATGGTCAGGCAGAGAGAGCAGTGCAAACCATCAAGCAAGACTTGAAGAGGGTAACTGCAAGCTCACTGCAGACTTACCTATCCCGAGTCCTGCTTAGCTACCGCACGAGACCCCACTCACTCACTGGGATCCCACTTGTTGAACTGCTCATGAAAAGAGCACTTAAGACAAGGCTCTCGTTAGTTCACCCTGATCTACATGAACAGGTAGAGAGCAGGCGGCTTCAACAAAGTGCATACCATGATAGCGCAAATGTGTCACGCGAGATTGAAATCAATGATCCTGTATTTGTATTAAATTATGGACAAGGTCCCAAGTGGCTTCCCGGCACTGTCGGGGCCAAAGAGGGGAGCAGGGTGTTTCGGGTCAAACTTTCAAATGGACTCATTCACCGGAAACACTTGGACCAAATCAAACTCAGATTCACGGACTACCCTGAGCAACCCACCTTGGACCCTACCTTTTTTGATCACCCAACACACACCAATGGCAACTGACACCATGGTTGACCACGAAGCAGAACACATCATCCACAGCAGCCCAGCAGTGCCCAACACACCAGGCAGCCCAGCAAGGCCAGCTGCACAGCAGCCCAGCGAGGGCCCAACAAATGATTCAACAACACCAGCTTTCACACCGAGATGATCAACCAGGGCAAGAAGGGCCCCAAATCCTTACACTATTGACTTTGGGGGGGAATGTTGTTATATATGTGGACTTGTATTTACTCTGTACAACCACCAGTGGGCTCATCCCCTGGAGTCCCAAGGGATCCCATAATCCCTTGGGAACACAGGTACTTAAGGAGACTTCACAGGTTGGAGAGGCACTCTGGAGACCTGCAATAAAAGACTTCGGTCACACTTTACTCTGACTCTTTCTCCATACACAACACCTTTCCCTTAGCCATGGTATGTGATCATCTTGTTTTCATATTACATCACGATATCAAAAGTTACAAAAATTGCAGATCGGAGAAACTATTGAGAACCTATAACGTTATAGTAACTCAATTAATGAGCTGAATTCGATGCGTTCTCAATGGCATCCCGAATGTGATGCGGGAAAAGATAGAAGGCGAATTGGACCACCTGCTGAGGGAAGGCATCATCTCACCAGTCGAATTCAGTGACTGGGCGAGCCCGATTGTGCTGGTGCTCAAGGCGGATGGGTTGGTCAGGATATGTGGCGATTACAAGGCCACCATCAATCGGGTGTCACTCCAAGACCAGTACCCGCTACCGAGAGCGGAGGACCTCTTTGCGACGCTATCCGGTGGCAAACTTTTTTCAAAATTGGATCTGACCTCAGCTTACATGACCCAGGAGCTAGTGAGTGAGTCGGAGAAGCTGACCACCATCACGACACACAAGGGGTTGTTTGTGTACAACAGATGTCCGTTCGGGATTCGCTCGGCCGCCGCGATCTTCCAACGAAATATGGAAAGCCTCCTCAAGTCGATTCCAGGGATGGTGGTTTTTCAGGACAACATCTTCATTACAGGTTGCGATACTGATGAACACCTCCACAACCTGGAGGAGGTGCTACGCAGACTGGACCGGGTAGGGCTGCGACTGAAAAAGGTGAAGTGCGTCTTCCTAGCTCCAGAGGTAGAATTCCTGGGGATGAGGGTAGCAGTAGATGGGATCAGCCCTACTGCATCCAAGACGGAAGTGATCCAGAGAGCACCCAGACCCCGTAACACGACGGAGCTGCGTTCGTTCCTGGGGCTCCTGAACTATTTTGGTAACTTTCTTCCCAAATTGAGCATGCTGCTAGAGCCGCTACACGTGCTCCTGCACAAAGGTCACGAATGGGTCTGGGGGGGCAGCCAGGAAAGGGCTTTTAATAGAGCACGCAATTTGTTATGTTCCAACAATCTGTTAACGCTATATGACCCATGTAAGAAACTTGTGTTAACGTGCGATGCGTCGTCCTATGGTGTCGGGTGTGTGTTGCAGCATGTCAATGTCAAGGGTCAGTTACAGCCGGTAGCTTATGCCTCCAGGAGTCTGTCCCAGGTAGAAAGGGGCTACGGGATGGTAGAAAAGGAGGCGCTCGCATGTGTATATGCGGTAAAAAAAATGCACCAGTACCTGTTTGGCAGGAAATTTGAGCTGGAGACAGATCACAAACCCCTAACGTCCCTTTTGGCCGACAACAAGGCCATAAATGCAAACGCATCAGCCCGCATACAGAGGTGGGCACTCACGTTAGCTGCCTATGACTACACAATTCGGCACAGACCGGGCACCAAAAACTGCGCCGATGCACTCAGCAGGCTCCCACTAGCCACCACTGAGGGGGCTACCGAGCATGGTGCTGAGATGGTCATGGCTGTGGAAGCTTTCGGAAGCGAAGGCTCACCCGTGACAGCCCGTCAGATT
The DNA here is from genome assembly GCF_044704955.1 of Pristiophorus japonicus. Taxonomy (NCBI): domain Eukaryota; kingdom Metazoa; phylum Chordata; class Chondrichthyes; family Pristiophoridae; genus Pristiophorus; species Pristiophorus japonicus. The sequence continues at coordinate 4,196,596 of NC_091983.1, read as the reverse complement.
AAAGTCTGGACAAATAGAGACCCGCTATTGTCTCTAGTCGAGAAATGTGTCCTGAATGGGGACTGGGCAGCTACGTACAGGGCATGCCCTGAGAAATTTAAACCATTTCACAGGCGCAAGGATGAACTCTCGATTCAGGCCGATTGCCTACTGTGGGGAAACCGTGTAGTCATGCCCCAGATGGGCAGAGAGGTGTTCATCAGAGAACTCCACAATGATCACCCGGGCATTGTCACGATGAAGGCAATTGTCAGGTCACACGTTTGGTGGCCAGGGATAGACGCAGATCTGGAACTTTGTGTTCGCAGGTGCAACACGTGTACCCAGCTGGGCCATGCGCCCAGGGAATCCCCCCTTAGCCCCTGGCCATAGCCCGCCAAGCCATGGCCACGCATCCATGTGGACTACGCAGGTCCTTTCATGGGGAAAATGTTTTTGGTTGTAGTAGACGCCTACTCCAAATGGGTCGAGTGTGACATTTTAAATTCAAGCACATCCTCTGCCACGGTAGAAAGTCTACGGGCAATGTTCGCCGCCCACGGTCTACCGGACATCTTGGTCAGCGACAATGGCCCGTGCTTCACAAGCACTGAATTCCAGAACTTCATGGCAGGCAATGGAATTAACCATGTCAGAACGGCACCATTCAAGCCGGCCTCAAATAATCAAACAGGGGATGCTCAGATTCCAAGGGGGTTCCCTACAAACCCGCTTATTACGCCTCCTGTTGGCCTATAGATCCCGACCACACTCGCTCATAGGGGTTCCACCCGCAGAGCTACTAATGAAAAGGACGCTCAAAACCCGATTATCCCTTATACACCCCACCATGAAAGAAATTGTCGAGAGCAGGCGCCAGCCACAATATCACTACCATGACAGGAATGCGAGGGCGCGATGTATTGATGTAAATGATCCTGTTTTTGTCCTCAACTACGCTGCAGGGCCCAAATGGCTCGCAGGCACTGTGGTTGCCAAAGAGGGAAATAGGATTCTGGTAGTTAAACTTACCAATGGACAAATCTGCCGCAAACATGTGGATCAAACAAAAAGGAGGTTCAGCAACCCCATAGAAGAAGCAGAGGAAGAACACGATATAGAGTTCACTCCACCACAGGTGACCGCACACCGGAACCAAAGGGAGGAGAGCCCAGTCACTGTGGGCGGTCCGGACAGGCCTGAGGCACCGCAAACAGCAGACACTCAGGCCAGCGCCCAACAACCGGAGCCCCAACTCAGGCGCTCTACAAGGGAGCGTAAACCACCAGAGAGACTTAACCTGTGATCCCAATAAGACTTTGGGGGGGGAGGTGATGTCATGTACACAACCAGCATTGTAACCCATGTATAAACTGACCTAAGTTGTACACCGTGAGAACACTGACCACTAGGTGGGAGACACTCCTAACCTGGACCTTCAGGTATAAAAGGGGAAGCTCCACCCACCTTCATCACTTGAATGCAAAGGAATAAAGGACAGGTCACAGACTGATATTCTCTCAAGCATGGGCCTCGTGTGCATTTATACTGTGTGGTAAGGACGTATCAGTTTGGATTTCTGCACAGGGAGGAGGGAGAGTGTGTGGGGGATGTGAATTTACAGCTTTGGGGGAACAAGAGAGGAAAGAATGTCCCAAACACACTTGAACTCAGAGTCTCAGAAGAAGGGATCGGCAATTTAGGATTGAGATGAGGAGAATTTCTACATTCAGAAGGTGGTGAGTCTTTGGAATTCCCTACCTCAGAAGGCTGTGGCTGCCTGCTCAGTCATCGAGTATATTCAGGACTGACAGATTTTAGGATACTAAGGGAATCAAGCGATACGGCAAGTGGAGTTGAGGTAGAAGATCAGAAATGATCTTAATGCGCTGAAAATTGTAGCCTCACCGGGTGGGTAAGAAGTGCACATGGACCCAGCGAGGCCTGACATGCGCCGAAAGCCAGCTTTTCCGATCTGTCAAAATTTCTTCAGGAAGGACATCCGCACGGGAGAGATTGGGCTATTTGCCCAACTCTTGCCCAGCGAATGTCTTTCAAACTTTCACACCTGGTAAAAGCAGGCGCATAGCTTACTTTTACCAGCGTAACACTTTTAAAACCTATAAAAATTAAATTTAATCATTCATTTTTATGTTAAAATCCCTGTCTGTTTTAACCCTATTAAAACATTCAAAAAAAATTCCAAAAGAAATGTTTTTTCTAAAACATTTAATTTCAATTAATTTTAAATATGTGAGGTATTTTTTTATTTATTGTGCTGTGTTCCGGTGTTTTGGGGGCATTCTCATTGATAGGAATGGGAGCTCGTACAAACGGAGTTCCCATTATTATCAAAGAGAATAATACCCAGTGATTGGTGGTCCAGGCCCATGTGATTGCAACATAGACGTCCGTATGTGGAAGACAGACCGCCATACACTGCGCAGCAAATGAAGGCCTCAGATTGGAATCTAACGTTTCTCCGGGACCAACAAGTAGTTTTGTCGATTTTTTTCGGGTCAGAGGCATTCGTACAAAGGAAGCCTCCAACCGCAATTTTCCCCCCATTGACTGGTGGAGCAGGCTCAAGGGGTCGAATGGCCTACTCCTGTTTTTATTTCTTATGTTCTTAATTGTCTGTTCTGAATTTTTACCTTGTACTTACAGTGATAACTTTTGTAAACTCCTTTTACAGGGAATTAGAAGGGATCGAGAAATTCAAACCAAACATCACGCCAAGGTCTGATTGAGTCACTCGATTCCCCAGGACCCGAATATCATCGGATTTTGAATATGGAAGGAAGCACCAATCTCAGCGGGCAGAAACCATACACGTGCTGAGAGTGTGGACGAGGCTTCAACCAATCACCTGGCCTGTCAATGCACAAATGCAGTCACTCGAGGGAGGAATGGTGTAAATGTGGAGACTGTGGGAAGGGATTCGGTTCGCCATCCCAGCTGGAAACCCATCGGCGCTGCCACACTGGGGAGAGGCCGTTCACCTGCTCCGTGTGTGGGAAGGGATTCAACACTTCATCTGGCCTGCAGAAGCACGCGATAGTTCACACTAACGAGAGACCATTCGATGTGCTCTCAATGTGGGAAGAGGTTTAGGCGCTCGTTCCACCTGCGGATACACCAACGCAGTCACACCATGGAGAGGCCGTTCAGCTGCCCTGTGTGTGGGAAGGGATTCACTCATTCCTCCCGCTTAATGGTGCATCAGCGAGTGCACACTGGGGAGAGGCCGTTCACCTGCTCCCTGTGAGGGAGGGGATACACTTTGTCATCCACCCTGTTGAAACACCAACAAGATCACATGTGACTGCAGGGGTTGGATTCTACTGTTTTTGCTGCTGTTAATCACATTCGGGACTGAACCATGTTCATTTTGACCATTGGGCTCAAGTTTAATATTCTGGGTATCAGGCAAATAAATCAGCTTCGTTTTCAACATATTGTCATAGCTTTCTCGTCCCTGTTGACTGACAGCAAAGTCCCCGAGCAGTTTAATCTCAAGGCGTGTAAGGAACGTGTCCTAGCCGCTCTCTTCCATGCTTCCAAGCTCCGAGGCACGGAACAGAAGGCTCCTTTACAGCTGTGGTTAGATTCAGGAAGAACAGTGATGAATGCTGGAAGCGTGCTGTCAAATCAGAGATCGGTGTAAAACTGCAATCTATTCCTGACTGAAAGTGAAATGGCAGCTTTAAGATTCAATTTACTCTCCTCCCTTCTCACCGTCCAGGGCCCCAACCACTCCTTCCAGGGGAAACAGCGATTTACTTGTACTTCTTTGAATTTAGTATACTGTATTCGCTACTCACGATGTGGTCCCCTCTACATTGGGGAGAACAAACGCAGATTGGGTGACTGCTTTGCGGAACACCTCTGCTCAGTCACAAGTCTGACTCTGAGTTTCCGGTCTTTTGTCATGTTATTTCTCCAGACCACTCCCACTCTGACCTCTTTGTCCTCGACCTCCTACACCAGTCTAATGAAGCTCAACGTAAACGCGATGAACAGCACCTCATCTTTTGTTCAGGCACTTTACAGCCTTCCGGACTCAACATCAAGTTCAACAATTTCAGACCATAACCACGCTCCCATTTTTGAGTACAGCAGCTGTTGATCATGCTGTTCCCATGTCATCATCATAGGCAGTCCCTCGAAGCGAGGATGACTTGCTTCCACACCACGTGGAGTCGGAGGAAATGTATTAGCATGGATAGAGAATTGGCTGGCAAGCAGAAAGCAGAGAGTCAGGATAAATGGGTCCTTTTCGGGTTGGAAATCGGTGGTTAGTGGTGTGCCACAGGGATCAGTGCTGGGACCACAACTGTTTACAATGTACATAGATGACCTGGACGAGGGGACAGAGTGTAGTGTAACAAAATTTGCAGATGACACAAAGATTAGTGGGAAAGCGGGTTGTGTAGAGGACACAGAGAGGCTGCAAGGAGATTTAGATAGGTTAAGTGAATGGGCTAAGGTTTGGCAGATGGAATACAATGTCGGAAAATGTGAGGTCATCCACCTTGGAAAAAAAAACAGTAAAAGGGGATATTATTTGAATGGGGAGAAATTACAACATGCTGCGGTGCAGAGGGACCTGGGGGTCTTTGTGCATGAATCCCAAAAAGTTAGTTTGCAGGTGCAGCAGGTAATCAGGAAGGCGAATGGAATGTTGGCCTTCATTGCGAGAGGGATGGAGTACAAAAGCAGGGAGGTCCTGCTGCAACTGTACAGGGTATTGGTGAGGCCGCACCTGGAATACTGCGTGCAGTCTTGGTCACCTTACTTAAGGAAGGCTATACTGGCTTTGGAGGGGGTACAGAGACGATTCACTAGTCTGATTCCGGAGATGAGGGGGTTACCTTATGATGATAGATTGAGTAGACTGGGTCTTTACTTGTTGGAGTTCAGAAGGATGAGGGGTGATCTTATAGAAACATTTAAAATAATGAAAGGGATAGACAAGATAGAGGCAGAGAGGTTGTTTCCACTGGTCGGGGAGACTAGAACTAGGGGGCACAGCCTCAAAATACGGGAGAGCCAATTTAAAACCGAGTTGAGAAGGAATTTCTTCTCCCAGAGGGTTGTGAACCTGTGGAATTCTCTGTCCAAGGAAGCAGTTGAGGCTAGCTCATTGAATGTATTCAAGTCACAGATAGATAGATTTTTAACTAATAAGGGAATTAAGGGTTATGGGGAGCGGGCGGGTAAGTGGAGCTGAGTTCACAGCCAGATCAGCCATGATCTTGTTGAGTGGCGGAGCAGGCTCGAGGGGCTAGATGGCCTACTCCTGTTCCGAATTCTTATGTTCTTATAAAAAGGATGAGTTCACAGGTGTTTCGAATGGAACCCGAACTACATCCCGAAGGGTGGAAGATGCCTGTGCGTGGATTGTTTTAATGTGGGGTGACCATTGCACACCAGCCACCCCACGGGCTTGACAGAGCTAGGTCCTGGTCCAGTGGCAAAGATTACCCAGGACGACTGGAGACCTGCTCTGCTGCACGGACCTAGTGCGCACACATATCGCAGTGTGGGCTGGGCCCGTGCTGTCCCTGGGCCCCTGGCCCCAAACTCATGCCTCCCCTGGGCCCCGATCACATCCCCACAGTCTCTCGCCGCTCCTTCGCCCCGATCTCGCCGCTCCTGCTGCATCTGCCCACGCTCCAATCACCGACCTGGACCTTGCTGACATCACTCTTTATATTTAGAATGAGAATGTGTATGTAAACTGTTGCCTGTCACGATGTAGTTGTGTGCTCTGACCAGTAGATGGTGCAATGGAGTGAGTTTCTGACTTTTCTCTCCAAACTCAGTTATCTTGTACATTAAAAATAAACCTATTCATCAACTGACACTTTGCAACACCATTGTGGGGTACAGTAGCATAGTGGTTATGTTACTGGACTAATGATCTGGAGATACAACTTCAAATCCACGGCAGCTGGGGAGTTTAAATTCAGTTAATTAAATAAATCGGGAATGAAAAGCTAGTATCAGTAATGGTGACCATGAAACTACTGGATTGTCATAAAAACAGTCTCGAAAAGAAATCTGCTGTCTGTACACGGTCTGACCTATATATGACTCCAGACCCACAGCAATGTGGTGGACTCTTAACTGCCCTCTGAAATAACAAGCCACTCAGCTGTATAAGGCGGCTCAGCACCCCCTTCTCGAGGGCAATTCGGGATGGGCAATAAATGTTGGTCTTTTTAAATGACGCCCGCATCCAATGAATAAAAAAAAGATGCACAAGGATATTTTTACAAAACACAAAATGTAGAAATGTAATAAAGAACAGAATACATAAAATCTGCTGAAAGGTTCAATTAAAATACAGCTAGCTTATTTTTCTTTTTTAAAAAAAAGAACAGAGCATATTCTTGTCAAATAAATGTTCACAATTTTATGGGTGCACTTATGCGGTCTGTTTCAGGTTTAATCAGTGTTGTATCTGTGATTGCTGAATTGCAAAATGGTTTCTCACTTCAAATCCAATAAAGAACTTCTGGAATAGAATCATACCACAGTTATAATCTCTGCAGTGGGCCAATAAAATACTCTCATGGGAACTACTTCCAACAATCACTGGAGCACAAACCAGTGTATTTCCCAGTCATGGCTCAGCAGCCAATGTAATGACTTCGTTAAATCACGCTTTTAGCATATCTTTTCAAATATAAAATGGCACCAAGCAAGGCTATGTTTATCAGTACTTTAAAACATCTTTTTAAAAGTCTATTCATCTCGGGACCACTAAGAAAAGATTAACTCAGTCTATGAGTTACATGTCAGTTAAACAATTGGAACAAAACATCAAATCAGTAACATATGAAACAACTGAAACCACCAGTAATGCTACTCCTCAATTCAGTTATGTGATCTACTTTGAGAACTATACATTCAAAATCATTTGAAACTTTCTCAACCCACAGTGGCAAATTACAACTAAATGACCAGCAGAAAGTTCTCATTTCTTTCCTTTTTTGAAGCAATAGATAGAAAAATAGTTGCAACTTGGGTTCCGGAATTCATCGTGCAGCCAGGCTTATAATAGAACTGTACAAATTAATGCAAGAAACCATAAAATATAAAAAGGGTCATTTAGGGCATCAAATAATTCCTTCCACAGTTCATGTACAAAATCTCCTTACTTAAACTCTATCATTTAACTTCCTGAAGAAAGATTCTCCAGAATCTCCCTTCAGGATACCCATGTAATTTTAGATCATACAACCTTGACTTCTATAGCATGACATGCCCTAACAGCTCAGGATCAACTCTGTTCTTGTACCATTCAATTATCACCATTTTTTCTGATCACCTCTCTCTCCCCTGGGCTCAGCTACAGTTATGTTATTTGTTTTATCTTTTTTTTCCCCTCATCCCTGTGTGAGGCACCTTAGGATTGTTTTCTACAATGAAGGCACTATATGAATACAAACTGTTGCTTTATCAGTACTTACACTGACAATTCTTAATCCCATTCCTGAGCAGATAGTCATGTTATTTTTAAAAAGGTTTCAAATCAACATTGCATCAACTCTATTTAGTGGAAGTTTGCTATACATAGAAATATGACTTGCATTGAGTATTGTTAATTTATACTTGGGTCCACCAGTTTTAGTCGATGTTACATAATCTACTTGTATTTATATTACTTATTCCTCTCTGCACTTAAAAACTTGAGCATATCTTTCTTAATCTATGTCATTAAAAAGGAAGCCAGTACTGTGAGGCTCTCCTTATAATTTAAAACCCCAAGACTATCTTGGTCACCTCTTTTTGAATCCTTGGAACACATCTCTTCTAAAGCAGATGAAAACTGCCTGAAATTCCAAAATCAGAGGTTCAATTTCCCCCAGTTATCTGCGCCGTTTGTATGGTGCACGTCGGTTTTTTTGATCTAAATTAAAATATCCAAGTTTCCCCAAAGTTTGAGCACCAGTGTAACTCGGTTAGTTACAGTTTTTTTAGATTCGTTATTTTTTGTATCATGGGGGCGTAACCTGATGTCTGCACCAGTTTTTCACATTTATGCAAGTTTGGCCGACTTACATTTTTCCTCGGACGGCCTGTGTGGCCACTCCCAAAAAACCTTCTGGGCACTTAAGAAAAGCCAGCACACATTAAGAAAATCGGCGCAGAAAGACGCCATTGTTTTTAGGCAAAGTTTTGGAGGGAGTCAAGAACACATTAAATATGCATCATGAAGTTTAATATTTTTAAAACTGAAAACACAAAATGGAAGTCTTAATGCAATTCTTTCATTTTGGATTCTTTTTCAAAGTGCCACACCACCGCCAAACGGCTCGAGAGTCAGAGCGTCGGCCAGCAGAATCAGTCCCTCGCCCGGACACAGGGGCTCGGATTCAAAAGAAGCCCGGGGGAGTGGGGGAAGCTGAGCTGTAGGGATGGGACCCGTTAGACTATGCTACAGTATCTAATGTGGCGGGGGTATTGCTGGTACCCCCGAGGCCGTGTTTGGGCCAAGCCTCGAGCCCGGTGAGGAGATGTTTGCTCGGTGGTGGGATGGTACTTTGCAAAAAATCTAAACTTGAAGAATTGCATTTGACTTCATTGCCCCAAATGTCCTTATTTGAATGCCTAGCTTTTGTTCGAAGCAAGCCGATTGCGCATGCGCAGACCTGGGTGTGGTTGATACTAGGACGTCAACCTTGGGGAGAGAGAACAAAGAAGCTTTAAGTCCTTATCCTGCTGTTCCCATGTACACCTCCTCCAGACCCAACTTTTGCTTCTTTCCTTGTCCCATTACCATCGCCTTTTGCCTTGCAGCATCAGCGCTTTTGTCATTCAATCTCCCACCCTATCACAGACCTTCCATTTTGTTCTTTCCCCTCTCCCTCTTTCCCTGCCTTCACACTGGCTTAAAACCATCTACATTTCTAAATTTTTTCCAGTTCTGATGAAATGTCATTGAGCTGAAACATTAATTCTGTTTTCTCCCCACAGATGCTGCCCGAGCATTTCCAGCATTTTCTCTTTTATCTCAGGTTTTCGGCAGCCACAGTATTTTACTTTTATACCAGTGTAGAACTGAACCCCATCAGAGTCAGCACCTTCAGGGGAGGAGAGGGAGGGGAACCAGTGAGTGTAGAACTGAACCCAGACAGAGTCAGCACCTTCAGGGAAGGAGAGGGAGGGGAACCAGTGAGTGTAGAACTGAACCCAGCCAGAGTCAGCACCTTCAGGGGAGGTGAGGGAGGGGAACCAGTGATGTAGAACTGAACCCAGACAGAGTCAGCACCTTCAGGGGAGGAGAGGGAGGGGAACCAGTGATGTAGAACTGAACCCAGACAGAGTCAGCACCTTCAGGGGAGGGAGAGGGAGGGGAACCAGTGATGTAGAACTGAACCCAGCCAGGGTCAGCACCTTCAGGGGAGGGAGAAAAGTCAACCAAAAAGAAAAATGATGGAGTTGGTGCGATGGGTTTGGATTTCAGCACAGGGAGGAGAGAGAGTGTGTGGGGTGGTGATTTAGAACTTTAGGGGAACAAGAGAGGAAAGAATTTTCCATACGAACTAGAATTGTCTGATCTGAATTTCTATCCTGTACTTAACATGATGCCTATTGTAAACTCCTTTCACAGTGTATTAGAAGCATAGGATTTGCAGGAGGGAAACTAAATCCAAACATCACATCAAGATCTGACAGAGATCTGACACTCGATTCAACAGGACCTGAATATCATTGCCCTTTGAATGTGGATTAGAAATGTTTTAACCAGTTACACAGCCTGAAAAAACATCGCACCATTCACAGCGGGGAGAAACCGTACACGTGTTGTGTGTGTGGACCAGGCTTCAACTGATCGTCCAGCCTGGAGAGACACAAGGACACCCGCACCACGGAGAAACCGTGGGAATGTGGGGACTGTGGAAGGGATCCAACTCCCCGTCTGAACTGGAAATTCAATCGATGCACTCACACCGGGGAAAGGCCGTTCATCTGCTCCATGTGTGGGAAGGAATTCACTCAGTCATCCCACCTGCTGACACATCAGCAAGTTCATAAACACAGGGGTTGGATGCTGCTGTTATTGCTACTGTAAATCACATCCAGGACTGAACCATGTTCATTCTGCCAGTTAGGGTTTGTTGCTGCTGATGTTAATAATCCCCTTAACTGGGCTGGAGTTTAATATTCTGGATGTGGGCCAAATAAATCAGTTTTGTTTTACACAGATTGTTTTAGATTTTGCATGTTCCCTCCTGAGTGTTTAACATCACCTGGCTGGGGGGAGGATCATACGGGGGGAACAGAACTTCAGCCTGGACACCGTTGTTCAGGGCCACACTGAGGGGCAAACGGCACTTTGGCCTTTCTCGTCTCTCTTCACTGACAGAAAAGTCTCCATGTGGGTTAATGTTGGGGCGAGCATGAAATGTGTCCCAGCTGCTCTCTTCCATGGTTCAGAGCTCTTAGGCATGGAATGGAAGGCTCCTTTACAACTGTGTTTAGAGTCAGGAATAATAGCAGTGAATGCTGGAAACGTGCTGTCAAATCAGAGATTGGCAAAAAACTGTGATCTGTTCCTGACTGAAACTGAAACGGCAGCTTTAAGTTTCCAATTAAAATAAATTGGTCAAAGTCTGCATTAAAATAGCAGACAGAGGAGGTCACAGGAGCCTGTTAACTGCTGGTACAATTATACAACAGACATTTAATCTCCAGTTAAAGAACTTGCAGCGTGTTTCCCGGCATTTCCCTGTTTTATTGATGTGTGCGTGTTAGACACCAGGATAATTACATGACCTAGAATATCCACGGGGGTGCGATCCCGACAATTACTCTGGGATCACTCCCACCGCGGAACTCCACCACTGACCCTGCTGAAGGGTGTTTAAAAGAGATGGGATGGGTTCTCTCTGAGCTCCTTCAACAGTTCAATAGAGTCCGGGATTGTTCCCTGAGATTGGAAGGTAGCTCATGTAGTTCCCATTTTCCAAATTGGGGACAAATCAGAGCCAGGGAACCACCGGCCCATCAGTGCGACCTCGATCACAGGGAAAGTGCTTCAAGGGATCCTAAGGGATGATGTTTTCAATCACGTGGAAAGGAAAAGGGCAATTAGAAATACACGGCTTCTGGAAAAGAAGGTTGTGCCTTACAAACTAGCTTGAGTCTGTCAAGAAGTTGCTCAGATGAGGGGAATCTGATTGACATTGTCTACCTCAGGGGTGTCAAACTCATTTTCTATGGTGGGCCTAATCCGATATCCTGGCACTTGGCATAGGCCACATTCAGCAAAAGTTATTAAAATAGGAATAAATGAAGATAAACTATCGGTATTTACAATTAGATTGTCTTTCCTGCTACTGCTGCTCCCAATCCCTGGCACCTCTCAGCTCGAACCATTACATCAACATTGGAGCAAATGACTGGGCTAAGACCTGCCTTGGATAAAAACATGAAGACTCCTTGTCACCACAGAACCTTGTGGCCCAACCACTGACCCTGGAAGTGAATTCCACAGCCTCACAACTCTCTGTGTAAAGAAGTTTCTCGATCACTGTTCTAAATCTTCTTAGATTTAATATTTTGTCTGTGGCTCCTTGTCTTGATTCCTCAACCACTGGGAACAGCCTGCTTCGATCTACCAGATCTCATCTTACATCATTTTAAACATTGCTCTCATATCGCCCTGGAATATGTGCTGAATGTGAGAAGGATGAGTCCTAACAGAAAGGACACAAAGTCAGAATGGGCCTGAGATTGAGCCATCTACCAATCTGGTCAGGAATGCACCTGCCTTGTTTGACTTCCTGTGCTCCTGATCTATTTATAACCACAACTGTCTGCCTCAGTGATGGTCAGCGATAAATCACAAGCACACAACATTCTCTGCTGCTCACACCTTGTAAGCATTATCACTGGGCTTCCACAGTGAGGAGGAAAACTGCAAGAAGAGGGGGAAAGAGAAGTCCTTCCTTCCCATGGCAATCTGCGTGCTTTACTCTTCAAATCAAGTAAATCCCTGCAGGCTCTTTTCAAGGTTGCTTTGGTGATCTTTTTCACACAGTTCGGAATACTGACAACATGGCCGACCTGCATCATCAGTGAAATCACAATGACTATTGACAACGCCACCGACCTGCATCACTGGTGATATCACAATGACTATTGACAACGCCACCGACCTGCATCACTGGTGATATCACAATGACTATTGATACTGAACGATTTACGGTTTGTGTTGGGGTCTTGGCGTTCAGGACAGGTGTTACATTTAGGGGGTTGTGGTTAGAGTCAGGACTAGGGGTTAGTAGTTAGAATTAGAGGTTAGTGGTTATGCTTACAGGTTAGGATTAGGGGTTACTGGTTTGGGGCCAGGATTTGGGACAAGTGCAGGTGGATCCAGGTGTTGCACTGGTTACATCCAATCATTGGCCTGCCTGAAAAGGGCTTCTGACAATAACCTGTCACCAGGCCCCATCAGTCACCATCTGACACCACCATTATATCTTCATCCATTATCTGCCATTCACTCTCACTGGAGCTGGTTTCACCAACCTGACCATTCCCCATACTGAGGCTCTCTGATTCCCATTTATAGTCAGAGTGTTAGTGGTCCCTGAATTTGGTGTCCCATGTAAGTGGTCCTGGATTTGGTGGCTCAGTGTAAGTTGTCCCCACATAGAGTGGGTTCCCGAGGCCCTGTCCTCTCATAGGGATCCCGAGGCCCCACTCCCACATAGAGCAGGTTCTTATGCGTGGCCCACTGGGTCAGGTAATAAAGAGACCACGTGCTGTTCCTCCTCTCTCTGCCTGGGGGAATGGGGCAGATATTTAAAAGGACAGCATCTCCCCTTTATCTGCATATTTAAACAACAGTCTCATCTATCTTGGAGTAAGGAGGTATTCACTAACAGAGCTCCTATGATCAGTCACTCCCTTCTGTACTGTGCAATAATTGTAAACCTGTCTCCTTCAGTGACTTGAGCCTTTCTGAAATATCTCACTATTTTTGAAGATTCATTTAACTTGATTGTTTAATTTTGAAAGACTTCAGATGGGAAACTCAAACCAATCATGTCAAGATTTCACAGATTCACCAGAGTCATCAGAACCTGAATATCATCGGGCAATTGATATAGAAGGTAAAAGCAGCAATCACAGCGTGGAGAAACAGGACATTGTTCTGTGTGTGATCACACCTTCAACTAATCGTCGGGCCTGTGAGACTTGTGCATTCACCTGAATCAACATTGCAAATGTGGGGACTGTGGGAATGGATTGAGTTGTCCGTCTGAGGTGGAAACTCATGGACACAGTCACACTGGGGAAAGGCCGTTCACCTGCTGAGTGTGGAAAGAGATTCACTCGCCTATCTCACCTACTGACATTCTAGCATGTTCGTAACGTTGAGAATCCATTCACTGCTCTGTATGTGGAAAGGGATTCAAATGACCATCCCATTTACTGACACAGCAGCACAGAGACCGGTTTGATACTTCACGTGTGGGAAGGGATTCACTCCATTGTCCCAACTGTTGACACTCCAGTAATAAGAACAGAAAATGCTGGAAATATCAGCGGGTCAGGCAGCAACTGTGGAGAGATAAACAGAGTTAATGTTTTAGGTCAATGGCCTTCGTTAAAACTGTTCTGACGAAGGGCCATCGACCTGAAACATTAACTTTGTTTCTCTCCACAGATGCTGCCTGACCCGCTGAGATCTCCAGCATTTTCTGTTTTTATTTCAGATTCCAGCATCCCGCAGTATTTTGCTTTTATGTGACACTCCAAAGTGTTCACATTGGGAACTGTTGCTTTACATACTCTGACTATGAGTAAAGGTTTCAAATTTCAAGGCGGGTGATGCACGAGAGAGAGAGGCTGTGTGTGGGAAGAAATTCAGCCACTTGCTGAGACAGCAGTGAGTTCACATGTGAGCTGCTGGGCTTGGATTCTGCTGTTATCCAGGACTGAACCAGGACTGAACCAGGACTTGGGCTTTTGTGTGAATTATTGGTTAATTTTATTTCAATCGGATCACAGAACATCATTCTCCAGTCACTCAATGGCGTAGCAGCTACCCAGCATGCTCCGCGGGGAGAATGTGTCCTATTCACAGTGGAGCAGCCCGGCGCGCAGGCGCAGTTGGCGGGCGGTATTTGGAGCATGCGCAGTGTGACCGTGACCGGAGCTGTGCGGGAGGCGGAGGGCTGGAGACCGGGTGTTGCAGCGGATGAGAAGCGGCGGGATACGGGGGAAGGATTGGACTCCGTCAGCAGCCGGTGCAGGCCGCAAGCCCCGGGTAGGAGCCGGTAAGTTGTGCGGTTGCAAATCCGGGGCTTTTGCCGGGAATAGGCCCAGCTGAACGGCCGCCATTTTGTCAAGGACAGGTTCAGTGCGCCGCCATTTTGTCTCATCGAGTAGTGGGGCGCATGCGCGGCCATCTCGGTTCAGGACCAGAGAGTGGGCGGGGCTTCAGGGTCCTTGCCTCATTGAAGTTATTGTCACTACACACAGGGGGTGAAGAACTGAACCCAACCACAGCAGAGGGAGGGAGGGAGGGAGGGAAGAAATGGGTTTGGATTTCAGCACAAGGAGGAGGGAGAGTGTGTGGGATGGGGATTTATAGAGAAACATAGACAATAGGTGCAGGATTGGCCATTCGGCCCTGCGAGCCTGCACCACCATTCAATGAGTTCATGGCTGATCATTCACCTCAGTACCCCTTTCCAGCATTCTCTCCATACCCCTTGATCCCTTTAGCCGTAAGGGCTATATCTAACTCCCTCTTGAATATATCCAATGAACTGGCCTCAACAACTCTGTGCGGCAGGGAATTCCATAGATTCACAATTTTCTGAGTGAAGAAGTTTCTCCTCATCTCGGTCCTAAATGGCCTACCCCTTATCCTTAGACTGTGACCCCTGGTTCTGGACTTCCCCAACATCGGGAACATTCTTCCTGCATCTAACCTGTCCAGTCCTGTCAGAATTGTATATGTTTCTATGAGATCCCCTCTCATCCTTCTAAATTCCAGTGAATATAAGCCTGGTCAATTCAGTCTTTCTTCATATGTCAGTCCTGTCATCCCGGGAATCAGCCTGGTGAACCTTCGGTGCACTCACTCAATATCAAGAATGTCCTTCCTCAGATTAGGAGACCAAAGCTGTACTCAATATTCAAGGTATAGCCTCACAGTTTTGGGGGAACAAGAGAAGAAAGAATGTTCAATAGAAACTAGGATTATCTGTCCTCAATTTCTATCCTGTACTTCCAGTGCTGACTTTTGTAAACTCCTTTCACAGGAGATCTGACAGAGTCACTCGATTCATCTCAATATCATCGGCCTTTGAATGTGGAAGGAGAAATGTGTGTCTGAGAAAAGATTTTAAACATCAGTGTGACTGGAAAAGCACCGAGACACACACACACCCGAGTGAGAGTGTTCCAGTGCACTGACTGTGGAAAGAGCTTTAACCAGTTACACAGCCTGACAAAACATCACACCATTCACAGCGGGGAGAAACCGTACACGTGTTTGTGTGTGGACCAGGCTTCAACTGATCATCCAACCTGGAGAGACACAAGGACACCGGCACCACGGAGAAACTGTGGGAATGTGGGGACTGTGGGAAGGGATTCAATTACCCGTCTGAGCTGGAAACTCATCGATGCAGTCACACCGGGGACAAACTGTTCACCTACCCCGAGTGTGGGAAGAGCTTCACTCGTTCAAATCACCTTCTAACACACCAGCTTGTTCACACTGGAGAGAGGCCGTTCATCTGCTCCGAGTGTGGGAAGGGATTTACTCGGTCATCCAACCTCACTGAACACCAGCTTGTTCACACTGATGAGAGACCTTTTAAATGCTCCGAGTGTGGGACCAGCTTTAAAACCTCTCGGGAACTACTACGACACCAGCGAGTTCACACTGCGGAGAGGCCATTCAGTTGCTCTCAATGTGGGAAGAGGTTCAAGCATGCATCCCACCTCACTGAACACCAGCGAGTTCACACTGGGACGAGGCCGTTCAGTTGCTCTCAGTGCGGGAAGAGATTCACACAGTCATCCATCCTGCTGAGACACCAGCGAATACATACTGGGGAGAGACCGTTTACTTGCTCTGAGTGTGGGAAGGGGTTTGTTTCGTCACCTGATCATTTGAGTCACCGGCGAGTCCACACTGGGGAGCGGCCGTTCAGCTACTCCAAGTGTGGGAAGGGATTCACTCAGTCATCCCACCTGCTGACACACCAACAAGTTCACAAGTGATTGCAGGGGTTGGATTCTGCTGTTATTGTTACTGTTAATCACATCCATGAATATTCACCCTGACAGTTGGGGTTTGTTGCTGCTGATGTAATTAACCCCAATAACTGGGCTGCAGTTTCATTTTCTGGATATCATCGAATCATAGAATGGTTACAGCACAAAGGAGGCCTGTCGAGCCATCGAGTCTGTGCCGGCTTGCTGCAACAGTATTTACATAAGAACATGGGAAATAGGAGCAGGAGTAGGCCACCTGGCCCCTGGAGCCTGCTCTGCCATTCAATAAGATCATGGCTGATCCGATCATGGACTCAGCTCCACTTCCCTGCCCGCTCCCCATGACCCTTTATTCCCTTATTGCTCAAAAATCTGTCTATCTCTGCCTTCAATATATTCAATGACCCAGCCTCCACAGCTCTCTGGGGCAGAGAATTCCACAGATTTACAACCCTCTGAGAAGAAATTTCTCCTCAGCTCAGGTTTAAATGGGCGGCCCCTTATTCTAAGACTATGTCCCTTAGTTTTAGTTTCCCCTATGAGTGGAAATATCCTCTCTGCATCCACCTTGTCAAGCCCCCTCATTATCATATATGTTTCGATAAGATCACCTCTCATTCTTCGGAACTCCAATGTGTATAGACTCAACCTATCTTCATAAGTCAACCCCCTCATTTCTGGAATCAACCAAGTGAACCTTCATTGAGCATCTTCCAATGCAAGTATATCCTTCCTTAAATACGGAGACCAAAACTGTATGCAGTACTCCAGGTGTGGCCTCACCAATACCCTGTACAGTTGTAGCAGGACTTCCCTGCTTTTATACTCTATCCCCCTTGCAATAAAGGCCAACATTCCATTTGCCTTCCTGATTACTTGCTGTATCTGCATACTCACTTTTTGTGTTTCATGAACAAGGACCCCCAGGTCTCTCTGTACTGCAGCACTTTGCAATTGTTTTCCATTTAAATTATAATTTTCTTTTCTATTATTTCTGCCAAAGTGGATAACCTCACATTTTCCCACATTATACTCCATCTGCCAAATTTTTGCCCACTCACTTAGCCTGTCTATATACCTTTGCAGATTTTTTGTGTCCTCCTCACAATTTGCTTTCCCACCCATCTTTGTATCATCAGTAAACTTGGCTACATTACACTCGGTCCCTTCATCCAAGTCATTAATATAGATTGTAAATAGTTGAGGCCCCAGCACCGATCCCTGCGACACCCCACTAGTTACTGTTTGCCAACCGGAAAATGACCCATTTATCCCGACTCTGTTTTCTGTGAGTTAGCCAATCCTCTATCCATGCTAATATATTACCCCCAACCCCGTGAACTTTTATCTTGTGCAGTAACCTTTTATGTGGCACCTTATCGAATGCCTTCTGGAAATCCAAATACACCACATCCACTGGTTCCCCCTTATCCACCCCGCTCGTTACATCCCCAAAGAATTCCAGCAAATTTGTCAAACATGATTTCCCTTTCAAAAAACCATGTTGACTCTGCTTGATTGAATCATGCTTTTCCAAATGTCCTGCTACTGCTTCCCTAATAATGGACTCCAGCATTTTCCCAACGACAGATGTTAGGCTAACTGGTCTATAGTTTCCTGCTTTTTGTCTGCCTCCTTTTTTTAAAAAATAGGGGCGTTACATTTGCGGTTTTCCAATCCACTGGGACCGCCTCAGAATCTGCGGAATTTTGGTCGATTACAACCAATGCATTCACTATCTCTGCAGCCACTTTTAAGACCCTAGGATGTAAGGCATCAGGTCCAGGAGACTTGTCCGCCTTTAGTCCCATTATTTTATCGAGTACTACTTCATTAGTAATAGTGATTGTATTAGTTCCTCCCTCCCTATCATCATCCTAGGCGGTCCCACGAAATGAGGATGACTTGCTTCACGCCAAAAAAAAGGAATGAGTTCACAGGTGTTTCAATGAAGGACCCAAACTAAATCTAGAAGGGTGGGAGATGCCTGTGCGTGGATTTTTTTAACGTGGGGTGGCCGTTGCACACCAGCCACCACACGGGGCTTGTCAGAGCGAGGTCTTGGTCCAGTGGCAAGGCAACTGGAGACCAACTCTGCTGCACGGACCCAATTGTCTCACATATCGCAGTGTGGGCTGGCCCATGCTGACCCTGGCCCCGAACTCGCGCCTCCCTATAGCCCCCTGATCCACTGTTGGGATGTTTTTCGGGTCTTCTACCGTGAAGACCGATGCAAAATATTTGTTCAACGTCTCTGCCATTTCCCTGTTCCCCATTATTAATTCCCCAGTCTCATCCTCTAGGGGACTAACATTTACTTTAGCCACTCTTTTCCTTTTTATGTACCTGTAGAAACTTACTATCTCTTTTTATATTTCGTGCTAGTTTACTTTCATAATCTATCTTCCCTCTCTATCATTTTTTTAGTATTTCCTTGCTGGCTTTTAAGTTTCCCAATCCACTGGCCTCCCACTAGTCTTGGCCACATTGTATGCTCTTGTTTTCAATTTAATACCATCCTTTATTTTCTTAGCCACAGATGGTTATCCCTTCTCGTATAGTCTTTCCTTCTCATTGGGATATATTTTTGTTGCGAGTTACGAAATATCTCTTTAAATGTCTGCCACTGCTCATCAACTGTCTCATACTTTAGTCTATTTTCCCAGTCCACGTTAGCCAACTCTGCCCTCATACCTTTGTAGTCTCCTTTATTTAAGCTTAGGACCCTGGTTTGAGAACCAACTTTCTCACTCTCCAACTGAATTTGCAATTCAAACCATGTTATGGTCATTCATTCCTAGGGGATCTTTTACTATGAGATCATTTATTAATCCTGCCTCATTACACAGTACTAGATATCTAAGATAGCCTGGTTAGTTTCGCAACATACTGTTCAAGGAAACTATCCCGGATACACTCTATCCTCAAGGCTACCCTGGCCAATTTGCTATGTCCAATTAACATGAAGATTAAAATCACCCATGATTATTGCCATTCCTTTATTACAAGCCTTCATTATTTCTTGATTTATACTCTGTCCAACAGTGTAGCTACTGTTAGGGGGCCTATAGACTACACCCACCAGTGACTTTTCCCCCTTATTATTCCTTATCTCCACCCAAACTGATTCAACATCTTGGTCTTCTGAGCCAATATAATTTCTCACTAACGCACTGATCTCATCCTTTATTAAAAGTGCTACCCCATCTCCTTTGCCTTTCTATGCTTTGTCTCCACAGATGCTGCCTGACCCGCTGAGATTTCCAGCATTTTCTGTTTTTATTCCAGATTCCAGCATCCGCAGTATTTTGCTTTTGTGTCCTTTTCCTTTCTGTCTGTCCTTCCGGATTGTCAAATACCCTTGAATATTTAATTCTCAGTCCTGGTCACCTTGCAGCCACATCTCTGTAATGGCTATCAGATCATAACCATTTGTATCAATTTGTGCCGTCAATTCATTTATTTTGTTATAAATGCTACGTGCATTCAGATAAAGAGCTTTAAATTTTTTTTTTTACAATTTTTTCCTGCTTTGACCCCACTTTCGGATTTCAGCGTTATGTTTATACAATCTGTCCCTTCCTGGCACGTTCAGGTTTTTATTTCCCCAAGTGCTACCCTGCTCTATTACCTTCTCCTTATTCTTTGACTTTTAAAATTTTTGCTCACCTAATTCCTCCCCACCCCACTAATTAGTTTAAAGCCCTCTCTCCAGCCCGAGTTATTCGATTCGCCAGGACCCCAGTCCCAGCACGTTCTAAGTGGAGTCCGTCCACTTCAATGCTTTCCCCCGGAGCTCTGAAAATGTTTTCCTTCAGATACTTACCCAATTCCTTTTTTGAAAGCCACGATTGAATCTGCCTCCACCGCCCTTTCAGGCAGTGCATTCCAGATCCTAACCACTCGCTGCGTAAAAAAGTTTTTCCTCATGTCGCCTTTGTTCTTTTGCCAATCACCTTGATTCTGTGTCCTCTGGTTCTCGACCTTTCTGCCAATAGGAACAGTTGCTCTATCTACTCTGTCCAGACCCCTCATGATTTTGAAAACCTCTATCAAATCTCCTCACAACCTTCTCCAGTCTATCCATGTAACTGAATTCCCTCATCTTTGGAACCATTCTTGTAAATCTTTTCTGCCCCCCTCTGTCAAACAACTGTCAAATAAATCAGCTTTGTTGCCTACATACAGTGAGTCAATTCCTTGATTTCTCCACGAGGAGACTAATTGATGTCCGGTACCCGACTCTTCCATTTTTGGGCCTTTTCTCCTTTGTTAAAGGAAGCCTTGTATTTATAAAGTGCCCTTTCACCACTTCAGAATGTTCCAAAGCCCTTTACAATCATTGAAGTACCTTTTAAGTGCAGTCGCTGCTGTAATGTAGGAAATGCGACAACCAATTTGCACACAGCAAGCTCCCACAAACAACAATGTGATAATGACCAGATAATCTGTTTCAGTAATGTTAGTTGAGGGATAAAAGTTAGCCAGGACACTGGAGAGATCTCATTTTTTCTTTGAAAAAATGTCTTGGGATCAGTTACGCCCACTTAAGAGGTCAGATAGGTCCTCAGTTGAACAAAGTTAAAGCACATGGGATTGGGGGTAGTGTGCTGACATGGATTGAGAACTGGTTGTCAGACAGGAAGCAAAGAGTAGGAGTAAATGGGGACTTTTCAGAATGGCAGGCAGTGACTAGTGGGGTGCCGCAAGGTTCTGTGCTGGGGCCCCAGCTGTTTACATTGTACATTAATGATTTAGACGAGGGGATTAAATGTAGTATCTCCAAATTTGCGGATGACACTAAGTTGGGTGGCAGTGTGAGCTGCGAGGAGGATGCAATTAGGCTGCAGAGTGACTTGGATAGGTTAGGTGAGTGGGCAAATGCATGGCAGATGAAGTATAATGTGGATAAATGTGAGGTTATCCACTTTGGTGGTAAAAACAGAGAGACAGACTATTATCTGAATGGTGACAGATTAGGAAAAGGGAAGGTGCAACGAGACCTGGGTGTCATGGTACATCAGTCATTGAAGGTTAGCATGCAGGTACAGCAGGCGGTTAAGAAAGCAAATGACATGTTGGCCTTCATAGCGAGGGGATTTGAATACAGGGGCAGGGAGGTGTTGCTACAGTTGTACAGGGCCTTGGTGAGGCCACACCTGGAGTATTGTGTACAGTTTTGGTCTCCTAACTTGAGGAAGGACATTCTTGCTATTGAGGGAGTGCAGCGAAGATTCACCAGACTGATTCCCGGGATGGCGGGACTGACCTATCAAGAAAGACTGGATCAACTGGGCTTGTATTCACTGGAGTTCAGAAGAATGAGAGGGGACCTCATAGAAACGTTTAAAATTCTGACGGGGTTAGACAGGTTAGATGCAGGAAGAATGTTCCCAATGTTGGGGAAGTCCAGAACCAGGGGACACAGTCTAAGGATAAGGGGTAAGCCATTTAGGACCGAGATGAGGAGAAACTTCTTCACCCAGAGAGTGGTGAACCTGTGGAATTCTCTACCACAGGAAGTTGTTGAGGCCAATTCACTAAATATATTCAAAAGGGAGTTAGATGAAGTCCTTACTACTCGGGGGATCAAGGGTTATGGCGAGAAAGCAGGAAGGGGGTACTGAAGTTTCATGTTCAGCCATGAACTCATTGAATGGCGGTGCAGGCTAGAAGGGCTGAATGACCTGCTCTTGCACCTATTTTCTATGTTTCTATGTTTCTCATGTGAAAGATGGCACCTCTGACAGTGCAGGGCTCCCTCTGTATTGCATTGGAATGTCAGCCTAGATTTTATGCTCCAGGTTCTGGAGGTGGACACAACCGACTGACTCAGAGACAAGAGTGCTACCACTGTGCCACGACTAACACCTCATTACTCTGGATTATTTCAGTTCTCTTACCATCGGTTACGCTCATGGACAAGTCCGAGCTCTCCATAACTTCCACAGTGCCTCTCCCAGCCTTGGGATCCAGGGAAGATATTAGTAACAGGCCCGTGTCCCTGCCCTGGGAGTGTTTGATGGGACAGTGTAGGGGGAGCTTTACTCTGTATCTAACCTCCTGTACCTGCCCTGGGAGTGTTTGATGGGACAGTGTAGAGGGAGCTTTACTCTGTATCTAACCCCCTGTACCTGCCCTGGGAGTGTTTGATGGGACAGTGTAGAGGGAGCTTTACTCTGTATCTAACCCCCTGTACCTGCCCTGGGAGTGTTTGATGGGACAGTGTAGAGAGAGCTTTACTCTGTGTCTAACCCCGTGTTGTACCTGCCCTGGGAGTGTTTGATGGGACAGTGTAGAGGGAGCTTTACCCTGTATCTAACCCCGTGCTGTACCTGCCCTGGGAGTGTTTGATGGACAGTGTAGAGGGAGCTTTACTCTGTGTCTAACCCCGTGTTGTACCTGCCCTGGGAGTGTTTGATGGACAGTTTAGAGGGAGCTTTACTCTGTATCTAACCCATGCTGTACCTCTCCTGGGAGTGTTTGATGGGACGGTGTAGATCAGGGGTTTTCAACCCATTTTCTCTGAGGCCCCTCCCATGTTATGAATTTCCCCAGACCCCCTGTAACACAACACAACAATTATTCATTGGCGGAAAGCGCTTTGCGACTTTTTAATGCCACAGATGCACAATATAAATGTAATTCTTTCCATTTCAAATCACATTTATTTTGAAATAAATAGTTACTTGACAATTAAGTGCGGTGATATTATTACCTGGATTCCCTCTGAGTGCACTCTGAGCAGGTGAATAGCCTCTCCCCAGTGCGACTGTGCCGATGAACTTCCAGCTCAGATGGGTAATTGAATCCCTTCCCACAGTCCCACATTCTCACGGTTTTTCCATGGTGCGGGTGTCCTTGTGTCTCTCCAGGTTGGACGATTAGTTGAAGCCTGGTCCACACACACAACACGTGTACGGTTTCTCCAGTTGTAAATGTGATGCATATTTCCTGGCAGCAGGGACTAGGTTGGAGACAATAGTGGGGAGGTCAGGGTCAGAGGTCCCACAGAGGGAATAGGTTGCAGACAATAGTGGGGAGGTCAGGGTCAGAGGTCCCACGGAGGGAATAGGTTGGAGACAATAGTGGGGAGGTCAGGGTCAGAGGTCCCACGGAGGGAATAGGTTGGAGACAATAGTGGGGAGGTCAGGGTCAGAGGTCCCACAGAGGGAATAGGTTGGAGACAATAGTGGGGAGGTCAGGGTCAGAGGTCCCACAGAGGGAATAGGTTGGAGACAATAGTGGGGAGGTCAGGGTCAGAGGTCCCACAGAGGGAATAGGTTGGAGACAATAGTGGGGAGGTCAGGGTCAGAGGTCCCACAGAGGGAATAGGTTGGAGACAATAGTGGGGAGGTCAGGGTCAGAGGTCCCACAGAGGGAATAGGTTGGAGACAATAGTGGGGAGGTCAGGGTCAGAGGTCCCATGGAGGGAATAGGTTGCAGACAATAGTGGGGAGGTCAGGGTCAGAGGTCCCATGGAGGGAATAGGTTGGAGACAATAGTGGGGAGGTCAGGGTCAGAGGTCCCACAGAGGGAATAGGTTGGAGACAATAGTGGGGAGGTCAGGGTCAGAGGTCCCACAGAGGGAATAGGTTGGAGACAATAGTGGGGAGGTCAGGGTCAGAGGTCCCACAGAGGGAATAGGTTGGAGACAATAGTGGGGAGGTCAGGGTCAGAGGTCCCACAGAGGGAATAGGTTGGAGACAATAGTGGGGAGGTCAGGGTCAGAGGTCCCACAGAGGGAATAGGTTGGAGACAATAGTGGGGAGGTCAGGGTCAGAGGTCCCATGGAGGGAATAGGTTGCAGACAATAGTGGGGAGGTCAGGGTCAGAGGTCCCATGGAGGGAATAGGTTGGAGACAATAGTGGGGAGGTCAGGGTCAGAGGTCCCACAGAGGGAATAGGTTGGAGACAATAGTGGGGAGACCAGGGTCAGAGGTCCCACAGAGGGACAAAGCCCATGTTGGCAAGATAGGGCCGGCATGAGCATCGATGAACCGCAGCCCAATTCAGAGACTGGTGCAGCAGGTGAGCGAACACCAGAAGTTGTTTGAAGGGCAGAGAGTTCGAGGATGAAGGTTGTTGCTGTAGGAACGAGAGTCGGTGGCGGTAAAGGAAACTGATGGCAAAATTGTCGCAAGTTGGAGGTCACGGTAGCTCAAAGTGGCGGAGAACAATAAAACCACAAGCCAGAGAGCAGCACAGCTGGAAACCGGTAGAACGAGTCACCGGACAGCAGTGAAGCAGCAGCTGTTAGCTATAGGCCAACAGCGCTGACAAACCAGAACCAGTTCAGCAAACATGGCCGCACATTCCATTTTTTAAAAAACTTTTTTTTTTAAGCAGCTGAGACAGAGACACGGCAGGTAAATCTTAGTGTAGTCCAATGCAGAAACATAGTCTAGATGTTCATTCGATAAGGTGCCTCTCTGGAGCCTCCTATCAACAAGAGCAGGCATCGACAACGAGATCTAACACCGCCTCCAGTGCGCCAGTACAGCTTTCGGCTGCCTGAGGAAAGAGTGTTTGAAGACCAGGCCCTCAAAACTGCCACCAAGCTCATGGTCTACAGGGCTGTAGTAATACCTGCCCTCCTGTATGGCTCAGAGACATGGACCATATACAGTAGACACCTCAAGTTGCTGGAGAAATATCACCAACAATGTCTCCGCAACCCTAACCCTACAAGTTGGAGGACAGACGCACCAACACCAGCGTCGTCATTCAGGCCAACATCCCCAGCATTGAAGCACTGACCACACTCGATCAGCTCCGCTGGGCAGGCCACACAGTCCGCATGCCAGACACGAGACTCCCAAAGCAAGTGCACTACTTGGAGCTCCTTCACGGCAAATGTGGGCAGCGGAAACGTTACAAGGACACCCTCAAAGCCTCCCTGATAAAGTGCGACATCCCCACCTGACACCTGGGAGTCCCTGCCCAAAGACCGCCCTAAGTGGAGGAAGTGCATCCGAGATGGCGCTGAGCACCTTGAGTCTCAACGCCGAGAGCATGCAGAAATCAAGTGCAGACAGCGGAAAGAGCGTGCGGCAAACCAGTCCAACACACCCCTTCCCTCAACCACTGTCTGTCCCACCTGTGACAGGGTCTGTGGCTCTCGTATTGGACTGTTCAGTCAGCAAAGAACTCCCTTTAGGAGTGGAAGCAAGTCTTCCTCGATTCCAAGGGACTGCCATTGATGATGATGATGATGATGATGACATAAAAGGTTACTGCACAAGATAAAAGTTCACGGGGTTGGGGGCAATATATTAGCATGGATAGAGGATTGGCTAATTAACAGAAAACTGAGAGTCGGGATGAATGGGTCATTTTCCGGTTGGCAAACAGTGACTAGTGGGGTGCCACAGGGATCGGTGCTGGGTCCTCAACTATTTACAATCGATATTAATGACTTGGATGAAGGGACCGAGTGTAATGCAGCCAAGTTTGCTGATGATTCAAAGATGGGTGGGAAAGCAAATTGTGAGGAGGACATAAAAAATCTGCAAAGGAATATAGACAGGCTAAGTGAGTGGGCAAAAATTTGGCAGATGGTATATAATATGGGAAAATAATAGAAAAGCAAATTATAATTTAAATGGAGAAAAATTGCAAAGTGTTGCAGTACAGAGGGATCAGGGGGTCCTTGTGCATGAAACACACAAAGTTAGTATGCGGGTGCAGCAAGTAATCAGGAAGGCAAATGGAATGTTGGCCTTTATTGCAAGGGGGATGGAGTATAAAAGCAGAGAAGTCCTGCTACAACTGTACAGGGTATTGGTGAGGCCACACCTGGAGTACTGCGTACAGTTTTGGTCTCCGTATTTAAGGAAGGATATACTTGCTTTGGAGGTAGTTGAGAGAAGGTTCACTAAGTTGATTCCAGAGATGAGGGGGTTGACTTATGAGGATAGGTTGAGTAGGTTGGGTCTATACACATTGGAGTTCAGAAGAATGAGAGGTGATCTTATTGAAACATATAAGATAATGAGGGGGCTCGACAAGGTGGATGCAGAGAGGATATTTCCACTGATAGGGGGAACTAAAACTAGAGGACA
Organism: Pristiophorus japonicus; assembly: GCF_044704955.1. Lineage (NCBI taxonomy): Eukaryota > Metazoa > Chordata > Chondrichthyes > Pristiophoridae > Pristiophorus > Pristiophorus japonicus. The sequence continues at coordinate 4,170,290 of NC_091983.1, read as the reverse complement.
CAGTCTCAGAATAAGGGGCCGCCCATTTAAAACAGATGAGGAGGAATTTTTTCTCTGAGAGGGTTGTAAATCTGTGGAATTCTCGGCCCCAGAGAGCTGTGGAGGTTGGGCCATTGAATATATTTAGGGCGGAGATCAGACAGATTTTTGAGCGATTTAAGGGAATAAAGAGTTATGGGGAGCAGGCAGGGAAGTGGACCTGAGTTCATGACCAGATCACCCATGATCTTATTGAATCGAGGGGCCAAATGGCCTACTCTTGCTCCTTGTGAAAAAGGAACGGCAGTAATCATGGGGGATTTTAACCTACATATCGAGTGGTCAAATCAAATCGCACGGGGTAGCCTGGAGGAGGAATTCATAGAATGCATACGGGATTGTTTCTTAGAACAGTATGTAACAGAACCTACAAGAGAGCAAGCTATCTTAGATCTGGTCCTGTGTAATGAGACAGGAATAATAAACGATCTTCCAGTAAAAGATCCTCTCAGAATGAGTGATCACAGTATGGTTGAATTTGTAAAACAGATTGAGAGTGAGGAAGTAGTGTCTCAATCGAGCGTACTATGCTTAAACAAAGGGGACTACAGTGGGATGAGGGCAGAGTTGGCTAAAGTAGACTGGAAACACAGACTAAACGGTGGCACAATTGAGGAACAGTGGAGGACTTTTAAGGAGCTCTTTCATAGTGCTCAACAAAAATATATTCCAGTGAAAAAGAAGGGCGGTAAGAGAAGGGATAACCAGCCGTGGATAACCAAGGAAATAAAGGAGAGTATCAAATTAAAAACCAATGCGTATAAGGTGGCCAAGGTTAGTGGGAAAATAGAAGATTGGGAAAATTTTAAACGACAGCAAAGAATGACGAAGAAAGCAATAAAGGAAGGAAAGATAGATTACGAAGGTAAACTTGCGCAAAACATAAAAACGGATAGTAAAAGCTTTTACAGATATATAAAACGGAAAAGAGTGACTAAAGTAAATGTTGGTCCCTTAGAAGATGAGAAGGGGGATTTAATAATGGGAAATGTGGAAATGGCTGAGACCCTTAAACAATTATTTTGCTTCGGTCTTCACAGTGGAAGACACAAAAACCATGCCAAAAATTGCTGGTCACAGGAATGTGGGAAGGGAGGACCTTGAGACAATCACTATCACTAGGGGGGTAGTGCTGGACAGGCTAATGGGACTCAAGGTAGACAAGTCCCCTGGTCCTGATGAAATGCATCCCAGGGTATTAAAAGAGATGGCGGAAGTTATAGCAGATGCATTCGTTATAATCTACCAAAATTCTCTGGACTCTGGGGAGGTACCAGCGGATTGGAAAGCAGCTAATGTAACGCCTCTGTTTAAAAAAGGGGGTAGACAAAAGGCAGGTAATTATAGGCCGGTTAGTTTAACATCTGTAGTGGGGAAAATGCTTGAAACTATCATTAAGGAAGAAATAGCGGGACATCTAGATAGGAATAGTGCAATCAAGCAGACGCAACATGGATTCATGAAGGGGAAATCATGTTTAACGAATTTACTGGAATTCTTTGAGGATATAACGAGCATGGTGGATAGAGGTGTACCGATGGATGTGGTGTATTTAGATTTCCAAAAGGCATTCGATAAGGTGCCACACAAAAGGTTACTGCAGAAGATAGAGGTACGCGGAGTCAGAGGAAATGTATTAGCATGGATCGAGAATTGGCTGGCGAACAGAAAGCAGAGTCGGGATAAATGGGCCCTTTTCGGGTTGGAAATCGGTGGTTAGTGGTGTGCCACAGGGATCGGTGCTGGGACCACAACTGTTTACAATATACATAGATGACCTGGAAGAGGGGACAGAGTGTAGTGTAACAAAATTTGCAGATGACACAAAGATTAGTGGGAAAGCGGGTTGTGAAGAGAGGCTGCAAAGAGATTTAGATAGGTTAAGCGAATGGGCTAAGGTTTGGCAGATGGAATACAATGTCGGAAAGTGTGAGGTCATCCACCTTGGGGGAAAAAACAGTAAAAGGGAATATTATTTGAATGGGGAGAAATTACAACATGCTGAGGTGCAGAGGGACCTGGGGGTCCTTGTGCATCAATCCCAAAAAGTTAGTTTGCAGGTGCAGCAGGTAATCAGGAAGGCGAATGGAATGTTGGCCTTCATTGCGAGAGGGATGGAGTACAAAAGCAGGGAGGTCCTTCTGCAATTGTATAGGGTATTGGTGAGACCGCACCTGGAGTACTGCGTGCAGTTTTGGTCACCTTACTTAAGGAAGGATATACTAGCTTTGGAGGGGGTACAGAGACGATTCACTAGGCTGATTCCGGAGATGAGGGGGTTACCTTATGATGATAGATTGAGTAGACTGGGTCTTTACTCGTTAGAGTTCAGAAGGATGAGGGGTGATCTTCTAGAAACATTTAAAATAATGAAAGGGATAGACAAGATCGAGGCAGAGAGGTTGTTTCCACTGGTCAGGGAGACTAGAACTAGAGGGCACAGCCTCAAAATACGGGGGAGCCAATTTAAATCCGAGTTGAGAAGGAATTTCTTCTCCCAGAGGGTTGTGAATCTGTGGAATTCTCTGCCCAGGGAAGCAGTTGAGGCTAGCTCATTGAATGTATTCAAGTCACAGATAGATGGATTTTTAACCAATAAGGGAATTAAGGGTTACGGGGAGCGGGCGGGTAAGTGGAGCTGAGTCCACGGCCAGATCAGCCATGATCTTGTTGAATGGCGGAGCAGGCTCGAGGGGCTAGATGTCCTACTCCTGTTCCTAATTCTTATGTTCTTATGTTCTTATGTATTTCTTATGTTCTATACTGTCGCAGCAATCACTCGCAGGGCAGCTCCAGTATGGATTAGAGTAAAGCTCTACACTGACTCATGAATCACTCCCAGGGCAGGGACAGCACGGGTTAGATACAGATTAAATACCCATCAAACATTCGCAGGATAGGTACAGCACACATTAGAAACAGGGTAAAGCTCCCTCTATACTGTCACAATAAACACTCCTCGAGCAGCTGCAGCATGCATTAGATACCAAATTAAATCTCCCTCTACACTGTCCCATCAAATTCTCCCCGGGTAGGTATAGCATAAGTTAGATACAGGGTAAAGCTTCTCTATCAAACACCCCCCTGGTCAGGTACAGCACAGGTTAGATACTGTGTAATGCTCCCTCTTCACTGTCGCAACAAACACTCCCAGGATAATTACAGCACGGGTTAGATGCAGATTAAATCTCCCTCTACACTGTCCCATCAAACACTCCTAGGGCAGCTGCAGCATGGATTAGAAACAGAGTAAAGCTCTATCTACACAGTCCCCATCAAGCACTCGAAGGGCAGGTACAGCATGGGTTAGATACAGAGTAAAGGTCCCTCTAAAGTGGGAGCGAGAAGATCGAGACCGATAAAAGGCCAATGGCAGTCGGGAGAAGCAGTCGGGAGCAGGAGGCTCGAGGCCTATAAAAGGCCAGCAGTAGTCGGGAGCAGTAGTCGGGAGAAGCCAGCGGGAGCAGGAGGCTCGAGGCCTATAAAAGGCCAGCAGTAGTCGGGAGCAGCTAGCGGGAGCAGGAGGCTCGAGGCCTATAAAAGGCCAGCAGTAGTCGGGAGCAGTAGTCGGGAGAAGCCAGCGGGAGCAGGAGGCTCGAGGCCTATAAAAGGCCAGCAGTAGTCGGGAGCAGCTAGCTGGTGCAGGGTCAAAAGGCAAAATAGAAGTAAAAAGAAATCGAAATGTGACATCACAGCCAAGCGGGTAAGTGATTGGTTGGTTAATTGGTGAGTATTTTTTTCTTTTTCTTTTCTTATCAGTAGGAAACTTTGGCATTGTTGCCAAATTAAGTTAATCTAAGGGTTAAGTCATGGCAGGAGAGCCCAGAGCCGTGTCATGCTCCTCCTGTGCGATGTGGGAAGTTAGGGACGCTCCCAGTGTCCCTGACTACTATATGTGTGGGAAGTGTGTCCAGCTGCAGCTCCTGTCAGACCGCATTGCGGCACTGGAGCTGCGCATGGATTCACTCTGGAGCATCAGCGATGCTGAGGATGTTATGGATAGCATGTTTAGTGAGTTGGTCACACCGCAGGTAAAGGTTACACAGGCAGGTAGGGAATGGGTGACCATCAGGAAGAACAGGAGAAGGAAGGTAGCGCAGGGGTCCCCTGCGGTCACCTCCCTCCAAAACAGATATACCGTTTTGGATACTGTTGAGGGAGGTGGCTCATCAGGGGAAGGTTCATGTCACCAGGGATGCACGGGAGTGGTAGGGGATTCTATTGTAAGGGGAATAGATGGGCGTTTCTGCTGCAGCAAACAAGACTCCAGGATGGTATGTTGCCTCCCTGGTACAAGGGTCAAGGATGTCTCGAAGCTGCTGGAGGGGGAGGGTGAACAGCTAGCTGTCGTGGTGCATATAGGTACCAACGATATAATTAAAAAAACAGGATGAGGTCCTACAAGCTGAATTTAAGGAGCTAAGAGTTAAATTGTAAAGTAGGACTTCAAAGGTAGTAATCTCGGGATTGCTACCAGTGCCACGTGCTAGTCAGAGTAGGAATAGCAGAATAGCTCAGCTGAATATGTGGCTTGAGGAGTGGTGCAAGGGGGAGGGATACAAATTCCTGGGACATTGGAACCGGTTCTGGGGGAGGGGGGACCAGTACAAACCGGACGGTCTGCACCTGGGCAGGACCGGAACCAATGTCCCAGGGGGAGTGTTTGCTAGCGCTGTTGGGGAGGATTTAATCTAAAAAGGCAGGGGGATGGGAACCTATGCAGGGAGGCAGAGGGAAGTAAAAAGGGGGCAGAAGCAAAAGGTAGGAAGGAGAAAAGTAAGAGAAGGAGTAAAGAGGGCAGAGAAATCAAGGGCAAAAATCAAAAAGGGCCACATTACAACATACAGGCCACTCTCGATTATCCGGACACGGATGCAACGGAAAACTGTTGTAACGGCATTTAAAATTCCGCGTGTGTGCGCTGCTGCAGCCGCTGTCTCTCGCGGCCGCTGCTGACGGCGGAGTCCTTTCGGCCTGGGAAGGCAGTGCGCTCCAGAACCCCGGAGCTAGGCAATCTCCTCCTCGAGGTCACCTGCATGCATGCTGGTAATGTCCCTACTTAACTGCCTTGTTACTGTTTGTAACTGCACAGTATTTATTCATTGAAGTTTCAACTTTATAATGTCAACTTGCTGTAACGGAGAAATCGTATACCCGGCATAGCCCAATCCCCGAGTGACCCGGATAATCGAGAGTTGCCTGTAATTCTAAAAGGACAAAGGGTGTTAAAAAGACAAGCCTGAAGGCTCTGAGTCTCAATGCGAGGAGCATTCGTAATAAGGTGGATGAATTAACTGCGCAGATAGCTGCTAACGGATATGATGTAATTGGGATTACGGAGACATGGTTCCAAGGTGACCAAGGCTGGGAACTCCACATCTATTCAATATTCAGGAAGGATAGACATAAAGGAAAAGGTGGTGGGGTAACATTACTGGTTAAAGAGGAGATTAATGCAATAGTAAGGATGGACATTAGCTTAGATGAGGTGAAATCTGTATGGGTGGAGCTGCAAAATACCAAAGGGCAGAAAACGCTCGTGGGAGTTGTGTACAGACCACCAAACAGTAGTAGTGAGGTTAGGGATGGCATCAAACAGGAAATTAGGGATGTGTGCAGTAAAGGTACAGCAGTTATCATGGGTGACTTTAATCTACATATCGATTGGGCTAACCAAACTGGTAGCAATACCGTGGAGGAGGATTTCCTGGAGTATATAAGGGATGGTTTTCTAGACCAATATGTCGAGAACCAACTAGAGAGCTGGCCATCCTAGACTGGGTCTTGTGTAATGAGAGAGGATTAATTAGCAATCTTGTCATGCGAAGCTCCTTGGGGAAGAGTGGTAGAATTGTTTATTAAGATGGAGCGTGACACAGTTAATTCAGAGACTAGGGTCCTGAACCGAGAATGGTAACTTCGATGGTATGAGATGTGAATTGGCTAGGATAGACTGGCGAATGATACTTAAAGGGTTGACGGTAGATAGGCAATGGCAAACATTTAAAGATCACATGGATGAACTACAACAATTGTACATCCCTGTCTGGTGTAAAAATAAAATGGGGAAGGTGGCTCAACCGCGGCTAACAAGAAAAATTAGGGATAGTGTTAAATCCAAGGAAGAGGCATATAAATTGGCCAGAAAAAGCAGCAAACCTGAGGACTGGGAGAAATTTAGAATTCAGCAGAGGAGGACTAAAGGTCTAATTAGGAGGCGGAAAATAGAGTATGAGAGTAAGCTTGCAGGGAACATAAAAACTGACTGCAAAAGCTTCTATAGATGTATGAAGAGAAAAAGATTAATGAAGACTAATGTAGGTCCCTTGCAGTCAGAATCAGGTAAATTTATAATTTTATAACTGGGACCAGTTAAACAAATACTTTGATTCTGTCCTCACGAAGGAAGACACAAATAACCTTCTGGAAATACTAGGGGACCGAGGGTCTAGCGAGAAGGAGAAACTGAAGGAAATCCTTATTAGTCAGGAAATTGTGTTCAGGAAATTGATGGAATTGAAGGCCAAAAAATCCCCAGGGCCTGATGGTCTGCATCCAAGAGTACTTAAGGAAGTAGCCCTAGAAATAGTGGATGCATTGGTTGTCATTTTCCAACATTCTATAGACTCTGGATCAGTTCCTATGGACTGGAGGGTAGCTAATGTAACCCCACTTTTTAAAAAAGGAGGGCGAGAGAAAACAGGGAATTATAGACCGGTTAGCCTGACATCAGTAGTGGGCAATTATTAAAGATGTAATAGCAGCGCATTTGGGAGTCAGTGACAGGATCGGTCCAAGTCAGCATGGATTTAAGAAAGGGAAATCATGCTTGACAAATCTTCTAGAATTTTTTGAGGATGTAACTAGTAGAATGGACAAGGGAGAATCAGTATATTTGGACTTTCAAAAGGCTTTTGACAAGGTCCCACACAAGAGATTACTGTGCAAAATTAAAGCACATGGTATTGGGGGTAATGTATTGACATGGATAGAGAACTGGTTGGCAGACCGGAAGCAAAGAGTAGAAATAAACGGGACCTTTTCAGAATGGCAGGCAGAAGAATGAGAGGGGATCTCATAGAAACGTTTAAAATTCTGACGGGTTTAGACAGGTTAGATGCAGGAAGAATGTTCCCGATGTTGGGGTAGTCTAGAACCAGGGGTCACAGTCTAAGGATAAGGGTTAAGCCATTTAGGACCGAGATTAGGAGAAATTTCTTCACTCAGAGAGTTGTGAGCATGTGGAATTCCCTACCACAGAAAGTTGTTGAGGCCAGTTCGTTAGATATATTCAAGAGGGAGTTAGATGTGGCCCTTACGGCTAAAGGGATCAAAGAGTATGGAGAGAAAGCAGGAATGGGATACTGATGTTGCATGATCAGCCATGATCATATTGAATGGTGGTGCAGGCTCGAAGGGCCGAATGGCCTACTCCTGCACTTATTTTCTATGTTTCTACACTGTCCCATCAAACACTTCCTGGGCAGGTACAGGGGGTTAGATACAGTAAGGCTCCCTCTATACTGTCCCATCAAACACTTCCAGGGCAGGTACAGCACGGGGTTAGATACAGAGTAAAGCTCCCTCTACACTGTCCCATCAAACACTCCCAGGGCAGATACAGCACGGGGTTAGATATAGAGTAAAGCTCCCTCTACACTGTCCCATCAAACACTCCCAGGGCAGATACAGCACGTGGTTAGATACAGAGTAAAGCTCCCTCTACACTGTCCCATCAAACACACCCAGGGCAGGTACAGGGGATTAGATACAGAGTAAAGCTCCCTCTACACTGTCCCATCAAACACTCCCAGGGCAGATACAGCACGGGGTTAGATACACAGTAAAGCTCCCTCTACACTGTCCCATCAAACACTCCCAGGGCAGGTACAGGGGTTAGATACAGAGTAAAGCTCCCTCTACACTGTCCCCATCAAACACTCCCAGGGCAGGTACAACATGCATTAGATACAGAGTAAAGCTCCCTCTACACTGTCCTATCAAACACTCCCAGGGCAGGTACAACATGGGTTAGATACAGAGTAAAGCGACCTCTACACTGTCCCATCAAACACACCCAGGGCAGGTACAGCCTGCATTAGATACAGAGTAAAGCTACCTCTACACTGTCCCATCAAACATTCCCAGGGCAGGTACAGCGCAGGGTTAGATACAGAGTAAAGCTCCCTCTACACTGTCCCATCAAACACTCCCAGGGCAGGTACAGGGGGTTAGATACAGAGTAAAGCTCCCTCTACACTGTCCCATCAAACACTCCCAGGGCAGGTACAGCACGGGTTAGATACAGAGTAAAGCTCTCTCTACACTGTCCCATCAAACACACCCAGGGCAGGTACAGCATGCATTAGATACAGAGTAAAGCTACCTCTACACTGTCCCATCAAACACTCCCAGGGCAGGTACAACACGGGTTAGATACAGAGTAAAGCTACCTCTACACTGTCCCATCAAACACTCCCAGGGCAGGTACAACACGGGTTAGATACAGAGTAAAGCGACCTCTACACTGTCCCATCAAACACTCCCAGGGCAGGTACAGCCTGCATTAGATACAGAGTAAAGCGACCTCTACACTGTCCCATCAAACACTCCCAGGGCAGGTACAGCCTGCATTAGATACAGAGTAAAGCTACCTCTACACTGTCCCATCAAACATTCCAGGGCAGGTACAGCACAGGTTAGATACAGAGTAAAGCTACCTCTACACTGTCCCATCAAACATTCCAGGGCAGGTACAGGGGGTTAGATACAGAGTAAAGCTACCTCTACACTGTCCCATCAAACACTCCCAGGGCAGGTACAGCACAGGGTTAGATACAGAGTAAAGCTACCTCTACACTGTCCCATCAAACACTCCCAGGGCAGGTACAGGGGGTTAGATACAGAGTAAAGCTCCCTCGACACTGTCCCATCAAACACTCCCAGGGCAGGTACAGCGCAGGGTTAGATACAGAGTAAAGCTCCCTCTACACTGTCCCATCAAATACTCCCAGGGCAGGTACAGGGGGTTAGATACAGAGTAAAGCTCCCTCTACACTGTCCCATCAAACACTCCCAGGGCAGGTACAGGGGGTTAGATACAGAGTAAAGCTCCCTCTACACTGTCCCATCAAACACTCCCAGGGTAGGTACAGCACGGGTTAGATACAGAGTAAAGCTCCCTCTACACTGTCCCATCAAACACTCCCAGGGCAGGTACAGCATGCATTAGATACAGAGTAAAGCTACCTCTACACTGTCCCATCAAACACTCCCAGGGCAGGTACAGCACGGGTTAGATACAGAGTAAAGCTCCCTCTACACTGTCCCATCAAACACTCCCAGGGCAGGTACAGCACGGGTTAGATACAGAGTAAAGCTCCCTCTACACTGTCCCATCAAACACTCCCAGGGCAGGTACAGCATGCATTAGATACAGAGTAAAGCTACCTCTACACTGTCCCATCAAACACTCCCAGGGCAGGTACAGCACAGGGTTAGATACAGAGTAAAGCTACCTCTACACTGTCCCATCAAACACTCCCAGGGCAGGTATAGCACGGGTTAGATACAGAGTAAAGCTCCCTCTACACTGTCCCATCAAACACTCCCAGGGCAGGTACAGCATGCATTAGATACAGAGTAAAGCTACCTCTACACTGTCCCATCAAACACTCCCAGGGCAGGTACAGGGGGTTAGATACAGAGTAAAGCTCCCTCGACACTGTCCCATCAAACACTCCCAGGGCAGGTACAGCGCAGGGTTAGATACAGAGTAAAGCTCCCTCTACACTGTCCCATCAAATACTCCCAGGGCAGGTACAGGGGGTTAGATACAGAGTAAAGCTCCCTCTACACTGTCCCATCAAACACTCCCAGGGCAGGTACAGGGGGTTAGATACAGAGTAAAGCTCCCTCTACACTGTCCCATCAAACACTCCCAGGGTAGGTACAGCACGGGTTAGATACAGAGTAAAGCTCCCTCTACACTGTCCCATCAAACACTCCCAGGGCAGGTACAGCATGCATTAGATACAGAGTAAAGCTACCTCTACACTGTCCCATCAAACACTCCCAGGGCAGGTACAGCACGGGTTAGATACAGAGTAAAGCTCCCTCTACACTGTCCCATCAAACACTCCCAGGGCAGGTACAGCACAGGGTTAGATACAGAGTAAAGCTACCTCTACACTGTCCCATCAAACACTCCCAGGGCAGGTACAGCACGGGTTAGATACAGAGTAAAGCTCCCTCTACACTGTCCCATCAAACACTCCCAGGGCAGGTACAGCATGCATTAGATACAGAGTAAAGCTACCTCTACACTGTCCCATCAAACACTCCCAGGGCAGGTACAGCGCAGGGTTAGATACAGAGTAAAGCTACCTCTACACTGTCCTATCAAACACTCCCAGGGCAGGTACAACACGGGTTAGATACAGAGTAAAGCTCCCTCTACACTGTCCCAGCAAACACTCCCAGGGCAGGTACAGGGGGTTAGATACAGAGTAAAGCTCCCTCTACACTGTCCCATCAAACACTCCCAGGGCAGGTACAACACGGGTTAGATAAAGAGAAAGCTCCCTCTACACTGTCCCCATCAAACACTCCCAGGGCAGGTACTGTGTGGGTTAGATACAGAGTATAGCTCCCTATATACTGTCGCAACAAACACTCCCAGGGCAGCATTAGAAACAGATTAAATTTCCCTCTACATTGTCCCCATCAAACACTCCCCGGATAGGTATAGCAGAGATTAGATACAGTGTAAAGCTCCCTCCACATTGTCGCAATCAAACGCTCCCAGTGCAGGTAAAACTCGCAGGACAGGTACAGCGCAAGTTAGATACAGAATAAAGTTCGCTCCACTTTCTCCCAAACAGCAGTCCCAGGGCAGGCACAGATTCGATTTTCTCTTCTTCGGCAGTCTCTCGGAGTCGAGGATGACTTGCTTCCACACTAATATGAGTTCTCGGGCAACTAATGAGTCCAATGCAGGACCGACAGTCTCTGTCACAGGTGGGGAAGATGGTGGTTGGAGGGGCAGATGGGTGGGGCGCTTGGATTGTCGGGCACTTCTTCTGCTGTTTACGCATGGCTTCCGTGTGATCCCGGCGACGAGACTCGAGGTGCTCAGCGCCCTCCCAGATGCTCTTCCTCCACGTTGGGCAGTCTTGGGCCAGGGATTCCCAGATATCGGTGGGGATGTTGCACTTTTTCAAGGAGGCTTTGAGGGTGTCCTTGCAACGTTTCCTCTGCCCACCTTGGGCTCACTTGCCGTGCCGGAATTCTGAGTAGAGCGCTTGTTCTGGGAGTGTAATATCGGTCATGCGGACGACGTGGCTGATCGAGTGTGGTCAATGCTCCAATGCTGGGGATGTTGGCCTGAGCGAGAACACTGACATTGGTGTGCCTATCCTGCCAATGGATTTGCAGGATCTTGTGGAGGCAGCATTGGTGGTACTTCTCCAGTGCTTTGAGGTGCCTGCTATACATAATCCATGACTCTGAAGCAGATAGGAGGGTGGGTATCACCACTGTAGACTATGAGCTTGGTGCCGGGTTTGAGGTCCTGGTCTTCAAACACCCTCTTCCTCAGGTGACCAAGGGCTGCCATGGTGCACTGAAGGCGATGTTGGAGTTCGTCATCGATTTCTGCCCTTGTTGGCGGGAGGCTCCCGAGGTATGGAAAATGGTCCACGTTATTCAAGGCCTTGTCATGGATCTTGATAAATTGGGGGTGGGGGAGCACTACTGTGTGGCTGGGACAGTTTGGTAGAGAACCTTTATCTTACGGAAGTTTAGTGTAAGGCCCAGACTCTCGTACGCTTCAGTGAAGGTGTTGATGATGGTTTGGAGTTTGACCTCGGAGTGTGCGCAAATGCAAGCGCTGTCAGTGACCAAGGATGGGACGACGGAGGTTGAACAGTTTCCCGCTTGTTCTGTAGATTAGCTTCACTCCAGCGGGGAGCTTATTGAGGGTGGGCATTGCAGCAAGGAAGATCGCGAAAAGTGTTGGTGCGATGGCACAGCCTTGTTTGACCCCGGTCCACACGTGGATTGGGTCTGAGGTGGATCCGTTGGTCAGGATCATGGCCAGCATGTCATCATGAAGCAGGTGGAGGAATGTGACAAACTTTTGAGGGCAGCTGAATTTGAGGAGGAAACTCCATAATCTCTCATGGTTGACGGCGTCGCAGGCCTTTGTGAGGTCAAAGAAGGCCATATCCAGGGGTTGGTGCTGCTCCCTGCATTTTTCTTGAATGTAACGTGCGGTGAAGATCATGTCCATTGTGCCCCTTAGTGGGCGGAATCTGCATTGCGACTCTGGGAGGAGCTCTTCAGCCACTGGGAGAAGGCGATTGAGGAGGATTCTTGCGATGACTTTCCCTGTGGCAGACAGCAGGGAAACTCCTCTGTAATTACCGCAATCGGACTTATCATTTTCTTGAAGATGGAGCATCTCTGAGATCCCCTGGCATGCTCTCCTCCTTCCAAATAAGAGAAATGAGTTCATGGATTTGCGCCAAAGTAATTCTCCGCCATGTTTTAGAGCTTCGGTGGGGATTCCATCTGCTCCTGAGGCCGTGTTGTTGTTCTTCAGTTGTCAGATGGACTTTTCAACCTCACGCCGGGCTGGGGTTGTGCTGAGGAGATGGCGGGTAGCATGCTGTGAGATGCAGTCGAGGAAACTCGCATCGAAGGCAGAGTATCGGTTAAGGAGATCCTCGAAGTGCTCCTTCCAGTGGGCACTGACTGCCTCTCTTTCCTTGATGAGCACCTCTCCATTCTTGGCCCTCAGTGGGGTAGGACCTTGGGTGCTTGGACCATAGGTGATCTTGACTGCGCTAAAGAATCCACGCATGTCGTGGTTGTCGGCTAGCTGCTGGATCTCCTGCGCTTTCTCCACCCACCATCTGTTCTTTAGGTCGCAAGTTTTATGTTGGACCTCGGCCTTCAGACGTCTGTAGATCTGCTTTCTTGCCCTCGAGTTGTGTTGTTGCTGTTTCCAGTCCAAGAATGCCTTGCACTTGCGGCATATTAGCTCCTGGATCTCCTGGTCGTTCTCGTCGAACCAGTCTTGATGTTTCCTGGTGAATAAACCAAGCATCTCTTCACGGGTGCTAATTATGGAGGCCTTGAGGGCAGACCAGGCACTGTGGACACATTGCATCTCCGGGTCACTGGGAGTCATCAGGTTGGTTGAGACATTGGCTGAATAGGGCTTTCTTGGCAGGGTCTTTGAGTGCTCCAGCGTTGACTTTCCTGCGGCATTGTTTCTGTTGCCGCCGCTGTTTTGGGGCTACGTTGATGGTGATGACAGAGCGGATTCGATGTTGGTCCGACCAGCAGTCGTCAGTTCCTGTCATGGCACAGGTGATGCTTGGAACGAGGGTGTTACCTTGTATTTGTCTCTCTTAATGGCACAAGGTCTTGGTTATGACGAGACTATGTTCTAAGCATTTCGTCAGGTGGAGGGTACCGTTGGAGTTAGCTTTCCTTACCCCCCCTCTGCCGATCACACCTCCCTAGAGGTCTGTGTCCTTTCCAACTCTGACGTTGAAGTCGCCGAGGAGGATCAGCTTGTCACCCGTTGGGACTCGGGACAGGGATTGTTCAAGGCTGGAGTAGAATTCCTCTTTGGTCTCGTCTGTAGCTTCCAGCGTTGGGGCGTACGTGCTGAAGACCGTAGTGCACTGGTTCCGGGATAGGGTGAGCCAAAGGGTCATGAGGCGTTCGTTTATCCCGCAAGGAGAGTCTCTGAGACGCCCAACTAGCTCAATTTATATGGTGAAGCCTACCCCTATGGAGGTGGCATTCTTCTTCTGGTTTACCTTTCCAGAAAAAGGTGTAACCATCACCTTGTTCTTTGAGCTGGCCATCCCTGCCCGCCTGGTCTCGCTTAGGACGGCAATGTCTATCAAATCATCTGAGCATCCGGGCAACGATAGCAGTAAGGCGTTCTGCTCTGTCACTGTTGTGGTTGTCCATCAGGGTCCTGATATTCCAGGTCCTGAACTTCATTTTTAAGGGTGGAAGATGCCTGTGCGTGACTTCTTTTAACGTGGGGTGGCTGTTGCACACCAGCCACCACACGGGCTTGACAGAGCAAGGTCTTGGTCCAATGGTGAGATGTTCCAAGATGATTGCAGACCAGGTTTCACTGCATGGGCCTAGTAAACACACACACACTCATTCCTACTGTCCTCCTTCCCACAGGTCCTCCCTCCCTGGGTTTCATAGGACACAATGTAGGCCTCCTGACCTCATTGTTGGCCCTTGCCGCACCTGACCTGGGCCCCGACCCCGCTCCTGGGTGTTAGATACAGAGTAAAGCTCCCTCTACACTGTCCCATCAAACACTCCCAGGGCAGGTACAGGGGGTTAGATACAGAGTAAAGCTCCCTCTACACTGTCCCATCAAACACTCCCAGGGCAGGTACAGGGGGTTAGATACAGAGTAAAGCTCCCTCTACACTGTCCCATCAAACACTCCCAGGGCAGGTACAGCACGGGTTAGATACAGAGTAAAGCTCCCTCTACACTGTCCCAGTAAACACTCCCAGAGCAGGTACAGGGGGTTAGATACAGAGTAAAGCTCCCTCTACACTGTCCCATCAAACACTCCCAGGGCAGGTACAGGGGGTTAGATACAGAGTAAAGCTCCCTCTACACTGTCCCATCAAACACTCCCAGGGCAGGTACAGGGGGTTAGATACAGAGTAAAACTCCCTCTACACTGTCCCAGCAAACACTCCCAGGGCAGTGTAGAGGGAACTTTATTGATGACCTCCTCCCCCTGACACAGATACAGAGGGACAGGGAGTGTCCGGGACAATAACATTTCTCACTCAATAAGGTATAAATTGATCCTGTACCTCTCCCCACTGATTAGTGGGCTGCACACGGGTCGAATCTTGCTTCTGTTTCCCTTCCTGTAACAGCACTGAGCTCAACCCAGCCCATAATGAGCAGGGCTCAGGGGAGGTTGGTTGCTAGGCACTGCAGTGATGTCATAAAGCAGGGCCATTCAGCCCAGCTGGTCCTCTCCTTGTCCCTTTAAAGATGGAGAGTTGGGACTTCCTGTCTAAACACACATCCCCCTGTTCATACTGAGAATCCCCGGGGTAGGCCCAAGGCCCACAGTGTGGAACACAACCCAGGGGGAAAGAGGAGGAGAGCTGGGACATCCTGTCTCAACACACATCCCCCTGTTCATACTGAGAATCCCCGGGGAATGCCCAAGGCCCAGACTGTGGAATACAAGTCGGGGAAAGGAGGAATGGAGAAGGGGAAGTAAATTGAGGAGTCGGGACTGAGGGCCACCAAACTTCAGTTTTAGAGCCTGTAGACTTCAGGAGGGGCAGACTGAGGTCAGTAGTTTCAGGATCCAGGGAGAGAACGAGAAGCAGATGGGGAGACTGGTGTAGATTCCAGCACAGTGAGGATGAAGGGGGAAGGAGATTGTGTCGGGTCGTGTATTAGGGATGTAGGAGGGACGAGAGGAAAGGTCAGAGGAGCAATTACTGCAGCATTGTCCATCAATAGTGAGAGAGGGAAGGTGGGGTCAGAGTGGACCATGGACAGGCTGTTAAACTGTCTAAAATAAAAACAAAAATTGCTGGATATACTCAGCAGATCAGGCAGCATCTGTGGAGAGAGAAACCGAGTTTACGATTCAGATCGATGACCCTTCCATCTTGTGCGACCATCTTGGTGCAGGAGCATTGAGTGGGCGGGGCTTCAGGGTCGCAGTGACCAGGAGAGATAATCATTAATTTTATTCTCACTCTGCACACATGGGGTGTCGAACTGAGCACAGGGAAAAAACGGGATGGAGGAAAGAAATGTTGCAGATGGTGTGATGGGTTTAGATTTCAGCACAGGGAGGAGGGAGAGTGTGGGACAGGGATTTACAGTTTTGGGGAACCAAGAGAGGAATGTTCCACAGCAACTAGAATTGTCTGTTCTGAATTTCTATCCTGTACTTACAGTGATGCCTTTTGTAAACTCCTTTTACAGGGTGTTACAAGGGGAGGACTTACAGATTGGAAACTCAAACCAAACATCACATCAAGATCTTACAGTCACTCCATTCATCAGGACCTAAATATTGTCGGCCTTTGACACTGGAAGGAGAAATGTTTGTCTGTTCTGTCTGTGGGAAAAGATTTTAAACATCAGTGTGACTAGAAAAGCACCGAGACACACACACACCCGAGTGAGAGTGTTCCAGTGCACTGACTGTGGAAAGAGCTTTAACCAGTTACACAGCCTGACAAAACATCGCAGCACTGACAGCGGGGAGAAACCGTACACGTGTTGTGTGTGTGGACCAGGCTTCAACTGATCGTCCAACCTGGAGAGACACAAGGACACCCGCACCACGGAGAAACCGTGGGAATGTGGGGACTGTGCGAAAGGTTTCAATTCCCCATCTGAACTGGAAACTCATCGAAGCAGTCACACCGGGGAGAGGCCATTCACCTGCTTCGTATGTGGGAGGGGATTCAATAGTTCATCTAACCTGCTGAAACTCCAGCGAGTTCACACTGGAGAGAGGCCATTCAGCTGCTCTGTGTGTGAGAAGACGTTCACTCACTTATCCACTCTGCTGACACACCAGGAGGTTCACACTGATTCTAGCAACAAACCTGAGGACTGGGAGAATTTTATAGTTCAGCAGAGGAGGACAAAGGGTTTAATTAGAAGGGGGAAAATAGAGTATGAGAGGAAGCTTGCCGGGAACATAAAAACTGACTGCAAAAGCTTCTATAGATATGTGAAGAGAAAAAGATTAGTGAAGACAAACGTAGGTCCCTTGCAGTCAGATTCAGGTGAATTTATAATGGAGCACAATGAAAAGGTTGGACCAATTGAACAAATACTTTGGTTCTGTCTTCACGAAGGACGACACAAATAACCTTCTGGAAATATTCGGGGACCGAGGGTCTAGTGAGAAGGAGGAACTGAAGGAAATCCTTATTAGGCGGGAAATTGATGGGATTGAAGGCCGATAAATCCCCGGGGCCTGATAGTCTGCATCCCAGAGTACTTAAGGAAGTGGCCCTAAAAATAGTGGATGCATTGGTGATCATTTTCCATAGTCTATCAACTCTGGATCAGTTCCTATGGACTGGAGGGTAGCTAATGTAACACCACTTTTTAAGAAAGGAGGGAGAGAGAAAACGGGTAATTATAGACCGGTTAGCCTGACATCAGTAGTGGGGAAAATGTTGGCATCAACGCAGTGCATTTGGAAAGCAGTGACAAGATCGGTCGAAGTCAGGGAAATCATGTTTGACAAATCTTCTAGAATTTTTTGAGGATGTAACTAGTAGAGTGGACAAGGGAGAACCAATGGATGTGGTTATTTGGACTTTCAAAAGGCTTTTGACAAGGTCCCACACAAGAGATTTGTGTGCAAAATCAAACCATGTGGTATTGGGGGTAATGTACTGACGTGGATAGAGAACTGGTTGACAGACAGGAAGCAGAGAGTCGGGATAAATGGGTCCTTTTCAGAATAGCAGGCAGTGACTAGTGGGATGCCACAAGGCTCAGTGCTGGGACCCCAGCTATTTATAATATATATTAACGATTTAGATGAAGGAATTGATTGTAGTATCTCCAAGTTTGCAGATGACACTAAGCTAGGTGGCGGTGTGAGCTGTGAGGAGGACGCTAAGAGGCTGCAGGGTGACTTGGACAGGTTAGGTGAGTGGGCAAATGCATGGCAGATGCAGTATAATTTGGATAAATATGGGATTATCCACTTTGGTGGCAAAAACAGGAAGGAAGAATATTATCTGAATAGCGGCAGATTAGGAAAAGGGGAGTTTCAATGAGACCTGGGTGTCATGGTACATCAGTCATTGAAAGTTGGCATGCAGGTACAGCAGGTGGTGAAGAAGGCAAATGGTATGTTCGCCTTCATAGCAAGGAAATTTGAGTATAGGAGCAGGGAGGTCTTACTGCAGTTATACAGGGCCTTAGTGAGGCCTCACCTGGAATATTGTGTTCAGTTTTGGTCTCCTAATCTGAGGAAGGACGTTCTTGCTATTGAGGGAGTGCAGCGAAGGTTCACCAGACTGATTCCCGGGATGGCAGGATTGACATATGAGGAGAGACTGGATCAACTGGGCCTGTATTCACTGGAGTTTAGAAGGATGAGAGGGGATCTCATAGAAACATAAAATTTTGATGGGACTGGACATAGTCTAAGGATAATGGGTAAGCCATTTAGGACTGGGATGAGGAGAAACTTCTTCACTCAGAGAGTTGTTAACCTGTGGAATTCCCTACCACAGAGAGTTGTTGATGATAGTTCATTGGATATATTCAAGAAGGAGTTAGATATAGCCCTTACAGCTAAAGGGATCAAGGAGTATGGAGAGAAAGCAGGAATGGGGTACTGAGGTGAATGATCAGCCATGATCTTATTGAATGGTGGTGCAGGCTCGAAGGGTCGAATGGCCTGCTCCTGCACCTATTGTCTATGTTTCTATGTTTTGAGACCTTTTGAATATACTAACTGTGGGAAGAGCTTTAAAAACACAACACTACTGGCGACCCACCATTGCAGTCACACCGAGGACGGGCTGTTCGCCTGCTGTGTGTGATGGGTCATCCAACCTGCTGACACACCAGTGAATTCACACTGGACAGAGGCCATTCATCTGCTCCGTGTGTGGGAAAGGATTCACTCGGTCATCCCAACTCATTATACACCAGCAGGTTCACACTGGGGAGAGACCGTTCACCTGCTCAGTGTGTGGGGATTCTCTCAGCCATCCCACCTGCTGACACACCAGCGAGTTCACAAGTGACTGCAATTATTGCTGCTGTTAATCACATCCAGGACTGAACCATGTTTATTCCGACAGTTGGGGTTTGTTTCTGCTGATGTTAATAACCCTATAACTGTGCTGCAGATTAACATTCTGTACAACAGTCAATTAAATCAACTTTGGTTTCAACACAGTATGTTGAATCCTTGATTTCTCCAAGGTAAGGGGATATTAATTGATGTCCTGTACATAAGGGGGGTTGTGCTATTTACAATCTATATTAACAACTTGGAAGAAGGGACCGAGTGTAATGTAGACAAGTTTGCTGATGATACAAAGGTGGGAGGAAAAGCAATGTGTGAGGAGGACACAAAAAATCTGCAAAAGGACATAGACAGGCAAAGTGAGTGGGCAAAAATTTGGCAGATGGAGTATAATGTTGGAAAGTGTGAGATCATGCACTTTGGCAGAAAAAAAATCAAAGAGCAAGTTACTATTTAAATGGAGAAAGATTGTAAAGTGCGGCAGTACAGCGGGACCTGGGGGTGCTTGAAACATAAAAGGACAGTATGCAGGTGCAGCAAGTGATCAGGAAGGCCAATGGAATCTTGGCCTTTATTGCAAAGGGGATGGAGTATAAAAGCAGGGAAGTCTTGCTGCAGCTATATCAGGTATTGGTGAGGCCACACCTCGAATACTGCGTGCAGTTTTGGTTTCCATATTTACGAAAGGATATACTTGCTTTGGATGCAGTTCAGAGAAGGTTCACTAAGTTGATTCTGGAAATGCGGGGGTTGACTTATGAAAATAGGTTGAGTAGGTTGGGCCTCTACTCAGTGGAATTCAGAAGAATGAGAGGTGATCTTATCGAAACGTATAAGATTAAGAGGGGTCTTGAGAAGGTGGATACAGAGAGGATGTTTCCACTGACGAGAACTAGGGGGCATAATCTTAGAATAAGGGGCTGCCCATTTAAAACTGAGATGAGGAGAAATTTCTTCTCTCAGAAGATTGTAAATCTGTGGAATTCGCTGTCTCAGAGAGCTGTGGCAATTGGGACATTGAATAAATTTAAGACAGAAATAGACAGTTTCTTAAATGATAAGAGGATAAGGGGTTATGGGGGGGGGAGCGGGCGGGGAAATGGACCTGAGTCCATGATCGGAACAGCCATGATCGTATTAAATGGCCGGGAGTGGAGAATCTTGAGCTATGAGGACAGACTGGATAGGCTGGGTTTGTTTCCCTGGAACAGAGGAGGCTGAGGGGAGACTTCATTGAAGTGTATAAAATTACGAGGGGCCTAGATAGAGTGGATAGAAAGGGCCTATTTCCCTTAGCAGAGGGATCAACAACCAGGGGGCATAAATTTAAAGTAATTGGGGGGAGGTTTAGAGGGGATTTGAGGGGAAATTCCTTCACGCAGAGGGTGGTGGGGGTCTGGAAATCACTGCCTGAAAGGGTGGTAGAGGCAGAAACCCTCACCACATTTAAAAAGTACTTGATGTGCACCTGAAGTGCTGTAACCGACAGGGCTACGGACCTAGAGCTGGAAAGTGGGATTAGGCTGGATAGCCTCTTGTCGGCTGGCGTGGACACGATGAGCCGATAGGACCCCCTTCCATACTGTAAATTTCTGTGTTTCTATGATAAGAACATAAGAAATACGAGCAGGAGTCGGCAATTTGCCCCTCGAGCCTGCTCCGCATTCAGCAATATCATGGCTGATCTTCTACCTCAACTCCACCTTCCCGCACTATCCCCATATCCTTTAATTCCCTTTGTTTCCCAAAATCTATCAACCTCTGTCTTGAATATACAGAACGAGTGAGCATCCACAGCCCTCTGGGGTAGAGAATTCCAAATATTCACCACCCTCAGTGAAAAAATCCTCCTAATTTCAGTCCTAAATGGCTAATTCCTTATTCTGAGGCTGACCCCATGTTCTAGACTCCCCCAGCCAGG
Source organism: Pristiophorus japonicus (assembly GCF_044704955.1). Classification (NCBI taxonomy): domain Eukaryota; kingdom Metazoa; phylum Chordata; class Chondrichthyes; family Pristiophoridae; genus Pristiophorus; species Pristiophorus japonicus. The sequence continues at coordinate 4,149,495 of NC_091983.1, read as the reverse complement.
TGAAACTTTTTCTCAGCATTAACCCTGTCAAGCCCCTTAACAATTTTTTATGTTTCAGTTAGATCACCTCTCAATCTTCTAAACTCTAGGAAATATAGGCCTAGTCTACTCAAACTCTCCATATAGAACAATCCCCTCATTCCAGGAACCAGCTTAGTGTTACCGACTGGTCCATTATTTTGGGCTTTTTCTCTTTTCCAACGCTGGATTATTTCAGTTCTCAGACCTTCGGTTACTCTCATGGATAAGTCCCAGCTCCCCATACCTTCCAGAGTGTCTCTCCTCGCCTTGGGATCCAGGCGAGGTTTGGTAACACACCCGGAATCACTAATCACAAATCCCAGTTTGTTAATCACTTTCAGCTACAGGACTGTGAGTGCCCCACAGCATCTCTCTCACCTTTTGATGTGTGAATAGAGCATCACGCCTGCAAACCTTGTCTTGATTTTAAATCCGCTTAATAAATGTATTTAAAAAATCTGAACACGATCACGGTTCAATAATTCAGCCCTATATTTACAGGAGAAAGTCTGCTATCTAACTCCTCAAGTGGTCAAAATAAATAAAGATCGCAACTCCTCGAACCCCTCGTATCCATGGTAAATAAATTACGAATCCTGACTGGTTCCTCCCTTCCATAATTCCCCATCCCTGTGGGAGTCGATATTGCTCAAAAGCTTCTAATTGGAGATTTCTAACATTTTTTCTCTGAGTTTCAAGCTGACCAATTCGTTCTCTGAGAATCTCCGAGACTCTCGGATTTAAACACAGAGCTCCCCTCCTTTAAGTCCAGGATTACAGTTGAATACCTGGGCATTGGGAGTTGAATACCTGACCACTCGAATTTAAAAGGACCCGTCGGTCATATGCAGATTGAACCAATCACACAACACGGTGTCGGTGTGAACTTATTTCTCTCTCCAGTCTGTAACCGATGAAACTTCTAACACTGAGACTGAAATGCCACCTCTGTGCACAGGGGGGGCAACGAACTGGGTTCAGAGTTGGCATGCTGACTTTGCTGTTTCCCAGGGTTTTACATGTGTTGGGGTCCAGTGGGCTTTCACTGCTCCGGGGTATTCCCACACATTGCCCCCTGGTTGTGAGGCCAGTGCTCTGTGCCTTTAAACACTGGAGTGAAGCCGAGTCCTGCAGGCACACAGTCACCAGGAGAAGTTTCTAACTATCTAGATCGACCTCGGGGGGGGAGATTATTCCCACTTTTGACCTGTTGCTGGTTCCCTTATTGGATTGTTATTTGTTCCCTTTGGTTTGGTTTCAGTTTCACTGCTGGAGCCACCACTCAAAGCCCCTTGTCTGATCTGCCCCTGGGAATGAGCAGACTCCTCCCTCATCTCCCACACTGCACCAGCTCTCCTCCCCTTTCCCTCTGGGTTGTGTTCCACACTGTGGGCCTTGGGCCTACCCCGGGGATTCTCAGTATGAACAGGGGGATGTGTGTTTAGACAGGATGACCCAGCTCTCCTCCCCTTTCCCCCTGGGTTGTGTTCCACACTGTGGGCCTTGGGCCTACCCCGGGGATTCTCAGTATGAACAGGGGGATGTGTGTTTAGACAGGATGTCCCAACTCTCCATCTTTAAAGGGACAAGGAGAGGACTAGCTGGGCTGAATGGCTCTGCTTTATGACATCACTGCAGTGCCTAGCAACCAACCTCCCTGAGCCCTGCTCATTATGGGCTGGGTTGAGCTCAGTGCTGTTACAGGAAGGGAAACAGAAGCAGGATTCAACCCGTGTGCAGCCCAGGATTAATGGGGAGAGATACAGGATCAATTTATACCTTATTGAGTGAGAAATGTTATTGTCCCAGACACTCCCTGTCCCTCTGTATCTGTGTCAGGGGGAGAAGGAGGTCAGTAAAGTTCCCTCTACACTGCCCTGGGAGTGTTTGATAGGACAGTGTAGAGGGAGCTTTACTCTGTATCAAACCCCGTGCTGTACCTGCCCTGGGAGTGTTTGATGGGACAGTGTAGAGGGAGCTTTACTCTGTATCTAACCCCCTGTACTGCCATGGGAGCGTTTGATGGGACAGTGTAGAGGGAGCTTTATTCTGTATCTAACCCCCTGTACCTGCCCTGGGAGTGTTTGATGGGACAGTGTAGAGGGAGCTTTACTCTGTATCTAACCCCCTGTACTGCCCTGGGAGCGTTTGATGGGATAGTGCAGAGGGAGCTTTACTCTGTATCTAACCCCGTGCTGTACCTGCCCTGGGAGTGTTTGATGGGACAGTGTAGAGGGAGCTTTACTCTGTATCTAACCTGCACTGTACCTGCCCTGGGAGTATTTGATGGGACAATGTAGAGGGAGCTTTACTCTATATCTAACCCGCGCTGTACCTGCCCTGGGAGTGTTTGATGGGATAGTGTAGAGGAAGCTTTACTCTGTATTTAACCTGTGCTGTACCTGCCCTGGGAGTGTTTGATGGGACAGTGTAGAGGGAGCTTTACTCTGTAACTAACCCCCTGTACCTGCCCTGGGAGTGTTTGATGGGATAGTGTAGAGGGAGCTTTACTCTGTATCTAACCCTCTGTACCTGCCCTGGGAGTGTTTGATGGGACAGTGTAGAGGGAGCTTCACTCTGTATCTAACCTCCTGTACCTGCCCTGGGAGTGTTTGATGTGATAGTGTACTCCATATCTAAGTGTAGATGAACGAAGGGACCTTGGAGTGCTTGTCCACAGATCCCTGAAAGTTGCAGGCCAGGTGGATAAGGTGATTAAGAAGGCATACGGAATGCCTGCCTTTATTGACCGAGGCATAGAATACAAGAACAGGGAGATTATGCTTAAATTGTATAATACTCTGGTTAGGCCACAGCTGGAGTACTGCGTGCAGTTCTGATCGCCGTATTATAGGAAGGACGTGATTGCACTAGAGAGGGTGCAGAGGAGATTTACTAGGATTCTGCCTGGAATGGAGAATCTTAGTTATGAGGACAGATTAGATAGGCTGGATTTGTTCTCATTGGAACAGATGAGGTTTAGAGGAGACCTCATTGAGGAGTACAAAATTTTGAGGGGCCTGGACATAGTGGATAGTAAGGGTCTATTTCCATTGGTGGAGGGGGCTATTACGAGGGGGCATAGTTTTAAGGTGGTTGGTGGAAGGTTTAGAGGGGATTTGAGGGGGGGCTTCTTTACGCAGAGGGTTGTGGGGGTCTGGAACTCGCTGCCTGGAAGAGTGGTGGATGCAGAAACCCTCAGCACTTTTAAGAGATGGTTGGATGGGCACTTAAAGTGCAGTAACCTGCAGGTTTACGGACCTGGAGCTGGTAATTGGGATTAGACTGGATGACTTTTTGTTGGACGGAGCAGATATAATGGTAAGTACTGCAGGGAATAGAATACGGCCAGGGTGATCTTCTGGACTAGTTTTGATCGTTTGGATGGGTCGGAGAGGAATTTTCCCAGATTTATTCTCCCTAAATTGGCCTGGGTTTTTAATCTGGTTTTTGCCTCTCCCAGGAGATCACATGGCTCCGGTTGGGGTGGAGTGTAGAATGTTTCAGTATAAGGGGTGTCACAGTTCTGTGAGGCCGACTGGTTGGGCCGGATGCTCTTTATCTTTCTGTCATTGTTCATGGGTTTGTATGTAACCTTTAGGGCTGCTGACCGAGGGCTATGCAGCTCTTTGTCGACTGGCGCGGACACGATGGGCTGAAATGGCCTCCTTCTGCGCTGTAAATTTCTATCTTTCTAATGCATACTGTACCTGCCTAGGGAGTGTTTGAGCAGACAGTGTAAAATTAGCTTTATTCTGTATCTAACCCTGTTCTCAGTTGATATGTGACACCTTACTCTGCAAAGATGAAAATATAACTTTTTAAAGAGAGGGTATTTCTGCTGTGGTGGCCACACATACACACACACACACACACACACATTTGTCACATTTACAAACGTGATTGCAGTGTGGATATGTGAAAATGTATAAGCAATAAAGACAGTGAAGTGAACTGGATATTAAATGTATACAGACATTAAAGTCGAGAAGTTGAGAACGTGGGAATTATATATGGACAGTATAAGCTAACAAACAATTCATGGAGGAATAGCCATGACATCTCAGACTCGAGACTGCAAAATGTTACAATACTAACACATATTGAAACAAAACCCACAGCTTGCAGAAAAACCTCAAGGTCTTATTAAATCATGTTATTAACCAGAAACATTAACAGAAGGTCTTTGTTTAAAATCAGTCCATGCTTAGGTCGGCTTATGAGTGGACAAAGGGAAAGAGGGATCAAAAGGGATAGGCTGAACTAGGATGTCACTCTAGCCCTATCTTGTTATCTTTTGCCGAAAATGTATAACCATCGTCCCTTTACAATGTAACGTCACTTTGTCCGTAGGAAGTGAGTGCGTTCTATCAGAGTTGCATTCCTTCTGTCCGATAAGGTCCCCGATCGGGATTTGCTTTTTAAATAAAAGCTTGCTCTGTTTAAAGCACAATCGGTTTTCGACTCAGTGATTTCACTGAACCAGATTGAGAGAAAAGAATCTACATTTACATTTGGTGTTAGAAGTGGGATCTCAATGGACGACTGCCGAAAACTTGCGAATTAAGAGCCAGACTAGCCTTGGACGAGACGAGGGGAAAGTGGCCACTGGAGTGAGTATACTTGCAATACTGCTCCAGTTTCCCCCGGTTTCAAAAGTCTGAGGAAAGTTTAGCCACTCGCTGGTTCTCAGGTAGTGTCTGAACGAGATCCAGGACAATCTGGTGAATACCTTTCAAACTTAGAATAGGGATAGAGATAGGGAAATTGCGCGGTGACGCAAACCAAGCGGCGACTCGGAAAGATAGGTTAGAATAGGGAAGTCTGCCTGGGTTCGAGGCCCAGAGCCCGACTGGGTTCGAGGCCCAAGTAAAACCGCGCGGCAACGCGGAGAGAGAGAGAGAATCGCGCGAACCGCGTAGGGAAACGCGGAGGTTAGGGAATTACGTAAAATTAAGCCGCAGGACTACGCGGGACTGTGTAAATTTTAAATTGTACTTACGCCTGGTACGGCGTCGATCTTGTGTATCACTTGGTCCGCCTAGGCTCTGGGTAAGATAACTGAAACCACCACGGGGCGACGTGGAGACAATCAGGACTAATTAGGACCCTGATCCAACGTGCGGCAACAAAGGATGGGTAATTTAGATAAAACTACGAATTCCCTGAAAGGTCATGGATCCAAAAATTAATAGGAAAGAAGAGAGACTCTTGTGAACGTCTGTTTTAAATGAGAAATGCTTGTGTGATTTTTACTGTGGGGAAAAAAAAAGTCGGGGAGTTGTGGTTTGTTTTAGCTCCACCCACTTTTTCAAACAGAATGAAAGTTTTTTTTAACCCTTCGTAGTGTTGTCCTGTATGTGGGAAGTTTAAGAGTGTGAACCTTATTGAATTACAAAGTTTGAATCGGGATTTTGAGATATTCAGAGAAGGCGCAGAAAATACTGAGATGGATTCAAAAGGATTTAAAAAAAATATTGTATTAAATAACACGACCTTGAGGCTGGAACAATTGAGATAATGAAAAGCAGTCCACAGCCCACGTGCCAGACTTCCCTCTAGTTATGGAAAAGACGAAAAAAAGACGTAACATACTAAATAGGTGCTAAAAAAAAATGTGTTCTGAGATTTTAAATTATGAGAAAAATTCCACTGCAGTCTAAAAAATCACTCCTGTCGAGTAGGCAGAAAAACTCCATTAAATTAGGGCTTTCATTGACAGAAGGAGGACATATTAAAAACCGTAGACGTCTTAAAGAAAGAGTGCACGCACGAGAAATGTATTCAGAGTTCCACTGGGACCTCTGAGAAATATATCGATAGACTACGTAGTTAAAATGGTTGGCTTTGCATTGACTAAGGCTGATGACGAAATTGAATTTCAGTAAACAAATAGCTATTAAAAATTTGTGGTCTCGTTTTAAATCAATTAAAAAAATATCTTTGGCAAGTACTTGAATAAGAAGTTTAAAAAAATATTGGAGTTTAATCAAATGCTGCCTTTCCTGATGAAAAGATTTTTTTTCAGATAGTTACGTGAAGTCACGTAATGACATCAGGTCTTCTTACAAACCTGTAAAGGAGTTAACCCTTTCCATTGACAGCCGTTTCATACTGAACATTATCAATTTGGATTTCTTAATAGAAAAAAGACTCACCTAACAGAGGAATGGTGCGATAGTCAGAATAAAAATAAATAAGCTGAAAGGGATCCACAAACCCAACTTAACCCTGACCTCCGATTTCACGGAGTGACCTCGACATGCATGGATATAATGCAGAATCAAGGGACCTGTGGGCCCTGGTAAAGCAAACCCTGAGCCCAACTGAGCAAGCCCGATTTCTAACTCACCTAGGACGTGCTACCCATGATGCATTGTTGGTTGCTCACCCTAACGATGTTCAGGATCGCCTAAACACTAATGCTCTCACCACGACCCTTCAGAAGCCCATCAGTATGGCCGCAGTATTAGAAACTAAACCCAAACGGGAAGAAACTGCCGATGAATTCATGGAAAGATTTATTGAAATATACGGGAGTCAATCAGGAGATAATGCCTTCAGGACAGGAGAGGATTCTCCTCAATTCTGCGCTATCCTACTTCAGTGCCTGCCCTATTCGATTGCTCACGCTATCCGGACAAATAATATGAATTGGGCAGATAACAGTAAAGCCCAGATGGAAAGGGCGGTTAAATATTATTGGCAGGAAAAGAAAGGAGAGGGGGGAGGTGCGCCTCCAACCCGGGTCAAGACTGAATACGTGACTAGAAAGGAAGAGCCGCCTCGGGTGGAAGGACCAAAACCTGACCCAAGGGGATACCAGATGGAACCGCAGTGTTGCGTGCAGGGTTGGGTGGATAAACAGCGATACGGTTATATCAAACACCCAAATGGCCCGGGCCCTGCTAATTACGGACCGCCCTACTGTCCCCGGCCTGGTATGGGAAGAGGTCGGGGCTGGGAAAGACGAGATGGATGCTTTATTTGTGGGCAAGAAGGACATTGGAATAGAAATTGTCCCTCCCGTCAGCATGAAAAAGGAAGAGGAGGAAGAGGAGGGAGGCAAGGGGGGAAGAAGAGGACGGGGATCTTACACTAACTTCTCCCAGAACAACCCCTTTGGCCAACCGTCCCCCGATTATTCGTATTGACTACGCAGCTTGATTGTGCAGGGACCCTCCCCGGATGACGAACCGATGATATTGTTAAAAATTCGGAATGAGTGGCAACCCTTCTTGATAGATACGGGAGCCTTCATGTCTTCTGTACAATCAAAGCTTAAACTCCCTGCCTTTACTGAAACACAGGGACTGTCAGCGGTGTCAGAACCGGTTAAAATGGGTTACCAGGAAGAATCGGTGGAACATCGAGTTGTTATCACAACCAATCTGGACTGTAACTTGATGGCTAGAGACCTGCTCTGCAAATTCCAGCTGCACTTGGAGTGTGGAGATGATGGGATTATTGTAAAACAGGAAACCCTTAAGCGGCAGTATTATACCACTAGAACCCCTCAGTGGTGGTCTCTGGACCTGCCGCAGGCACCCTATCACGTGACCCTAGCATACGATCCCAGTGGAAAGAATCAGGAGCTGCAGAACTTTTATCAGGATCACGAAGGGGAAGTGAAGGAAATTCTATTGAGGGCTAGAGTGACTGGACCGGAAGGGAAGGCAGATTTTGTGGAAATGGACAGCCCCCAACGGTGGCACCACATATTACTCGTGAAGTATTACCTCCCCACCACGCTAAAGATTTGGGAGTTATGGTGCGCCAGGCTATAGACGAGGCTGACCCTACCAGCCGGGATGTGCAAATGTGGACTGGCCCTCTATCCGACAGTACCCGCTGAAATCACAGGCAATACCGAGTATCCACCGAGCTTTGGAGGCTAGCCGAGTCGAACCAATTTGCCAGTTTCCAGTCCCTAGCACGGCTAAACAAATGCGACAGTGTTTGGGGATGATCAATTACTGCAGATCCTGGATCCCTAATGTTGCCCTGATGACTAAGCACCTCACACCGTATACAAATAAGTAAGGCAGCTTTGAAATAGAAACCGCAGACGTCCAAGCCTTTAAGGAACTAAAGACAGCCCTGCTGCAAGCTCCGGCTTTGGGCCGGCCCCTCTATGACCGGCCCTTTCAACTGTATTGTACGATCCTGAAAGATTGTGCTACCGCTGTCTTAACTCAGAAACACAGGGATAAGCAAAGGCCTGTTGCCTACTACTCTTCCAAAATATCCCCGTTGCCTTGGGACACCCTGTATGTACTCAAATATTAACCGCCATCTACAATAGCCTTCAATCTGCTGCCAACCTTACCCTCCAGCAGGATATTGTTGTGTACACCTCTCACTCCGTAGCTGCCCTCCTGGGTCAACTGCAGACTCAACATCTTACCATGGCCAGGCAAAGCAGATATGAGATCTACCTACTAAATAATCCTAAGCTGACCTTTCGGCACTGTACTGCCATTAATCCGACCTGTTTTCTTACCGAGCCACCCCAAGATGAGGAAGAACCCAGTCATGATTGTTTATCTTTAATTCAAGAGGCCACATCAGTCAGGGAAGATTTAGTTGATGTACCAATGGAAGATCCAGACTGTATTATTATGGAAAATAGGGGATTCCTAACCCCACAGGGGAATGAGATATCCCATAAGCAGCTAGTATCTGACTTGTTGCAAGCCCTCATGCTCCCCAAGCACATTGCCATTGTTAAATGTACCGCCCATACCACCGGAAAGTCCCCGGTTGATATAGTGAACCACTGTGCTGACCAAGAGGCCAAACAGGCCTCTCATGACCAACAGATGGTAGTGCCCAAAAGGATGAGTCAGACTAAAAATCCTGCGAAGGCTAAGTTAGCCTCGGAAAAACCAATGCCAACCATCCAAGATGTTATTAAAGCACAGGAGGACGCTCCTGAAAAAGAAAAACTGTTGTGGAAATATTATGCATGTACTTATGACAATGTTTCTAAACTCTGGACCACTCCCGCGGAACAGGCTTGCATGTCTGACGAGTTGGCCTCATGGGTTATAGAATGTATGCATTTTGCTACTCATTGTGGAGCAAGGACCACGAGTGATACACTTTTGGCTACTTGGTGGCACCCTAGACTCCAGGCGCTCGCCCAGAACATCAGTAGTCGTTGCCTGGTTTGCCAGCAACATAATCCAGGGAAGGGAGTCCCCTGTGATTGGGGTAAAACGCCCCTACCTGAAGGTCCCTTTGAGACATTTCAGTTGGACTACATTGAGTTGCAAAAAAGTTCAGTGTTACAAATATGTGTTAGTAATAGTAGATGTGTTTAGCAGATGGATTGAAGCCTACCCTACCCTGGACAATAAGGCTCAAAATGTTGTTAAGGTGTTAATGAGGGAAATTGTTCCTAGATATGGTATCTCAGCTCGACTGATGACCACCTATGTTCTTTCTCTGACTCAGGCTCTGCGACTAGCTCACAACCAGGTTCAAGAGGCTCACCTCGACCTCCCAGTTTTACCCGAATTGTCCCTCGTGGCACCAGGGAAGTATGGATTCGGAAGGGATTAGAGCCACGATGGGAGGGGCCTTTTCAGGTGTTACTCACTACCCCCACTGCAGCCAAGGTTGAGGGGAGGGGTGCCTGGGTTCACCTGCACCACTGCAAGCTCACCACCCCCTAACGAACCTATTTTACTGGTTATTCTAACTCCTGTTTCTGTTCCAGACTTCCTCTTCTCCATAGCTGAACAAGGTCGTTGGCATCCTAATTGGAACGTGGACCAGTTTGAACTTTTACCCGTAGTGATAGACAGCCAGCTACACCGACGGTGACCTAAGAAGAGAGACGGGAGAACCGAACTCTTTTAATCAGCAAAATAATTGGACTATTGATCTGAATCCTGAGCCATAAGATGAAACTGTCTGTATGCCACAGTCTGTACAATAGTGTTGATATATGACAGTTTCGGCGCATGGGAGGGGAGACAGAGACGAGAGCTCCATGTAAACACCTTTTTATACATGTCTTATGTTTATGCGCAAAATGGGAACTTTTCTAGATGTTGGGTGTGTTCACATATCCCTATACATTTCCCTATACATTTCCCTATACATATCCCTATACATTTCCCTATACATTCCAAAGGGGGAATTCCTTTGCACCCCGTTCCACTAACCCTAACTGAGACTGTCAGATGGATTCAGAGCCAAACTATCACGAGAGGAGGGGGGGCCAATACAAATACGAGAGAGGAAAGGCGGGTCAAAAGAGGGATCACGGAGACCAGGAGGAGTATCATACCGTTACCACATGAATGACCACGGGGAGGTCACCAAGTGGGAGAGTGCTGGAGACCCCATTAGTCAGACGTTCCAGGGATGGTACCAACCAACCTATAACCGTGAAAAGGAACCCCCATTCATAGCCCTGACCAGTACCTCAGGGATTGGGAGGCCAACCGGGGACATATGTCTAATCCGAAATGACACCAGTAACAAGGGACATATCGTAGGGTACAGCAATTGCCCACAGTCTCAACATCACCACAGGTGCACGAGTCACCATCCTCCCTCACCTTCCAAATAAAACAGGTGGAGGTTTGTGGGCCCAGTCCTGGGACCCGGAAGATGGACAGGGTCCTGTTATCTGGGATTATGTGGTGCCATTTGTGCGGCAAGTACGTACCCTGGCGGAAGCACATGCCTCCAGCCGATACAAGCGAGCCATCACCCCCGCCGACAAGTTCTTTGAGGTCATGCTGTTCCCAATCAGGATAGGACGTCTCATGGATGAAGTACAGAACCTAGAGACGATATTGGAACAGATAGCTAACAATACTGCTGAAGCTCTGGAGGGCATCACAGCTGAAATGGTAGCAATAAGGACCGTAGCATTACAAAACCGAATGCCCTCAATTACCTGTTAGATGAGAAAGGGGGGACATGTGCCCTGATAGGATCTGAATGTTGCACTTACATCCCCGATAATTCAGAAAACATAACCAATCTCGTTGATCACATAAGAAGGGAGGTAAAGAAGTTATCCACCCCTGCAGGAGGAGTAGGCTGGTTTGATTGGCTGTTAGGTGGATCTTGGGGATGGTATCTAATGCATGGAGCAATTATTCTCATTGTAATAATAATTACCTGTTGCTTGATTATTGGTTGCTTTAATCTTTGTGGTAAAGTCATGATGGCAAGGTTAGCAAACCCTCTTGTGGTCAAGGGCTCCCGGGTTATGATCCAACGAACTAAAGAACTATTCGACAATAACAACAATATGATTCAGGAAATAGAGTGTGAACGGATGAATGCGATACTCCTAGAATGATCCTAAGTGTTATCATGGAATGATAAAAGGGGGGAATGTGGATATGTGAAAATGTATAAGCAATAAAGACAGTGAAGTGAACTGGATATTAAATGTATACAGACATTAAAGTCGAGAAGTTGAGAACGTGGGAATTATATATGGACAGTGTAAGCTAACAAAGAATTCATGGAGGAATAGCCATGAAAATCTCAGACTCGAGACTGCGAAATGTTACAACACTAACACATATTGAAACAAAACCCACAGCTTGCAGAAAAACCTCAAGGTCTTATTAAATCATGTTATTAACCTGAAACATTAACAGAAGGTCTTTGTTTAAAATCAGACCATACTTAGGTCGGCTTATGAGTGGACAAAGGGAAAGAGGGATCAAAAGGGATAGGCTGAACTAGGATGTCACTCTAGCCCTATCTTGTTATCTTTTGCCGAAAATGTATAACCATCGTCCCTTTACAATGTAACATCACTTTGTCAGTAGGAAGTGAGTGCGTTCTATCAGAGTTGCATTCCTTCTGTCTGATAAGGTCCCCGATCGGGATTTGCTTTTTAAATAAAAGCTTGCTCTGTTTAAAGCACAATCGGTATTCGACTCAGTGATTTCACTGAACCAGATTGAGGGAAAAGATTCCACATTTACAGCAGTGCATAAATACTTAGTGACTGCTTGGCCAAGGTCCTGCCCACTTCTTTTTGACCTGCGTGCCGCTTCTTGGGGTCATGGCCACTGCATTGAACTCTTCTGCAACTTGTTCCCAGAGTTTTGCTGGTAGAGAGAGTTTCAATTCTTTTGTCCCATTTTTTCTTTGTTCTCAGCACATCCCATCTCCTCACAATGATGTCTACCAGGGGCTCAATTTCTTTCCCCATCTCCTCCTTCCCACCTCTTCCTCCCTCCCCACCTCTTCCTCCCTCCCTCCCTCCCTCCCCACCTCTCCCTCCCTCCCCACCTCTCCCTCCCTCCCCACCTCTTCCTCCCTCCCTCCCTCCCCACCTCTCCCTCCCTCCCCACCTCTTCCTCCCTCCCTCCCTCCCCACCTCTTCCTCCCTCCCTTCCCACCTCTTCCTCCCTTCCTCCCTCCCCACCTCTTCCTCCCTCCCTCCCCACCTCTTCCTCCGTCCCTCCCTCCCTTCCTCCTCCCTCCCCCCCACCTCTCCCTCCCTCCCCATCTCTTCCTCCCTCCCTCCCTCCCCACTTCTTCCTCCCTCCCTCCCTCCCCACTTCTTGCTCCCTCCCTCCCCACTTCTTCCTCCCTCCCTCCCTACCTCTTCCTCCCTTCCTCCCCACCTCTTCCTCCCTCCCCACCTCTTCCTCCCTCCCTACCTCTTCCTCCCTCCCTCCCCACCTCTTCCTCCGTCCCTCCCCACCTCCCCACCTCCCCACCTCTTCGTCCCTCCCTCCCCACCTCTTCCTCCCTCCCTCCCTCCCCACCTCTTCCTCCTTCCCTCCCCACCTCTTCCTCCCTCCCTCCCCGTCCTCCCTCCCTCCCTCCCCACCTCTTTCCTCCCTCCCTCCCACCGCACCTCTTCCTCCCTCCCTCCCCACCTCTTCCTCCCTCCCTACCACATTCATCCCACTGGTGCCTGTGCCCGCAATCATTTGAAAGATCTAACTAATCAGCCCCCCTCCCCCTGCTCCTTCCCAATATCCCAATTAGTCCCCCTCCCCCTGCTCGTTCCCAATATCCCAATCAGTCCCCCTCCCCCGGCTCCTTCCCAATATCTCTGCATTTTCTTCCAATTCAAGTATTGACCCAATTCCCTTTTGCAATGTATTACTGAATCTGCTCGCGGCACCCTGTCAGGCCGTGTATTCCAGCATAACAGCTCATCGCGCACTTTCTTTCCTCATTTCTCCTCTGATTCTTTTGCTCGTTAAATCCCTGTCCTCTGGTCACAGACCCTTCAGCCCCTGGAAACAGAGCATAAGAATTAGGAGCAGGAGTACGCCATACAGCACTTCGAGCCTGCTCCGTCACTCGATAAGATCATGGCTAATCTTCAACCTCAACCCCACTTTCCTGCCCCTTCCCCATACCCCTGTGATTGCCCTAGAGTCCAAAAAGTGATCTATCTCAGCATTGAATATACTCAATAACTCAGCAGCCACAGTCCTTTCGTGTAGAGAATTCCAAAGATTCACAACCCTCTGAGTGAAGAAATTCCTCCTTATCTCGGCCTGAAATGACCTACCCCATATTCTGAGACTGTGCCTCCTAGTTCTAGACTCTCCAGCAGGGAAAGCAACCTCTCAGCATCTACCCTGTCAATCCCCTTCAGAACCTTTGTATGTTTCAATGAGATCCCCTCTCATTCTTCTAAACTCCAGAGAGTATAGGCCCAATCTACTCAATCTCTCCTCATAGAACAACCGTCTCGTCTCAGGGATCAGTCTAGTGAACCTTTGTTGCACCGCATCCAAGGCATGTATGTCCTTTCTCAGATAAGGAGACCAAAACTGCAAAATACTCCAGGTGTGGTCTCACCAAAGCCCTGTACAATTGTAGTAAGATTTCCTTACTCCTGTCAGCAAACTGACAATTAAACAAGTGGAATACTTACCTCCAAATGGAGTTAATACTCAGGGTTGTGGTATTGATTTACAAAATAAGAATAGGAAGCAATTGTAATCAGAAATTCATGACTTTTTATAGTTCACCAAAATAACCACAAAATACACATTGGATAATAGATGGCTGGCAGTGAAGTGCAAGAGCAACTGAATTGAAGGGGTGCAGATGACAACAAAAAGAGTGTGAATTAAACTCAAGTTATTTAAATTGGATCCTGCGATTGAACTGCATTTCTGCTGCTATATTTCATTCTATGTACTATACCAGGTTGTATTTGTATTTGTAAAGTTCATTTCAGTTGCTTACTGGTCAATTTTCAGAATTAGTCTTCAGCAAAATTATAACCTAAGTGAAAGCATATCACATAACTTCCTATATGCTAATATACTTTTACACAGAATCTAGAAAAGTACAGGCAGTGGTGTATATCATAAATTAACATTTGATTAGTTGATGCAGTATGAATTATTTTCCATTCATTGTGAGTTTTCAGTTTAGACACGGACTATGTAAGTTAGAATAAGATGCATGTCCTCAGACTTGTGATATAGACCTTTTTAGAAGTTTAGAAAGATGAAAGAGGATCTCATAGAAACATATAAAATTCTGACGGGACTGGACAGGTTAGATGCAGGAATAATGTTCCCAATGTTGGGGAAGTCCAGAACCAGGGGACATAGTCTAAGGATAAGAGGTAGGCAATTTAGGACTGAGATGAGGAGAAACTTCTTCACTTAGAGAGTTATTAACCTGTGGAATTCTCTACTGCAGAGAGTTGTTGATGCCAGTTCGTTGGATATATTCAAGAGGGAGTTAGATATGGCCCTTACGGCTAAAGGGATCAAGGGGTATGGAGAGAAAGCAGGAAAGGAGTACTGAGATGAATGATCAGCCATGATCTTATTGAATGGTAGTGCAGGCTCGAAGGGTCGAATGGTCTACTCCTGCACCTATTTTCTATGTTTCTATGTACTCCATCCCCTTGCAATAAAGGCCAACATTCCATTCACCTTCCTAATTGCTTGCTGAACTTGCATGCAAACTTTGTGTGTTTCCTGTACGAGGTCACCAAAGCCACTCTGAACACCAACATTTAACATTTTCACACAATTAAAAAATATTCTGTTTTTCTGTCCTTCCAACTAAAATGAATAACCTTACAGTTCTCCACATTATGCTCCATCTGCCACCTTATTGCCCACTCTCTAACCTGTCCAGGCTCTTTGTGTCCTCGTCACAGCTTCCCACCCAGCTTTGTATCATCAGCAAACTTGGATAGATTGCGCTCGGTCCCTTCATTAAGTCATTAATATCAATCTTAAATAGCTGAGACCCAAGCATTGATTTTTGGGGCACTCCACTAGTTACAGCCTGCCAACCAGAAAGTGACCCGTTAATCCCTACTCTCTGTCCATTAACGAATCATCTATCCATGCTAACATATTACCCCCAACCCCATGAGCCCTTATCTTGTGTAGCAACCTTTTATGTGGCACCTTATCGAATACCTTTTGGAAATCCAAATATACTACATCCACTGGTCCCCTTTTATCTACCCTGATAGTTACACCCTCAAAAGACTCTAAAAAATTTGTTAAACACGATTTCCTGTTCATAAAACCATATCGACTCTGCCTCATCATGTTATGATTTTCTATGTGCCCCATTACATAAGAACATAAGAACATAAGAGATAGGAGCAGGAGTAGGCCATATGGCCCCTCGAGCCTGCTCTGCCATTTTATATGATCTTGGCTGATCCGATCATGGACTCAGGTCCACTTCCCTGCCCTCTCCGCATAACCTCTTATCGGTTAAGAAACTGTCTATCTCTGTCTTAAATTTAAGACAATGTCCCAGCTTCCACAACTCTCCGAGGCAGTGAATTCCACAGATTTACAACCCTCTGAGAAAATAAATTTCTCCTCATCTCAGTTTTAAATGGGCAGCACCTAATTCTAAGATTATGTGCCCTAGTTCTAGTCTCCCCCATCAGTGGAAACTCTGCATCCACCGTGTCAAGCCCCCTCATAATCTCATATCTTTCGATAAGATCACCTCTCATTCTTCTGAATTCCAATGAGTAGAGGCCCAACCTACTCAACCTTTCCTCATAAGTCAACCCCCTCATCTCCGGAATCAACCTAGTGAACCTTCTCTGAACTGCCTCCAAAGCAAGTATATCCTTTCGTAAATATGGAAACCAAAACTGCATGCAGTATTCCAGGTGTGGCCTCACCAATGCCCTATATAACTGTAGCAAGACTTCCCTGCTTTTATACTCCATCCCCTTTGCAATAAAGGGCAAGTTTCCATTGGCCTTCCTGATCACTTGCTGTATCTGCATACTAACCTTTTGTTTCATGCACAAGTAGCCCCAAGGTCCCGCTGTACTGCGGCACTTTGCAATCTTTCTCTATTTAAATAACAACTTGCTCTTTGATTTTTTTCTGCCAAAGTGCATGACCTCACACTTTCCAACATTATACTCCATCTGCCAAATTTTTGCCCACTCACTTAGCCTGTCCATGTCCTTTTGCAGATTTTGTGTGTCCTCCTCACACATTGCTTTTCCTCCCATCTTTGTATCGTTAGCAAACTTGGCTACGTTACACTCGGTCCTTTCTTCCAAATCGTTAATATAGATTGTAAATAGTTGGGGTCCCAGCACTGATCCCTGCGGCACCCCACAAGTTACTGATTGCCAACCCGAGAACAAACCATTTATCCTGACTCTCTGTTTTCTGTGAGTTAGCCAATCCTCTATCCATGCTAATATATTACCCCCAACCCTGTGAACCTTTAGCTTGTGCAGTAACCTTTTATGTGACACCTTGTCAAATGCCTTCTGGAAGTCCAAATACACCACATCCACTGGTTCCCCTTTATCTAACCTGTTCATTACATCCTCAAAGAATTCCAGCAAATTTGTCAAACATGACTTCCCTTTCATAAACCATGCTGACTCTGCCTGACCGAATTTTGCTTTTCCAAATGTCCTGCTACTGCTTCTTTAATAATGGACTCCAACATTTTCCCAACCACAGATGTTAGGCTAACTGGTCTATAGTTTCCTGCTTTTTGTCTGCCTCCTTTTTTGAATAGGGGCATTACATTTGCAGTTTTCCAATCTGCTGGGACCTCCCCAGAACCCAGGAAATTTTGATAAATTACAACCAATGCATCCACAATCCCTGCCGCTACTTCTCTTAAGACCTGCAGTAGCATAGAGTGGCATTCGTGAGTTTGGTAAATGGGTGAGTTCGGGCAAGTGGGGGGGCAGGTGCTGTTTTGTCTTGTTTTTCCTACCAGTGCTGACACTAGAGCAGCTGATAAGGAGTGCGAGAGTAGGAGACGGAAGCCCAGAGACCAGCCCAACCAGCTGTAGCCAAAGATAGAGGGGTGCAAAATCGAGAGAGGACGTCACAGCCAAGCTGGTAAGTGGTTGGCTGTTCAACTGGTAAGTATAACTCTCTTTTAGACTGACTTTTAGATTGGTTTAATTGGCAGCAAACTACTAAGTAGCTGGTTGGTGTTTAAGTAAATTTTAGGAAGTAAATTAATTTAAGGGTTAAGTCATGGCAGGAGAGCTCGGACCCGTTTCATGCTCCTCCTGTGCTATGTGGGAAATCGGGGACACTTCCAGTGTCCCTGACTACTATGTGTGCGGGAAGTGTGTCCAGCTGCAGCTCCTGACAGACCGCATGACGGCACTGGAGCTGCGGATGGACTCACTCTGGAGCATGCGCGATGCTGAGAATGTTGTGGATAGCACATTTAGTGAGTTGGTCACACCGCAGGTAAGGGTTAGGACAGATAGTGAATGGGTGACCAAGAGACAAGGCAAGAGCAGGAAGGCAGTGCAGGAGTCCCCTGCGGTCATCTCCCTCCAAAACAGATATACTGTTTTGGTACTGTTGGGGGAGATGACTTACCAGGGGAAGGCACCAGCAGCCAGGTTCATGGCACCATGGGTGGCACTGCTGCACAGAAGGGTGGGAAAAAGAGTGGGAGAGCTATAGTGATCGGGGACTCTATTGTAAGGGGAATAGATAAGCATTTCTGCGGCCACAACCGAGACGCCAGGATGGTATGTTGCCTCCCCGGTGCAAGGGTCAAGGATGTCTCGGAGCAGCTGCAGAGCATTCTGGAGAGGGAGGGTGAACAGCCAGTTGTCGTGGTACATGTAGGTACCAACGATATAGGTAAGAAGCAGGAAGAGGTCCTATAAGCTGAATTTAGGCAGCGAGGAGTTAAATTAAAAAGTAAGACCTCAAAGGTAGTAATATCTGGATTGCTACCAGTGCCACGTGCTAATCAGAGTAGAGGGAGCAGGATAGTTAGAATAAATACGTGGCTTGAGCAGTGGTGCAAGAGGGAGGGATTCAAATTCCTGGGACATTGGAACCAGTTCTGGGGGAAGTGGGACCTGTACAAGAGGGACAGTTTGCACTTGGGCAGGACTGGAACTGATGTCCTGGGGATAACATTTGCTAATGCAGTTCGGGAGTGTTTAAACTAATATGGCAGGGGGATGGGAACCTATGCAGCGAGACAGGGCGAAGTAATATGGAGTCAGAAACAGATGGTAGAAAGGTAAAAAGCAATAGTGGAAGGCAGAGTAAACAAAGGCAAGAAACAAAAAGGGCCACACTACATCATAATTCTAAAAGGACAAAGGGTGTTAAAAAAACAAGCCTGAAGGCTTTGTGTCTTAATGCAATGAGTATCCGTAATAAGGGGATGAATTAACTGTGCAAATAGATGTTAACAGATATGATGTGATTGGGATTACAGAGACGTGGCTCCAGGATGATCAGGGCTGGGAACTCAACATCCAAGGGTATTCAACATTCAGGAAGGATAGAATAAAAGAAAAAGGAGATGGGGCAGCATTGCTGGTTAAAGAGGAGATTAATGCAATAGTTAGGAAGGACATTAGCTTGGATGATGTGGAATCTATATGGGTAGAGCTGCAGAACACCAAAGGGCAGAAAACGTTAGTGGGAATTGTGTACAGACCTCCAAACAGTAGTAGTGATGTTGGGGAGGGCATCAAACAGGAAATTAGGGGTGCATGCAATAAAGGTGCAGCAGTTATCATGGGTGACTTGAATATGCACATAGATTGGGCTAACCAAACTGGAAGCAATATGGTGGAGGAGGATTTCCCTGGAATGCATAAGGGATGGTTTTCTAGACCAATATGTGAAGGAACCAACTAGGGGGAGGCCATCTTAGACTGGGTGTTGTGTAATGAGAGAGGATTAATTAGCAATCTCATTGTGCGAGGCCCCTTGGGGAAGAGTGACCATAATATGGTGGAATTTTATATTCGGATGGAGAATGAAACAGTTAATTCAGAGACCATGGTCCAGAACTTAAAGAAGGGTAACTTTGAAGGTATGAGGTGTGAATTGGCTAGGATAGATTGGCGAATGATACTTAAGGGGTTGTCAGTGGATGGGCAATGGTAGACATTTAGAGACCGCATGGATGAACTACAACAATTGTACATCCCTGTCTGGCGTAAAAATAAAAAAGGTGAGGTGGCTCAACCGTGGCTATCAAGGGAAATCAGGGATAGTATTAAAGCCAAGGAAGTGACATACAAATTGGCCAGAAATAGCAGCGAACCTGGGGACTGGGAGAAATTTAGAACTCAGCAGAGGAGGACAAAGGGTTTGATTAGGGCAGGGAAAATAGAAATGGAAGCTTGCAGGGAACATTAAAATGGACTGCAAAAGCTTCTATAGATATGTAAAGAGAAAAGGTTAGTAAAGACAAACATAGGTCCCCTGAAGTCAGAATCAGGGGCAGTCATGACGGGGAACAAAGAAATGGCAGACCAATTGAACAAATACCTTAGTTCGGTATTCACTAAGGAGGATACAAACAACCTTCCGGATATAAAAAGGGTCAGAGGATCTAGTAAGAAGGAGGAACTGAGGGAAATCCTTATTAGTCAGGAAATTGTGTTGGGGAAATTGATGGGATTGAAGGCCGATAAATCCCCAGGGCCCGATGGACTGCATCCCAGAGTACTTAAGGAGGTGGCCTTGGAAATAGCAGATGCATTGACAGTCATTTTCCAACATTCCATAGACTCTGGATCAGTTCCTATGGAGTGGAGGGTAGCCAATGTAACCCCACTTTTTAAAAAAGGAGGGAGAGAGAAAACAGGGAATTATAGACCGATCAGCCTGACATCGGTAGTGGGGAAAATGATGGAATCAATTATTAAGGATGTCATAGCAGCGCATTTGGAAAGAGGTGACATGATAGGTCCAAGTCAGCATGGATTTGTGAAAGGGAAATCATGATTGACAAATCTTCTGGAATTTTTTGAGGATGTTTCCAGTAGAGTGGACAAGGGGGAACCAGTTGATGTGGTGTATTTGGACTTTCAGAAGGCTTTCGACATGGTCCCACACAAGAGATTAATGTGCAAAGTTAAAGCACATGGGATTGTGGGTAGTGTGCTGACGTGGATTGAGAACTGGTTGGGAGATAGGAAGCAAAGAATAGGAGTAAATGGGTACTTTTCAGAATGGCAGGCAGTGACTAGTGGGGTACCGCAAGGTTCTGTGCTGGGGCCCCAGCTGTTTACACTGTACATTAATGATTTAGACGAAGGGATTAAATGTAGTATCTCCAAATTTGCAGATGACACTAAGTTGGGTGGCAGTGTGAGCTGCGAGGAGGATGCTATGAGGCTGCAGAGTGACTTGGATAGGTTAGGTGAGTGGGTAAATGCATGGCAGATGAAGTATAATGTGGATAAATGTGAGGTTATCCACTTTGGTGGTAAAAACAGAGAGACAGACTATTATCTGAATGGTGACAGATTAGGAAAAGAGGAGGTGCAACGAGACCTGGGTGTCATGGTACATCAGTCATTGAAGGTTGGCATGCATGTACAGCAGGCGGTTAAGAAAGCAAATGGCATGTTGGCCTTCATAGCGAGGGGATTTGAGTACAGGGGCAGGGAGGTGTTACTACAGTTGTACAGGGCCTTGGTGAGGCCACACCTGGAGTATTGTGTACAGTTTTAGTCTCCTAACTTGAGGAAGGACATTCTTGCTATTGAGGGAGTGCAGCGAAGGTTCAACAGACTGATTCCCGGGATGGCGGGACTGACATTTAAAGAAAGACTGGATCAACTGGGATTGTAGTCACTGGAGTTCAGAAGAATGAGAGGGGATCTCATAGAAATGTTTAAAATTCTGATGGGTTTAGACAGGTTAGATGCAGGAAGAATGTTTCCAATGTTGGGGAAGTCCAGAACCAGGGGTCACAGACAGTCTAATGATAAGGGGTAAGCCATTTAGGACCGAGATGAGGAGAAACTTCTTCACCCAGAGTGGTGAACCTGTGGAATTCTCTACCACAGAAAGTTGTTGAGGCCAATTCACTAAATATATTCAAAAAGGAGTTAGATGTAGTCCTTACTACTAGGGGGTTCAAGAAAGCAGGAATGGTGTACTGAAGTTGATGTTCAGCCATGAACTCATTGAATGGCGGTGCAGGCTCGAAGAGCCGAATGGCCTACTCCTGCACCTATTTTCTATGTTTCTAAGACCCTAGGATGCAAGCCATCATGTCCAGGGGATTTATCTGCCTTTAGTCCCATTATCTTACCGAGTACCACCTCCTTAGTGATTGTGATAAGTTCCTTGCCCCGCCCCCCCCCCCATAGCCCCTTGACTGTCCACTTCGTTAATAATGGCTATCAGCATTTTGATGCCGACTGATGTCAGGCTAACTGGCCTGTAGTTCCCCATTTTCTCTCTCCCTCCTTTTTTGAACAGCAGTGTTACATTTGCTACCTTCCCATCCACTGGGACCATTTGAGAATCTAGGGAATTTTGGAAGACCACACAGCAGGGCATGGAATGTTGGCCTTTATTGCAAGGGGGAGAGAGTATAAAAGCAGAGAAGTCCTGCTACAACTGTACAGGGTATTGGTGAGGCCACACCTGGAGTACTGTGTACAGTTTTGGTCTCCGTATTTAAGGAAGAATATACTTGCATTGGAGGCTGTTCAGAGAGGTTTCACTCGGTTGAGTCCGGAAATGAGGGGGTTGACTTATGAAGAAATGTTGAGAAGGTTGGGCCTGTACTCATTGCCGTTCAGAAGAATGAAAGGTGATCTTATTGAAACATATATGATAATGAGGGGGCTCGACAAGGTGAATGCAGACAAGATATTTCCACTCATGGGGGAATCTAGAACTCGGGCATAGTTTCAGAAAAAGAGGTCCGCAGTTAAAACTGAGATGAGGAAGAATTTCTTCTGAGAGTTATAAATCCATGGAATTCCCAGCCCCAGAGAACTGTGGAGGCTGTGTCATTGAATATATTTAAGGCGGAGATAGACAGATTTTTGAGCGATAAGGGAGTGAAGAGTTATGGGGAGCGGGCAGGGAAGTGGAGCTGAGCCCATGATCAGATCAGCCATGATCTTATTGAATGGTGGAGCAGGCTCGAGGGGCCGAATGGCCTGCACCTGCTCCTATTTCTTATATTCCTATGTACAGTACTGGTTAAATAGAGAATAAAGCTCCCTCAACACGAGGGGTGTTGAACACATTTTCTGTGGTGGGTATGATCCAATATTCTGGCACTTGGCATGGCCCCCATTCAGCAAAAGTTATTAAAATAGGAATAGATGAAGATAAACTATGTCGGTACTTACTTACTGTTAGATTTTATTCACTGCTACTATTATGCCTGTGACCCAGCACCTCTCGATATTGCTCCTGATCCCTGACACCTCTCGATACTGCTCCTGATACCTGACATCTCTTGAACCACTGCATCAACATTGGGAACAAATGACTGGGGTGAGGCCTGTCTAAGATTAAAAACATGAGGAGCACTGTGACTGTAGTGTGCAACATCTACAGCAGTAAGTCACCAAGGCTTCTTCAACAGCACCTTCCAAACCCACAACCTCCTCCGTGTAGAAGGACAAGGACAGCAGGGGCATGGGAATACCGGCATCTCCAAGTCACGTGCTATCCTGACCTCAGCACTAAGAGAGCACCTTCACCACATAGACTGCAGCACGGTTCAAGAAGGCAGCGACTCAGCAAGGGGCAATTAAGGACAGGCAATAAATGCCGGCTGGTTCGCCCACAACCAGAGAATGAATGAATAAATGAAGAACAAATACAGTGAGAAATTAGCTGCAGAACTGCCGACACCATCAGCTTTAAGGAGACATTTAACTTTGGAGATCGGATTGCCCATTGAGTTTGATTAAACTGATGTTAAAGTAACAACGCTGCTTTGCCCTGTGACAGGAGCAGATTATCAGAATATTTCCTATCTGGTGAAATCGAATGTCAGACTTGAACATCTTGTAGATTTTAAAAAGTTGTGGGAACTCTGCTCTAAGATGGATTGCACTCACTTCACAATAAGTCGTCAATCAGCTTGTCTTATCATTGAGATATTAAGGACGAGGCACATGGTGTTTAAAAGAAAGTTGAGTTATTTGACAATTTTACAGAATATCAAATTATAGCCCAATTATATTTTTAGTAACATTGGCAGAAACAAACCCTAACTTCCAGAATGAACATGGTTCAGTCCCGGATGTGATTAACAGCAGAATCCAACCCCTGCAATCAATTATGAACTCACTGGTGTTTCAGGAGGCCAGATGACCGAGGGAATCCCTTCCCACACACGGAGCAGCTGAACGACCATACTACGGTGTGAACTCGCTGGTGTCTCAGTCGATGGGATGGCCGAGTGAATCCCTTCTCGCACACAGAGCAGGTGAATGACCTCTCCCCAGTGTGAACTCACTGCTGATTCCGAAGGGTGGATGAATCAATGAAACCCTTCCCACACTCGGAGCAGATCAACGGCTTCTCCCCGGTGTGACTGCGTCAATGAGTTTCCAGGTGGGAGGGAACTGAATCACTTCCCACAGTCCCCACATTCCCACGGTTTCTCCGTGGTGCGGGTGTCCTTGTGTCTCTCCAGGTTGGACGATCAGTTGAAGCCTGGTCCACACAAAGAACACGTGTACGGTTTCTCCCCACTGTCAGTGCTGCGATGTTTTGTCAGGCTGTGTAACTGGTTAAAGCTCTTTCCACAGTCAGTGCACTGGAACACTCTCACTCGGGTGTGTGTGTGTCTCGGTGCTTTTCCAGTCACACTGATGTTTGAAATCCTTTCCCACAGGCAGAACAGACAGACATTTCTCCTTCCAGAGTCAAAGGGTGCTGAATCGAGTGACTGTCAGATCTTGATGTGCTGTTTGGTTTGAGTTTCCCGTCTGTAATTCCTCCCCTTCGAACACCCTGTAAAAGGAGTTTACAAAAGTTATCACTGAGTACAGGATAGAAATTCAGAACAGACAATTCTAGTTTCTATACAACGTTCCTTCATGTCCACGGGTCATTTAACCCAAAATCCAGTCTATTAATTACTTCCAGCTCGGGACTTAGGCCCCAATTTTGATGAGCTGCAAGTCACGCCCATTTGCCACCCAAAGGGCCGCCGAGAGACCGGGCGGTGTTTTGTCTGAAAAATTCCTCTAAAAGAGGTGGCAGTACTGCCCGGCGGCAAAATAACGGCTTACGCTGTCAATCTGGGCGGCAGCTCTCAATCTCGATGGCAAATGAGCTTGTCCCCAAGTGCCGGCAAGTGCCAAGGAGGGTGGAAGTCCTGAAAAGTAAAAACATCACCAAAAAAAAACACCGGAACACCTTCAGGGGACCCCAGCCAGGTAAGTCGCTGTAAAGTCCAGTTCCCGGCAGTGCTCCCCTCCCTCCCGCCCGCTCCAGCCCAAGTGGAAACTGGGAGAGGAGAATGGCAGGAAAACTCGGCGGCAGTGTGTGCCCCACAGCATCTCTCCCACCGCCAATGTGTGAATAGAGCATCACGCCTGCAAACCTGGTTTCAATTTAAATTTACTCAACAAATGTATTGAACAGAAGTTAAACAAGTAAACAGAGCATGGCCCAATACGCCAGCTCTACATTCACAGGAGGAAATCTGTTCTCAAACTCGAGTGGACAAAATAAAGAAAGATCCCAAATGTAAGAGTCCCTCGAATCTTGTGTGAAAACCTTTATAATCTTGATTGGTTCCTTTCTTTTTACAGAATTCCTCCTCCCTGTGGGAGTCAATATTGGTCAAATACTGCTAATTGGAAATTTCTAACCAATATTTTCACTTTCAGGGTTTCAAGCTGATCAGTTCCTACTCTCAGAGAATCTCCAAGGAAACTCTTTGACTTAAACACAGCTCTCCCCTCTTTTATGTCCAGGATTAGAGTTACCGGGAATTTGAATACCTGATCACACCAATTTACAAGGGCCTGTCAGTGATACACGGACTGAACCCATCACACAGCTCTGCGTCAGTTTGAATTATTCCTCTCTCCAACCTGTAACTTGTAACGCTGAGGCTGAACTTCCACGTGCCTGGGACTGTACATGGTGATTCTAACCCAGGGATTTTATGTGGGGTTTCTAACCCTGGGCCTGTACATGGGGATTCCAACCCTGGGACTATACATGGGGATTCTAAGCCTGGGCCTGTACATGGGGATTCCAACCCTGGGCCTGTACATGGGGATTCTAACCCTGGGCCTGTACATGGGGATTCCAACCCTGGGCCTGTACTTGGGGATTCTAACCCTGGGCCTGTAAATGGTTATTCCAACCCTGGGCCTGTACGTGGGGATTCTAACCCTGGGCCTGTACATGGGGATTCTAAGCCTGGGCCTGTAAGTGGGGATTCTAAGCCTGGGCCTGTACGTGGTGATTCTAAGCCAGGGCCTGTAAGTGGGGATTCTAAGCCTGGGCCTGTAGGTGGAGATTCTAAGCCTGGGCCTGTACGTGGGGATTCTCAGCCTGGGCCTGTACGGGGGGATTCTAAGCCTGGGCCTGTACGTGGAGATTCTAAGCCTGGGCCTGTAAGTGGGGATTCTAAGCCTGGGCCTGTAAGTGGCGATTCTAAGCCTGGGCCTGTAAGTGGGGATTCTAACCCTGGGCCTGTAAGTGGGGATTCTAAGCGTGGGCCTGTAAGTGGGGATTCTAAGCCTGGGCCTGTACATGGGGATTCTAACCCTGGGCCTGTAAGTGGGGATTCTAAGCCTGGGCCTGTACGGGGGAATTCTAAGCCTGGGCCTGTAAGTGGGGATTCTAAGCCTGGGCCTGTAAGTGGGGATTCTAACTCTGGGCCTGTAAGTGGGGATTCTAAGCCTGGGCCTGTAAGTGGGGATTCTAACCCTGGGGCTGTACATGGGGATTCTAAGCCTGGGCCTGTACGGGGGGATTCTAAGCCTGGGCCTGTAAGTGGGGATTCTAACCCTGGGGCTGTACATGGGGATTCTAAGCCTGGGCCTGTACGGGGGGATTCTAAGCCTGGGCCTGTAAGTGGGGATTGTAAGCCTGGGCCTGTACGGGGGGATTCTAAGCCTGGGCCTGTACGTGGGGATTCTAAGCCTGCGGCTGTACGGGGGAAATTGTAAGCCTGGGCCTTTAGGGGGGATTCTAACCTTGGGCCTGTACGGGGGGATTGTAAGCCTGGGCCTGTATGGGGGGGATTGTAAGCCTGGGCCTGTATGGGGGGTTTCTAAGCCTGGGCCTGTACGGGGGGATTCTAAGCCTGGGCCTGTACGGGGGGATTCTAAGCCTGCAGCTGTATCGGGGGGGATTCCAACCCTGGGCCTGTACGGGGGGATTCTAAGCCTGGGCCTGTACGTGGGGATTCTAAGCCTGGGCCTGTACGGGGGGATTCTAAGCCTGGGCCTGTACGTGGGGATTCTAAGCCTGGGCCTGTACGGGGGGATTGTAAGCCTGGGCCTGTACGGGGGGATTGTAAGCCTGGGCCTGTACGGGGGGGGATTGTAAGCCTGGGCCTGTACGGGGGGATTGTAAGCCTGGGCCTGTACGGGGGGATTGTAAGCCTGGGCCTGTACGGGGGGATTCTATGCCTGGGCCTGTTCGGGGGGATTCTAAGCCTGGGCCTGTACGGGGGGATTGTAAGCCTGGGCCTGTACGGGGGGATTCTAAGCCTGGGCCTGTACGGGGGGATTGTAAGCCTGGGCCTGTACGGGGCGATTGTAAGCCTGGGCCTGTACGGGGGGATTGTAAGCCTGGGCCTGTACGGGGGGATTCTAACCCTGGGCCTGTACGGGGGGATTGTAAGCCTGGGCCTGTACGTGGGGATTGTAAGCCTGGGCGTGTATGTGGAGATTCTAACCCTGACCCTGTACGGGGGGATTGTAAGCCTGGGCCTGTACGGGGGGATTCTAAGCCTGGGCCTGTACGTGGGGATTCTAACCCTGGGCCTGTACGGGGGGATTGTAAGCCTGGGCCTGTACGGGGGGATTGTAAGCCTGTGCCTGTAACGTGGGGATTGTAAGCCTGGGCCTGCATGGGGGGATTGTAAGCCTGGGCTTGTACGTGGGGATTCTAACCCTGGGCCTGTACGGGGGGATTGTAAGCCTGGGCCTGTACGGGCGGATTGTAAGCCTGGGCCTGTAACATGGGGATTCTAAGCCTGGGCCTGTAACGTGGGGATTCTAAGCCTGGGCCTGTACGTGGGGATTCTAACCCTGGGCCTGTACGGGGGGATTGTAAGCCTGGGCCTGTACGGGGGGATTGTAAGCCTGGGCCTGTAACGTGGGGATTCTAAGCCTGGGCCTGTAACGTGGGGATTCTAAGCCTGGGCCTGTACGTGGGGATTCTAACCCTGGGCCTGTACGGGGGGATTGTAAGCCTGGGCCTGTATGGGGGGATTGTAAGCCTGGGCCTGTAACGTGGGGATTGTAAGCCTGGGCCTGTACGGGGGGATTGTAAGCCTGGGCCTGTACGTGGGGATTCTAACCCTGGGCCTGTACGGGGGGATTGTAAGCCTGGGCCTGTACGGGGGGATTGTAAGCCTGGGCCTGTACGGGGGGGGGGATTGTAAGCCTGGGCCTGTACGGGGGGATTGTAAGCCTGGGCCTGTACGGGGGGATTGTAAGCCTGGGCCTGTACGGGGGGATTCTATGCCTGGGCCTGTTCGGGGGGATTCTAAGCCTGGGCCTGTACGGGGGGATTGTAAGCCTGGGCCTGTACGGGGGGATTCTAAGCCTGGGCCTGTACGGGGGGATTGTAAGCCTGGGCCTGTACGGGGCGATTGTAAGCCTGGGCCTGTACGGGGGGATTGTAAGCCTGGGCCTGTACGGGGGGATTCTAACCCTGGGCCTGTACGGGGGGATTGTAAGCCTGGGCCTGTACGTGGGGATTGTAAGCCTGGGCCTGTATGTGGAGATTCTAACCCTGACCCTGTACGGGGGGATTGTAAGCCTGGGCCTGTACGGGGGGATTCTAAGCCTGGGCCTGTACGTGGGGATTCTAACCCTGGGCCTGTACGGGGGGATTGTAAGCCTGGGCCTGTACGGGGGGATTGTAAGCCTGTGCCTGTAACGTGGGGATTGTAAGCCTGGGCCTGCACGGGGGGATTGTAAGCCTGGGCCTGTACATGGGGATTCTAACCCTGGGCCTGTACGGGGGGATTGTAAGTCTGGGCCTGTACGGGCGGATTGTAAGCCTGGGCCTGTAACGTGGGGATTCTAAGCCTGGGCCTGTAACGTGGGGATTCTAAGCCTGGGTCTGTACGTGGGGATTCTAACCCTGGGCCTGTACGGGGGGATTGTAAGCCTGGGCCTGTACGGGGGGATTGTAAGCCTGGGCCTGTACGGGGGGATTGTAAGCCTGGGCCTGTAACGTGGGGATTCTAAGCCTGGGCCTGTAACGTGGGGATTCTAAGCCTGGGCCTGTACGTGGGGATTCTAACCCTGGGCCTGTACGGGGGCATTGTAAGCCTGGGCCTGTACGGGGGGATTGTAAGCCTGGGCCTGTAACGTGGGGATTGTAAGCCTGGGCCTGTACGGGGGGATTGTAAGCCTGGGCCTGTACGTGGGGATTCTAACCCTGGGCCTGTACGGGGGGATTGTAAGCCTGGGCCTGTACGGGGGGATTGTAAGCCTGGGCCTGTAACGTGGAGATTCGAAGCCTGGGCCTGTACGGGGGGATTGTAAGCCTGGGCCTGTACGGGGGGATTCTAAGCCTGGGCCTGTACGTGGGGATTCTAACCCTGGGCCTGTACGGGGGGATTGTAAGCCTGGGCCTGTACGGGGGGATTGTAAGCCTGTGCCTGTAACGTGGGGATTGTAAGCCTGGGCCTGCACGGGGGGATTGTAAGCCTGGGCCTGTACATGGGGATTCTAACCCTGGGCCTGTACGGGGGGATTGTAAGTCTGGGCCTGTACGGGCGGATTGTAAGCCTGGGCCTGTAACGTGGGGATTCTAAGCCTGGGCCTGTAACGTGGGGATTCTAAGCCTGGGTCTGTACGTGGGGATTCTAACCCTGGGCCTGTACGGGGGGATTGTAAGCCTGGGCCTGTACGGGGGGATTGTAAGCCTGGGCCTGTACGGGGGGATTGTAAGCCTGGGCCTGTAACGTGGGGATTCTAAGCCTGGGCCTGTAACGTGGGGATTCTAAGCCTGGGCCTGTACGTGGGGATTCTAACCCTGGGCCTGTACGGGGGCATTGTAAGCCTGGGCCTGTACGGGGGGATTGTAAGCCTGGGCCTGTAACGTGGAGATTCGAAGCCTGGGCCTGTACGGGGGGATTGTAAGCCTGGGCCTGTACGGGGGGATTCTAAGCCTGGGCCTGTACGTGGGGATTCTAACCCTGGGCCTGTACGGGGGGATTGTAAGCCTGGGCCTGTACGGGGGGATTGTAAGCCTGTGCCTGTAACGTGGGGATTGTAAGCCTGGGCCTGCACGGGGGGATTGTAAGCCTGGGCCTGTACATGGGGATTCTAACCCTGGGCCTGTACGGGGGGATTGTAAGTCTGGGCCTGTACGGGCGGATTGTAAGCCTGGGCCTGTAACGTGGGGATTCTAAGCCTGGGCCTGTAACGTGGGGATTCTAAGCCTGGGTCTGTACGTGGGGATTCTAACCCTGGGCCTGTACGGGGGGATTGTAAGCCTGGGCCTGTACGGGGGGATTGTAAGCCTGGGCCTGTACGGGGGGATTGTAAGCCTGGGCCTGTAACGTGGGGATTCTAAGCCTGGGCCTGTAACGTGGGGATTCTAAGCCTGGGCCTGTACGTGGGGATTCTAACCCTGGGCCTGTACGGGGGCATTGTAAGCCTGGGCCTGTACGGGGGGATTGTAAGCCTGGGCCTGTAACGTGGGGATTGTAAGCCTGGGCCTGTACGGGGGGATTGTAAGCCTGGGCCTGTACGTGGGGATTCTAACCCTGGGCCTGTACGGGGGGATTGTAAGCCTGGGCCTGTACGGGGGGATTGTAAGCCTGGGCCTGTAACGTGGAGATTCGAAGCCTGGGCCTGTACGGGGGGATTGTAAGCCTGGGCCTGTACGGAGGGATTCTAAGCCTGGGCCTGTACGTGGGGATTCTAACCCTGGGCCTGAACGGGGGGATTGTAAGCCTGGGCCTGTACGGGGGGATTGTAAGCCTGGGTCTGTACGTGGGGATTCTAACCCAGGGCCTGAACGTGGGGATTCTAACCCTGGGCCTGTACAGGGGGATTGTAAGCCTGGGCCTGTACGGGGGGATTGTAAGCCTGGGCCTGTACGGGGGGAATGTAAGCCTGGGCCTGTACGGGGGGATTCTAAGCCTGGGCCTGTACGGGGGGAATGTAAGCCTGGGAGCCTGGGCCTGTACGGGGGGATTGTAAGCCTGGGCCTGTACGGGGGGAATGTAAGCCTGGGCCTGTAAGGGGGGATTGTAAGCCTGGGCCTGTATGTGGGGATTGTAAGCCTGGGCCTGTAGGGGGGATTGTAAGCCTGGGCCTGTAACGTGGGGATTCTAACCCTGGGCCTGTACGGGGGGATTGTAAGCCTGGGCCTGTACGTGGGGATTCTAACCCTGGGCCTGTACGTGGGGATTCTAACCCTGGGCCTGTACGGGGGGATTGTAAGCCTGGGCCTGTACGTGGGGATTCTAACCCTGGGCCTGTACGGGGGGATTGTAACCCTGGGCCTGTACGGGGGGATTGTAAGCCTGGGCCTGTACGGGGGGATTGTAAGCCTGGGCCTGTACGGGGGGATTCTAACCCTGGGCCTGTATGGGGGGATTGTAAGCCTGGGTCTGTACGGGGGGATTGTAAGCCTGGGTCTGTACGGGGGGATTGTAAGCCTGGGCCTGTACGGGGGGATTGTAAGCCTGGGTCTGTACGGGGGGATTGTAAGCCTGGGCCTGTACGGGGGGATTGTAAGCCTGGGCCTGTACGGGGGGATTGTAAGCCTGGGCCTGTACGGGGGGATTGTAAGCCTGGGCCTGTACGGGGGGATTGTAAGCCTGGGCCTGTACGGGGGGATTGTAAGCCTGGGCCTGTACGGGGGGATTGTAAGCCTGGGCCTGTACGGGGGGATTGTAAGCCGCGGAGTATACAAGGTTGCCCAGCTCTGGGGCTCTGCTGTTGGAATTGTGTGGGATGTAAAGCGTTAGCTCGACACGAAACAAGGCCTTCAGGAGAGATGGTGAGCAATACTGAGAATAAATTAAAGGAGTCAATGGTTTTCACTCCCGGGCGCTGGGCCCCGGTTGGGAACAGACACTGAGGCCCCGCCCACTCTGTGCCCATGCCAAGGTGGCCGCGCATGCGCTGGTCCGCCATGAGCCTTCCCGCCTTCCTGCACAAAGATGGCAGTTAATCCGGGCCTGTTCCCGGGAGAAAAACCCGTCGCAGCAAACGCCGGAGTGTCGGGTTATGATTCGCGGCTTGCAGCCTACATCAGTTGTCTCTGAAGCCTTTCGATGACTCCCCCTGCGCCCCGCTGATTCTCACCCGGCAGAGTCCGGCCGCAGCCTGCGCTCGTCTCAGCGTCCACGCGTCTCCACTGCACGCTCTGCGCATGCTCAGCTCACACTGCCGGGGTGATTGACGGCAGTTCCGGACCAATAGGAAGAGCAGGGGCGTGTCTGGAGGACCCAGCGGGCGGCTGGTCCTCCAAGCAATCGGAGTGGGCGAGGGGAGGGAGGGAGGGGCGGGGCTTGCGGCGCAACCAGTGGGCGGGGCCGAGCCCGGATCTCCCTCACTGAGCATGCGTGGGGCCGCGAAGAGCGAGGTGAGTCGAAGAGACGCCTTCGGGAAGCGGTCGGAGATTGTGGATCCTGGGCAGGATGTGGATCCCCGGGTGGGCCGGGGAGCTTCATAAATACCTCAGGTCGGCCTCAGGCGTGGAATATGAGCCCGCAGGCCCCGTGTTTGCCGGCGCTGACAGGCCTGGGTGAGCGGGGTCACTGGCCGCCATCTTGCACATGGGGGGGGGAGGTCACGGCGCATGCGCGGCCACCATGGCCGGGAACAATGAGTGGGCGGGGCTTCAGGGTCCCAGTGCCCGCGAGGTGGAGTTACCTTGGCAACAGGCGGGTCATCACCTCACAACAACAACAACTTGGATTTATATAGCGCCTTTAATGTAGTAAATCGTCCAAAGGCTTTTAACAGGAGTGTTAAAAGAGAATCACTTGACACCGAGCCACATAAGAGGACATTGTGGCAGATGAACAAAAGCTTGGTCAAACAGTTAGGTTTAAAGCAGCGTCTTGAAGGAGGAAAGAGAGGCGGAGAGCTTTAGACAAGAGAATTCCAGAGTTTAGGGCCCAGGCAGAAGACATGGCCACCGATGGTTGAGCGATTATAATTCAGGATAATCGAGGGCAGAATTAGAGGAGCGCAAATATCTCCAGAGGGGGTGGGGCTGGAGGAGAATACGGAGGCAGGCGGGGCGAGGCCATGGAGGGATTTGTAAACAATTTTCAATTTGAGTCGTTGCACAATAGGGAGCCAATGTAGAACAGAGAGCACAGATGGGTGACCGGGACTTGGTGCGAGTTGGGACATGGGCTGCCGAGTTTTGGATGACCTCAGGTTTACATAGGGCAGAATGTGGGAGATCGGTAAATAATGCGTTGGAGTAGTCAAGTCTCGAGTTAACAAAGGCGCGGATGGGGGTTTCAGCAGCAGATGAGCTAAGGCAGAAACGGGCGATGTTACGGAGGTGGGAATGTGCCGTTTTAGTTATGCCGTGGATATGTAGTCGGAAACTCCTTTCAGGGACAAATAGACACCAAGTTTGCAAACAGTCTGGTTCAGCCTCAGGCAGATGCTAGGGAGAGGGATGGAGTCAATGGCTAGGGTACGGAGTTTGTGGCGGGGACCAAAGACACTGGCTTCGGTCTTCCCAGTATTTAATTGGGGAAAATTTCTGCTCATCCAGAACTGGATGTCGGACAAGCAGTCTGACAATTTAGAGACTGTGGAGGGGTCGAGAGAAGTGGTGGTGAGGTAGAGCTGGGTGTTATTAGAATCATAGAATGGTTATAGCACAGAAGGAGGGCATTCGGCCTGTTGAGCCCATGCTGGCTCTCTGCAAGAGCACTTCAGCTAGTCCCACCCCCCTGCCTTTTCCCTGTAGCCTTACAAATTTCTCTCCTTCAGGTACTTATCCAATTCCTTTTTGAAAGCAGTGATTGAGTCTGTCTCCACCGCCCTTTCAGTCAGTGCAGTCCAGATCCTAACCACTCACTGTGTAAAAAAAAAAGTTTATCCCTCATGTTGCCTTTGGTTCTTTTACTAATCACCTTAAATCTGTATCCTCTGGTTCTCGACTTTTCTGCCAATGGGGACAGTTTCTCTCTACTCAGTCCAGACTCCTCAGGATTTTGAACACCTCTATCAAATCTCCTCTCAACCTTCTCTGCTCTGAGGAGAACAACCCCAGCTTCTCCAATCTATCCACGTATCTGAAGTACCTCATCCCTGGAATGATTCTCGTAAATCTTTTCTGCACCCTCTCTAAGGCCTTCACATCCTTCCTAAAGTGCGGTGCCCAGAATTGGACACAATACTCCAGTTGGAGCCGAACCAGTGTTTTCTACAGGTTTGTCATAATTTCCACACTTTTGTACTCTATCCCTCTATTCATGAAGCCAAGGATCCGTAAGCTTTTTAAATCGCTTTCTCAACCTGCTCTGTCACCTTCTAAGATTTGTGCACATATACTGTGAAATATCTCTGTTCATGCACCCCCTTTAGGATTGTACCCTTTAATTTAATTTCCTCTCCTCATTCTTTCTCCCAAAATGTATCACTTCACACTTTTCTGCATTAAATTTAATCTGCCACCGCCCATTCCACCAGCCTGTCTATGTCATCTTGAAGTCTTTCACTGTTCACTATACTTCCAAGTTTTGTGTCATCTGCAGATTTTGAAATTGTGCCCTGTACACCCACATCCAAGTCATTAATCAAAATCAAGAAAAGCAGTGGTCCCCTGGGGAATACTACTGTATACCTTCCTCCAGTCCGAAAAATAACCGTTTACCCCTACTCTCTGTTTCCTGTCACTTAGCCAATTTCTATGCAAGGTAAGAGCTCATGGAGTTATGGGTATTAAATTAGCATGGATAGAGAATTGGTTAACAGACAGAAAACAGAGAGTAGGGATAAACTGGTTATTATCCGGTTGGCAGGCTGTAATTAGTAGGGTGCTAGTGCTGGGTCCTCAACTATTTATAATCTATATTAAAGACTTGAATAAAGGGACCAAGTGTAATGTGTCCAAGTTTGCCGCTGATACAAAGTTGGTGGGAAAGTATGCTGTGAGGAGGACGCAAAGGGATATAGACGGTTAAGTGACTGGCAATAAGGTGGCAGATGGAATATAATGTGGAGAAATATGAGGCTATTCACTTTAGTAGGAAGAATAGAAAAACGGAATATTTTTTAAATCGTAAAAAATTAATAAATATTGGTGTTCAGAGAGTTTTAGGTGTCCTTGTACAAGAAACACAGAGACCTGTCATGCAGGTACAGCTAGCAATTAGGAAGGCATGTTGTCCTTTATTGCAAGGTGGTTGGTGTGCAAGAGTAAGGAAGTCTTGCTACAATTGTAAAAGGCCATTGGTGAGACCACACCTGGAGTACTGTGCACAGTTTTGGTCTACTTATTTGAAGAAGGATATACTTCCCTTCGAGGGAGTGCAACGAAAGTTCACCAGATTGATGCCTGGGATGGGGGGTATTGCCCTATGATTAGAGATTGAGAAGTCTAGGCCTGTATTCTCTGGAGCGTAGAAGAATGAGAGGTGATCTCATTGAAACATAAGGTTGTGAAGGGAATTGAGAGGGTGGATGCTGAGAGGTTGTTGGCTGGGGAGTCTAGAACTAGGGGGCATAGTCTCAGGATAAGGGGTCGGCTATATAACACTGAGATGAGAAAGAATTTCTTCACTCGGAGGGTTGTATCTTTGGAATGCTGTACCCCAAAGTATTGTGGATGCTGGGGCGTTGAGTATAGTCGAGGCTGAGACAGATAGATTTTTGGACTCTGGAGGAATCAAAGAATAGTGCAGGAAAGTGGAGTTGAGGTTGAAGATCAGCCATGATCTTATTGAATGGCAGAGCAGGCTCGAGGGGCCGAATGGCCTACTCCTGTGCCTAATTCTTCTGGTCTTTTGTCTTGTCCGTGCCCGGATGGCCCTGGAGAGGGAGCATGTGGTATGCACTGGTTCCTTGATGCCTTCCACGACCAGTGGCACCTCAGGGTATGGAGTGTCTCGTATACACTGGGAATAACATTCTGGTTTAGTTGGGCAGGTTCCCTTTGCTTTTGTTGCTTATTTTGCCGCCTTTTAGTTTGATTGGATCACATGTTTGTGGGAACAAGAGAGGAAAGAATAGTCCATGGAAGCTGGAATTGTCTGTCTTGATTTGCTATCCTGGACTTACAGTGCTGATCTTTGTAAACTCTTTTACAGGGTGTTAGAAGGGGAGGATTTACAGACGGGAAACTCAAACCAAACATCACATCAAGGTCTGAGGGAGTCACTCAAACATCTTTACCTGAATATCATCGGTCTTTGAATGTGGAAGGAGAAATGTTTGTCTGTTCTGTCTGTGGGAACAGATTTCAAACATCAGTGTGACTGGAAAAGCACCGAGACACACACACCCGAGTGAGAGTGTTCCAGTGCACTGACTGTGGAAAGAGCTTTAACCAGTTACACAGCCTGAAAAAACATCGCACCATTCACAGCGGGGAGAAACCGTACACGTGTTGTGTGTGTGGACCAGGCTTCAACTGATCGTCCAGCCTGGAGAGACGGAAGCGCACCCGCTCCACGGAGAAATCGTGGAAATGTGGGGACTGTGGGAAGGGATTCAGTTGCTCGGCCCACCTGGAAACTCATCAACGCAGTCACACTGGCCGTTCACCTGCTCCGTGTGTGGGAAGGGATTCGCTCATTCATCCAACTTTCTGTCACACCAGCATATTCATACTGGAGAGAGGCCATTCACCTGCATTGAATGTGGGAAGGGATTTAATGCTTCATCAAACCTCCTGGCAAACCAGCAAATTCACACTGATAACAGACCTTTTAAATGTTGTTATTGTGAGAAGAGCTTTAAAAGCACTAATGGTGTGCTGACACACCAACGCAGTCACACTGGGGAGAGGCTGTTCAGCTGCTCCATGTGTGGGAAGAGGTTCACTCTGTCACACCACCTGCTGACACACCAGCGCACTCACACTGGGGAGAGGCTGGAAAGAGATTCACTCTGTCATCCACCCTGGTGAGACACCAGCGAGTTCACAAGTGACTGCAGGGGTTGTATTCTGCTGATATTGCTACAGTGAATCATATCCCAGACTGAACCGTGTTCATTCTGATAGTTGGGCTTTGTTTCTGCTGATGTTAATGATCCCTATAACTGGGCTGGTGATTAAAATTCTGGCAATCTGTTTGTTTTACTCTGTAAACTTTACTCTTCAAATAAAGTCAATCCCTTTGGGCTATTCTCAAGGTTTCTTGGGCTGAAACCAAACAGTGATTTACTTGTACTTCTTTCAATGTAGTATACTGTATTCACTGCTCACGATGCGGTCTCCTCTACATTGGGGAGACCAAACGCAGATTGGGTGACCGCTTTGCTGAACACCTCCGTTCAGTCCGTAAGTGTGACCCTGGGCTTCTGGTCGCCTGAGGTTGCATTGCCTCAGGATCGACGGTCGGTTATTTTAGACTGAGATGAGGAGGAATTTCTTCACATTTCTTGGCATTCTATACCCCAGAGGGCTGCGGATGTTCAGTCGTTTAAGAAAGAGATCGATAGATTCTTGGACTCTAAGGGAATCGGGAGATGTGGGATTGGGCGGGAAAGTGGAGTTGAGGTCAAGATCAGCCATGAAGGTGCTGACTCTGGCTGGGTTCTGTTCTACACTCACTGGTTCCCCTCCCCTGAAGGTGCTGAATCTGGCTGGGTTCAGTTCTACACTCACTGGTTCCCCTCCCCTGAAGGTGCTGACTCTGGCTGGGTTCAGTTCTACACTCACTGGTTCCCCTCCCCTGAAGGTGTGACTCTGGCTGGGTTCAGTTCTACACTCACTGGTTCCCCTCCCCTGAAGGTGTGACTCTGGCTGGGTTCAGTTCTACACTCACTGGTTCCCCGCTGTCAGTGCTGCGATGTTTTGTCAGGCTGTGTAACTGGTTAAAGCTCTTTCCACAGTCAGTGCACTGGAACACTCTCACTCGAGTGTGTGTGTCTCGGTGCTTTTCCAGTCACACTGATGTTTGAAATCTTTTCCCACAGACAAACTTTTCTCCTTCCATGTTCAAAGGCCGATGATATTCAGGTCCTGATGAATCGAGTGATTCTGTCAGATCTTGATGTGATGTTTGGTTTGAGTTTCATGTCTACAAATCCTATGCTTCTAAAACCCAGTAAAAGGAGTTTACAAAAGCCATCACGAAAAGTACTGGATAGAAATTTAGAACAGACAATTCTAGTTTTTATGGACTATTATCTCCTATACTTCTCTGAAAGTTGTAACTCCTCGTCCCAACACTCCTCTCCCACTCTTCTTCCCTGACTCTGGCTGGGTTCAGTTCTACACTCACTGGTTCCCCTCCCTCTCCTCCCCTGAAGGTGCTGACTCTGGCTGGGTTCAGTTCTACACTCACTGGTTCCCCTCCCTCTCCTCCCCTGAAGGTGCTGACTCTGGCTGGGTTCTGTTCTACACTCACTGGTTCCCCTCCCCTGAAGGTGCTGACTCTGGCTGGGTTCAGTTCTACACTCACTGGTTCCCCTCCCTCTCCTCCCCTGAAGGTACTGACTCTGGCTGGGTTCAGTTCCACACTCACTGGTTCCCCTCCCTCTCCTCCCCTGAAGGTGCTGACTCTGGCTGGGTTCTGTTCAAACTCACTGGTTCCCCTCCCCTGAAGGTACTGACTCTGGCTGGGTTCAGTTCTACACTCACTGGTTCCCCTCCCCTGAAGATGCTGACTCTGGCTGGGTTCAGTTCTACACTCACTGGTTCCCCTCCCCTGAAGGTGCTGACTCTGGCTGGGTTCTGTTCTACACTCACTGGTTCCCCTCCCCTGAAGGTGCTGAATCTGGCTGGGTTCAGTTCTACACTCACTGGTTCCCCTCCCCTGAAGGTGCTGACTCTGGCTGGGTTCAGTTCTACACTCACTGGTTCCCCTCCCCTGAAGGTGTGACTCTGGCTGGGTTCAGTTCTACACTCACTGGTTCCCCTCCCCTGAAGGTGTGACTCTGGCTGGGTTCAGTTCTACACTCACTGGTTCCCCTCCCTCTCCTCCCCTGGGTGTGACTCTGGCTGGGTTCAGTTCTACACTCACTGGTTCCCCTCCCTCTCCTCCCCTGAAGGTGCTCTATTCCTCTTCCCAATACTGTGTCCTTTGCTATAAGCTTCCCCTCTAATTTTGATGAGGGACTCTCCTCAAAGAGTCACCAATCTGCCTTTATTTACAGACTCCCTGACTCACTTCCTGTCCTGGAATTTGCCATGGGGTCACTTTGTTACGCTTTGGGCCAGAATGAAATAGGAGATACTGGGAACCGGTGGGTGAGGGTTGCATAATGTTCGATACAGAGTAAAGCTCCCTCTGCACTGTCCCATCAAACACTCCCAGGGCAGGAACAGGGGGTTAGATACAGAGTAAAGCTCCCTCTACACTGTCCCATCAAACACTCCCAGGGCAGGTACAGGGGGTTAGATACAGAGTAAAGCTCCCTCTACACTGTCCCATCAAACACTCCCAGGGCAGGTACAGGGGTTTAGAAACAGAGTAAAGCCCCCTCTACACTGTCCCATCAAACACTCCCAGGGCAGTACAGGGGGTTAGATACAGAGTAAAGCTCCCTCTACACTGTCCTATCAAACACTCCCAGGGCAGGTACAGGGGTTAGATACAGAGTAAAGCTCTCTCACACTGTCCCATCAAACACTCCCAGGGCAGGTACAGGGGGTTAGATACAGAGTAAAGCTCCCTCTACACTGCCCCATTAAACATTCCCAGGACAGATACAGGGGTTAGATACAGAGTAAAGCTCCCTCTACACTGTCCTATCAAACACTCCCAGGGCTGGTTCAGCACAGGTTAGATACAGAGTAAAGCTCCCTCTGCACTGTCCCATCAAACACTCCCAGGACAGGTACAACATGGGTTAGATACAGAGTAAAGCTCCCTCTACACTGTCCCATCAAACACTCCCAGGACAGGTGCAGCACGAGTTAGATACAGAGTAAAGCTACCTCTACACTATCCCATCAAACACTCCCAGGGCAGATACAGCACGGGGTTAGATAGAGAGTAAAGCTCCCTCTACACTGTCCCATCAAACACTCGCAGGGCAGGTACAGCACGAGTTAGATACAGAGTAAAGCTACCTCTACACTATCCCATCAAACACTCGCAGGGCAGGTATGGGAGGATTAGATACAGAGTAAAGCTCCCTCTACACTATCCCATCAAACACTCCCAGGACAGGTACAGCACGGGGTTAAATACAGAGTAAAGCTCCCTCTACACTGTCCCATCAAACACTCCCAGGACAGGTACAACATGGTTTAGATACAGAGTAAAGCTCCCTCTACACTGTCCCATCAAACACTCCCAGGGCTGGTTCAGCACGGGTTAGATACAGAGTAAAGCTCCCTCAACACTGCCCCATCAAACACTCCCCGGGCAGATACAGCACGGGTTAGATACAGAATAAAGCTCCCTTTACACTCTCCCATCAAACACTCCCCGGGCAGATACAGCACGGGTTAGATACAGAATAAAGCTCCCTTTACACTCTCCCATCAAACACTCCCCGGGCAGGTACAGCACGGGTTAGAAACAGAGTAAAGCTCCCTCTACACTGTCCTGTCAAACACTCCCAGGGCAGGTACAGCACGGGTTAGATACAGAGTAAAGCTCCCTCTACACTATTCCATCAAACACTTTCAGGGCAGGTACAGCATGGGGTTAGATACAGAGTAAAGCTCCATCTATGCTGTCCCATCAAACACTAGGGCAGGTACAGCACAATTTAGAGACTGAGTAAAGATCGCTCTGTACATGAAAAGAAGGCTGTGATTCTGTAATTATTTACACAAGAGATCTCCATTACCCACATTCCCAACTATCCATCAGAATTTTTACAGGGCAGAACCTTGCAAAAAACAATTTTATTTTAGTGCAGTGCAACACTCTCACTCGAGTGTGTGTATCTCAGTACTTTTCTAGTCACACTGTTTGAAATCTTTTCGCACAGACAAACATTTCTCCTTGCACATTCAAAGGCCGTTGATATTCAGGTCCTGCCTAATCGAGTGACTCTGTCAGATCTTGATGTGATGTTTGGTTTGAGTTTCCTCCCCATCTAACACCCTGTAAAAGGGCTTCACAAAAGGCATCACTGTAAGTACAGGATAGAAATTCAGAACAGACAATTCTAGTTTCTGTTAAACATTCTTTCCTCTCTCGTTCCCCAAAGCTGTAAATCCCAGTCCCACACGCTCTCCCTCCTCCCTGTGCTGAAATCCAAACCCATCGCATCATCTCCATCATTTTTTCCCTCCACGCCCAGTTTTCTCCCTCCCTCGGCTCTGGTTGGA
Source organism: Pristiophorus japonicus (assembly GCF_044704955.1). Classification (NCBI taxonomy): domain Eukaryota; kingdom Metazoa; phylum Chordata; class Chondrichthyes; family Pristiophoridae; genus Pristiophorus; species Pristiophorus japonicus. The sequence goes on along the minus strand of NC_091983.1, from coordinate 4,108,606 downwards.
TTCAGTTCGACACCCCCATCAATGATTATCTCTCCTGGTCACTGTGACCCTGAAGCCCTGCCCACTCTTCATCCTACATCAAGATGGTCACGCATGCACTGTGCTGCATGTTGAACCATTCTGTCTTTCCTCCATCAAGATGGCGGCCCGTAACCCGGGCCTGTCACCGAGAAAAAGCCTCACCGTTGCTGTCCGATGGAACACTGAGGCCGTTCTCCAGCGTTATAAACTGTGCCGTAGCTCACCCGCAGTTTATTAATCTCCCGCCCCCGCACACCCGCAGTATTTGGCTGTTGTTTTATTTCAGGCATTGCTCACAGAACCGAGTCTGGAAACACAAAGCGAGCATTTGCGGGCCGCTGTGTCCCAGGCTGGGCGCTGGATGTGGAAGGCGCTCCCTGGCCTCCTGTGTGGCTCTGTTTGTTGCAGCAGTTTGAGCTGCAGTGGGGATGGAGGAGAAGCTGCTGGGTTTCAACCCCTGTACTTCTGGGCCTAGTGCGACCAATAATTGCCCATGTGGGCCTGTCCGGGGAGGTGGGTTCTGGGCCCAGTGGGACCAATAATTGCCCATGTGGGCCTGTCCGGGGAGGTGGGTTCTGGGCCCAGTGGGACCAATAATTGCCCATGTGGGCCTGTCCGGGGAGGTGGGTTCTGGGACCAGTGGGACCAACAATTGCCCATGTGGGCCTGTCCGGGGAGTTGGGTTCTGGGCCCAGTGGGACCAACAATTGCCCATGTGGGCCTGTCCGGGGAGGTGGGTTCTGGGGGAGATGAGATTGTTAAACACACTCTGTTCGCACAGTGTGAAAATTACATAAGAACATAAGAAATAGGAGCAGGTGTAGGCCATTTGAACCCTTGAGCCTGCTCTGCCTTTCAATAAGATCATGGCTGATCTGATCATGGACTCAGCTCCACTTCCCTGCCTGCTCCCCATAATCCTTTACTCCCTTATCGCTCAAAAATCTGTCTATCTCCACATTAAATATATTCAATGAACCAGCCTCCACAGCTCTCTGGGGCAGGGAATTCCATAGATTTACAACCCTTTGAGAGAAGAAATTTCTCCTCGTCTCAGTTTTAAATGGGCGGCCCCTTATTCTGAGACTATGTCCCCGAGTTTTAGTTTCCCCTATGAGTGGAAACATTCTTTCTGCATCCACCTTGTCGAGGCTCCTCATTATCTTACATGTTTCAATTCTTCTGAACTCCAATGTGTTTAGGCCCAACCTATTCAATCTATCTTCATATGTCAACCCCCTCATCTCCAGAATCAACCTAGTGAACCTTCTCTGAACAGTCTCCAATGCAAGTATATCCTTCCTTAAATACGGAGACCAAAACTGTACGCAGTACTCCAGGTGTGGCCTCACCAATACGCTGTACAGTTGCAGCAGGACTTCTCTGCTTTTATACTCTATCCCCCTTGCAATAAAGGCCAACATTCCATTTGCCTTCCTGATTACTTGCTGTAACTGCATACTAACTTTTTGTGTTTCATGCACAAGGACCTCCAGGTCTCTCTGTACTGCAGCACTGTGCAATTTTTCTCCATTTAAATTTTATTTGCTTTTCTATTATTGCTGCCAAAGTGGACATTATACTCCATCTGCCAAATTTTTGCCCACTCACTTAGCCTGTCTATATACCTTTGCAGATTTTTTGTGTCCTCCTCACAATTTGCTTTCCCACCCATCTTTGTATCATCAGTAAACTTGGCTACATTACACTCGGTCCCTTCATCCAAGTCATTAATATAGATTGTAAATAGTTGAGGACCCAGCACCGATCCCTGCGGCACTCCACTAGTCACTGTTTGCCAACCGGAAAATGACCCATTTATCCCGACTCTCTGTTTTCTGTTAGTTAACCAATCTTCTATCCATGCTAATATATTATCCCCAACCCCGTGAACTTTTATCTTGTGCAGTAACCTCTTATGTGGCACCTTATCGAATGCCTTCTGGAAATCCAAATACACCACATCCACTGGTTTCCCCTTATTCACCCTGCTCATTACATCCCCAAAGAACTCCAGTACATTTGTCAAACATGATTTCCCTTTCATAAAACCTCTGCTTTATGATTATGATTTTCCAAATGTCCCGCTACTGCTTCCTTAATAATGGACTCCAGCATTTTCCCAACGACAGATGTTAGGCTAACTGGTCTGTAGTTTCCTGCTTTTTTTCTGCCTCCTTTTTTAAATAGGGGTGTTACATTTGCAGTTTTCCAATTCGCTGGGACTGCCCCAGAATCCAGGGAATTTTGGTAGATTACAATCAATGCATCCACTATCTCTGAAGCCACTTCCTTTAAGACCCTAGGATGTAAGCCATCAGGTCCAGGGGACTTGTCCGCCTTTAGTCCCATTATTTTACCTAGTACTACTTCATTAGTGATAGTGATTGTATTAAGTTCCTCCCTCCCTATAGCCCCTTGATTAATATTGGGATGTTTTTAGTGTCTTCTACCGTGAAGACCGACACAAAATATTTGTTCAATGTCTCTGCCATGTCCCTCTTCTCCATTATTAATTCTCCAGTCTCATCCTCTAGGGGACCAACATTTACTTTAGCCACTCTTTTCCTTTTTATGTACCTGTAGAAACTCTTACTATCTGTTTTTATATTTCGTGCTAGTTTACTTTCATAATCTATCTTCCCTCTCTTTATCATTTTATTAGTCGTTCTCTGCTGGCTTTTAAAAATTTCCCAATCCTCTGGCCTCCCACTAGTCTTGGCCACATTGTATGCCTTTGTTTTCAATTTGATACCATCCCTTATTTCCTTAGTTAGCCACAGATGGTTATCCCTTCTCTTACAGTCTTTCCTTCTTATTGGGATATATTTTTGTTGCGAGTTATGAAATATCTCCTTAAATGTCTGCCACTGCTCATCAACCGTCCCATACTTTAATCTATTTTCCCAGTCCACTTTAGCTAACTCTGCCCTCATACCGTTGTAGTCTCCTTTATTTAAGCTTAGGACCCTGGTTTGAGAACCAACTTTCTCACCCTCCAACTGAATTTGAAATTCTACCATGTTATGGTCACTCATTCCCAGAGGATATTTTACTATGAGATCATTTATTAATCCTGTCTCATTACACAGTACCAGATCTAAGATAGCCTGCTCCCTGGTTGGTTCTGCAACGTACTGTTCAAGGAATCTATCCCAGATACACTCTATGAAGTCCTCCTCAAGGCTACCCTGGCCAATTTGCTTTGTCCAATCAATATGAAGGTTAAAATCGCCCATGATTATTGCCGTTCCTTTATTACAAGCCGCCATTATTTCTTGATTTATACTCTGTCCAACAGTGTAGCTACTGTTAGGGGGCCTATAGACTACACCCACCGGTGACTTTTTCCCCTTATTATTCCTTATCTCCACCCAAACTGATCCAACATCCTGATCCTCTGAGCCAATATCGTTTCTCACTAACGCACTGATCTCATCCTTTATTAACAGTGCTACCCCACCTCCTTTTCCTTTCTGTTTGTCCTTCTGAATTGTTAAATATCCCTGAATATTTAGTTCCCAGTCCTGGTCACCTTACAACCACGTCTCTGTAATAGCTATCAGATCATACCCATTTGTATCTATTTGTGCTGTCAATCATCTATTTTGTTACGAATGCTACGTGCATTTCGACAAAGAGCTTTTAAATTTGTTTTTTTACCATTTTTTCCTGCTTGATTCCTCTATCCTTCAAGTTCACTTTCTACATTTTTGCTTTCCAATTCCAGCTTTACTCCCCTCCCTACTAAATCTATTTTCAGGTTCCCATCCCCCTGCCAAGCTAGTTTAAACCCTCCCCAACAGCACTAGCAAACCCCTCCCGCGCGGATATTGGTCCCGGCTCTGTTGAGGTGCAACCCGTCCGGTTTGTACAGGTCCCACCTACCCCAGAAGCAGTCCTAATGCCTCAGGAATCTAAAGCCCTCCCTCCTGTACCATCTCTCCAGCCACGTATTCATCTGCTCTATCCTCCTATTTCTGTACTCACTAGCTCGTGGCACCGGGAGTAATCCGGAGATTACTATCTTTGATGATCTGCTTTTTAATCTCTCTCCTAGCTCCCTAAACTCTGCCTGCAGGAACTCATCCCTTTTCCTACCTATGTCATTGGTCCAGATATGGACCACGACCTCTGGCTGTTCACCCTCTCCCACCAGAATGCCCTGCAGCCGCTCAGTGACATCCTTGACCCTGGCACCAGGGAGCCAACATACCATCCTGGAGTCACGTCTGCGGCCACAGAAACGCCTGCCTGCTACCCTGACGATTGAATCCCCTACCACTATTGCTCTTCCATTCTTCTTCCAACACCCCCCTTGTGCAGCTGAGCCACCCGTGGTGCCGTGGACTTGGCTCTGGCTGCACTCCCCAGAGCCACCATCTGGTACTCAGAAGAGAATAGCGGTTGGAGAGCGAGATGGACTCAGTGGACTCCTGCACTGCCTGCCTAGTACTCCTCTTCTGTCTGGTGGTCATCCACTTCCTCACTGCCTGCACACTCTTAAGCTGCGGGGTGACCGCCTCTAGAAACGTGCTATCCACGTAGCTCTCAGTCTCGGGAATGCACCGTAGTGACTCCAGCCGCCGCTCAAGCTCCGAAACGTGGAGCTCGAGTTCCTGCAGCAGGAGACACCTAACATAGAAACATAGAAATTAGGTGCAGGAGCAGGCCATTCAGCCCTTCTAGCCTACAACGCCATTCAATGAGTTCATGGCTGAACATGAAACTTCAGTACCCCCTTCCTGCTTTCTCGCCATACACCCTTGATGCCCCGAGTAGTAAGGACTTCATTTAACTCCCTTTTGAATATATTTAGTGAATTGGCCTCAACTATTTTCTGTGGTAGAGAATTCCACAGGTTCACCACTCTCTGGGTGAAGAAATTTCTCCTCATCTCGGTCCTAAATGGTGTACCCCTTATCCTTAGACTGTGACCCCTGGTTCTGGACTTCCCCAACATTGGGAACATTCTTCCTGCATCCAATCTGTCCAAACCCGTCAGAATTTTAAACGTTTCTATGAGGTCCCCTCTCACTCTTCTGAACTCCAGTGAATACAAGCCCAGTTGATCCAGTCTTTCTTGATAGGTCAGTCCCACCATCCCAGGAATCAGTCTGGTGAATCTTCGCTGGACTCCCTCAATAGCAAGAATGTCCTTCCTCAATTTATGAGACCAAAACTGTACACAATACTCCAGGTGTGGCCTCACCAAGGCCCTGTACAACTGTAGCAACACCTCCCTGCCCCTGTACTCAAATCCCCTCGCTATGAAGGCCAACATGCCATTTGCTTTCTTAACCGCCTGCTGTACCTGCATGCCAACCTTCAATGACTGATGTACCATGACACCCAGGTCTCGTTGCACCTTCCCTTCACCTAATCTGTCACCATTCAGATGATAGTCTGTCTCTCTGTTTTTACCACCAAAGTGGATAACCTCACATTTATCCACATTATACTTCATCTGCCATGCATTTGCCCACTCACCTAACCTATCCAAGTCACTCTGCAGCCTCATAGCATCCTCCTCACAGCTCACACTGCCACCCAACTTAGTGTCATCCGCAAATTTGGAGATACTACATTTAATCCCCTCGTCTAAATCATTAATGTACAATGTAAACAGCTGGGGCCCCAGCACAGAACCTTGCGGTACCCCACTAGTCACTGCCTGCCATTCTGAAAAGTACTCATTTACTCCTACTCTTTGCTTCCTGTCTGACAACCAGTTCTCAATCCACGTCAGCACACTACCCCCAACCCCATGTGCTTTAACTTTGCACATTAATCTCTTGTGTGGGACCTTGTCGAAAGCCTTCTGAAAGTCCAAATATACCACATCAACTGGTTCTCCCTTGTCCACTTTACTGGAAACATCCTCAAAGAATTCCAGAAGATTTGTCAAGCATGATTTCCCTTTCACGAATCCATGCTGACTTGGACCTATCATGTCACCATTTTCCAAATGCGCTGCTATGACATCCTTAATAATTGATTCCATCATTTTACCCACTACTGAGGTCAGGCTGACCGGTCTATAATTCCCGGCTTTCTCTCTCCCTCCTTTTTTAAAAAGTGGGGTTACATTGGCTACCCTCCACTCGATAGGAACTGATCCAGAGTCAATGGAATATTGGAAAATGACTGTCAATGCATCCGCTATTTCCAAGGCCACCTCCTTAAGTACTCTGGGATGCAGTCCATCAGGCCCTGGGGATTTATCGGCCTTCAATCCCATCAATTTCCCCAACACAATTTCCTGACTAATAAGGATTTCCCTCAGTTCCTCCTCCTTACTAGACCCTCTGACCCCTTTTATATCCGGAAGGTTGTTTGTGTCCTCCTTAGTGAATACTGAACCAAAGTACTTGTTCAATTGGTCTGCCATTTCTTTGTTCCCCGTTATGACTTCCCCTGATTCTGACTGCAGGGGACCTACGTTTGTCTTTACTAACCTTTTTCTCTTGACATACCTATAGAAACTTTTGCAATCCGCCTTAATGTTCCCTGCAAGCTTCTTCTCGTACTCCATTTTCCCTGCCCTAATCAAACCCTTTGTCCTCCTCTGCTGAGTTCTAAATTTCTCCCAGTCCCCAGGTTCGCTGCTATTTCTGGCCAATTTGTATGCCACTTCCTTGGCTTTAATACTATCCCTGATTTCCCTAGATAGCCACGGTTGAGCCACCTTCCCTTTTTTATTTTTACACCAGACAGGAATGTCCAATTGTTGTAATTCATCCATGCGGTCTCTAAATGTCTGCCATTGCCCATCCACTGACAACCCCTTAAGTATCATTCGCCAATCTATCCTAGCCAATTCACGCCTCATACCTTCAAAGTTACCCTTCTTTAAGTTCTGGACCATGGTCTCTGAATTAACTGTTTCATTCTCCATCCTAATGCAGAATTCCACCATATTATGGTCACTCTTCCCCAAGGGGCCTCGCACAACGAGATTGCTAATTAATCCTCTCTCATTACACAACACCCAGTCTAAGATGGCCTCCCCCCCTAGTTGGTTCCTCGACATATTGGTCTAGAAAACCATCCCTTATGTCGTCCAGGCTGCGCGAAGCGTCCAGGACTTCCCACATGCCACAGGATGTGCACTCCAGGGACTGACCTGCCCTGCCATGCCTATCGTTAGACTTGGAACTAACAAGCAAAAATAAACTCTAAACCTTAGCAAAACACACCCAGCAACTACTCAGCAATCAGCTGATTTAACTAACCTTTATTTAAACACTAAGTACTAACTTAACAGAGAAAACAAACACTCACCAATCAGCTACTCCCCTTGTGACCACATCACTTTTAAACTGACATCCCTTTCGAATGTTGCCTGTTGAGCTTTGCCTTTTATCCACTCTGCCTCGCCTCAGCTCCCGCTGCTGCTCCCACATTGGTCCGCTGCCTCTCAATTGTTTTAGGAACAAGTATTTCTGTAGAGGCTTTCAATCCATTTTACATATACAGATTTGTTATTCATTCTTGGGATGAGCTGGCTGGGCTGTTTCTGCTGATATTAATTACCCCTATAACTGGGCTGGAATGTAATATTCTGGATATATAGTTGATTGACTGTCAGGGCTGCAGTGTCCTTTTCCACATTACAACAATGACTACACTCCAAAAGTACTTAATTGGCTGTAAAACACTTTGATACGTTCAGTGGTTATGAAAGGCGCTATATAAATGTAAGTCTTTCTTTCTTAAGAATCGCTGTCTGTGATCTTTCCCCTTAATTCAGGGACACTCATCAGAAATTAGTTGACAATAAAATTATGAACTTTTACTTCAATCCTATATTAATCTTTCGTACAAAACCTTACAATTCAATGTCTGAAAGGTTTCACTGATTAACATCTCCCATTAGAAAGTGCTGATTAATCCTTGTGAACAATTCTCACTGACTTGCACATTACACAGTGGCCCCTCCATTATCCACCAGAAAGAAGGGGAATGGGAATTGGTGGAGAATCAGTGCTCCCAAATGTTGCCCCTCCGTCTGGTACAGCAATGCCCTCGGCACAGGAATTGAGACATGTTCAATCCAAGTAACGGGCTGAGTTTAATCTTTCTGGGCCTGTGGGGTGAGTTTATATCAGACAGGAGGGGAATGGTGTCAGTGACTGTGGGGTGGGTTTATGTCAGACAGGAGGGGATCAGTGTCAGTGACTGTGGGGTGGGTTTATGTCAGACAGGAGGGGATTGGTGTCAGTGACTGGGGTGGGTTTATATCAGACAGGAGGAGATTGGTGTCAGTGACTGTGAGGTTGGTTTATATCAGACAGGAGGAGATTGCTGTCAGTGACTGTGGGGTTGGTTTATATCAGACAGGAGAGGATTGGTGTCAGTGACTGTGGGGTTGGTTTATATCAGACAGGAGGGGATTGGTCTCAGTGACTGTGGGGTGGGTTTATATCAGACAGGAGATTGGTGTCAGTGACTGTGGGGTGGGTTTATATCAGACAGGAGGGGATTGGTGTCAGTGACTGTGAGGTGGGTTTATATCAGACAGGAGGAGATTGGTGTCAGTGACTGTGGGGTTGGTTTATATCAGACAGGAGGAGATTGCTGTCAGTGACTGTGGGGTTGGTTTATATCAGACAGGAGGAGATTGCTGTCAGTGACTGTGGGGTTGGTTTATATCAGACAGGAGGAGATTGGTGTCAGTGACTGTGGGGTTGGTTTATATCAGACAGGAGGAGATTGCTGTCAGTGACTGTGGGGTTGGTTTATATCAGACAGGAGGAGATTGGTGTCAGTGACTGTGGGGTGGGTTTATATCAGACAGGAGGGGATTGGTGTCAGTGACTGGGGTGGGTTTATATCAGACAGGAGGGGATTGGTGTCAGTGACTGGGGTGGGTTTATATCAGACAGGAGGGGATTGGTGTCAGTGACTGTGGGGTGGGTTTATATCAGACAGGAGATTGGTGTCAGTGACTGTGGGGTGGGTTTATATCAGACAGGAGGAGATTGGTGTCAGTGACTGTTGGTTTATATTGTGTTCCTAACACAGATGAGGCTGCACACAGGGAGGTTAAAGTAACAGTGACCTCAGTCTTTATTAAGACACTCCAGAGTGAGGAACAGGCCTTCGGGGCCGGCTTATATACAGTGCTCCCAAGGGATGCTAGGATCCCTTGGGACTTCAGGGGATGCGCTCCCTGGTGGGGAACATGGAAGTGCATGCTTTACAGATACACAGCATCACTCCCCTCAAAGTCAAAGTGAAAACTATTTACAAGGTGAGGCGGTCGGGAGCCTTTCTTTCCCTGGTGGACCGCCTTGGTACAAATGTCTGTTCTGGTGTGTTGGCTGTGCCCTCGCTGGGCTGGCGTGTTGTTGGCCCTGCAGGGCTGCTGGGTGAGCCTGGCCTTGCTGGGCTGTTGGGCGTGATGGGTTCGATTTCCTGGTCCGGCGTGGTGTCGTTGATCCTTTGGGTGTGTGTTGTGGGCTCGAAAAAGGTGGTGTGTGCTGTGGGTTGTTCAGGGCAGTCTGTGAACCGCAGCCTCGTTTGGTCCAGGTGCTTTCTGCAAATTTGTCCATTGTCTAATTTGACTACAAACACCCTACTCCCTTCTTTAGCTATCACCGTGCCTGCGATCCACTTGGGACCATGTCCATAGTTTATCACATACACAGGGTCATTCAGATCAATTTCCCGTGACACAGTGACGCGACCATCGTTTATATTTTGTTGCTGCCGCCTACTCTCTACCTGATCATGCAGGTTGGGGTGAACCAGCGAGAGTCTGGTTTTAAGTGTCCTTTTCATGAGTAGCTCAGCTGGGGGTACCCCTGTGAGCGAGTGGGGTCTCGTGCAGTAGCTGAGCAGTACTCGGGACAGGCGGGTTTGGAGTGAGCCCTCTGTGACTCGTTTAAGGCTCTGTTTGATTGTTTGTACTGCCCGCTCTGTCTGCCCATTGGAGGCTGGTTTAAACAGGGCTGAGGTGACATGTTTGATCCCATGGGATCCCATCCCATGAATTCTTTAAATTTGGCACTGGTGAAACATGGCCCGTTGTCACTGACCAGTATGTCAGGAAGGCCATGGGTGGCAAACATGGACCTCAGGCTTTCAATGGTGGCGGTGTCGGTGCTTCCCAACATCATTTCACATTCAATCCATTTTGAAAAAGCATCCACCACTACCAGGAACATTTTACCGAGAAACGGGCCCGCATAGTCGACATGGATCCTCGACCATGGTCTGGAGGGCCAGGACCACAAACTTAGTGGTGCCTCTCTGGGCGCGTTGCTCAACTGAGCACATACGCTGCATTGCCGTACACAGGACTCTACGTCAGAGTAGATACTGGGCCACCACACATGGGATCTGGCTATCGCTTTCATCATTACTATACCCGGGTGTGTGCTGTGGAGATCCGAGATGAACGTCTACCTGCCCTTTTTGGGTAGCACTACGCGGTTACCCCATAACAGGCAGTCTGCCTGAATGGACAGCTCATCCTTTCGCCGCTGGAACGGCTTGATTAGCTCTTGCATTTCAACGGGGATGATGGCCCAGCTCCCATGCAGTACAAAGTTTTTTTACTACAGACAGCAGAGGATCTTGGCTGGTCCAAGTCCTAATCTGGTGGGCCGTGACAGGTGATTTATCATTTTCAAACACTTTCATGACCATCAACAAGTCTGCGGGCTGCGCCACCATCAATAAGTTTGCAGGCTGCGCCATTTCCACCCCCGTGGTGGGCAATGGTAGCCGACTGAGAGCATCTGCACAGTTCTCGGTGCCTGGCCTGTGGCGGATGGTATAGTTATATGCTGATAGCGCGAGTGCCCACCTTTGTTTGCGGGCTGAGGCATTAGAATTTATCCCCTTGTTTTCAGCGAACAGGGATATGAGGGGCTTGTGATCGGTTTCCAGCTCAAATTTGAGGCCAAACGGGTACTGATGCATTTTCTTTACCCCGAACACACACGCTAATGCCTCTTTCTCAATCATGCTGTAGATTCTCTCGGCCTTACACAAGCTCCTGGAAGCATAGGCGACAGGTTGCAACTTCCCCGCAATGTTAGCTTGTTGTAATACACACCCGGCTCCGTACGACGACGCATCACATGCTCGCACAAGTGTTTTATACGGGTTATACAATACAAGCAGCTTGTTGGAGCATAAAATGTTTCTGGCTTTCTCAAAAGCAATTACTTGGTTTTATCCCCATACCCAGTTCTCACCTTTATGCAATAACACATGTAGGGGCTCTAAGAGGGTGCTTAACCCCGGTAGGAAGTTACCAAAATAGTTGAGGAGTCCCAGGAACGACCGCAGCTCCGTGACATTCTGTAGCCTGGGCGCATTCCTGATAGCCTCTGTCTTGGTGTCTGTAGGCCGAATGCTGTCCGCCGTGATCTTTCTCCCCAAAACTCCACTTCTGTTGCCATGAAGACGCATTTTGACCTCTTCAGCCGCAGCCCTACGCGATCCAGTCGCTGGAGGACCTCCTCCAGGTTTTGTAGGTGCTCGACGGTGTCCCGACCTGTGACCAATATGTCATCCTGAAAAACCACTGTGCGTAGTACCGACTTGAGTAGGCTCTCCATGTTTCTCTGGAAGATCGCTGCAGCTGACCGAATTCCAAACGGGCATCTGTTGTAGATGAACAGTCCCTTGTGCGTCTTGATGCAGGTGAGGCCCTTCAAAGACTCCTCAGCTCCTGCGTCATGTAGGCCAAAGTCAGGTCGAGCTTGGTGAACGTCTTGCCTCCTGCCAACGTCGCAAATAGGTCGTCTGCCTTAGGTAGCGGGTATTGGTCCTGTGGCGAGAAATGATTAATAGTTACTTTATAATCGCCGCAAACTCTGACCGTGCCATCACTTTTGAGTACTGGAACAATCGGGCTGGCCCACTCGCTGAATTCCACTGGGGAGATGATGCCCTCGCGTTGCAGCCTGTCCAGCTCGATTTCCACTCTCCCCCTCATCATGTGAGGTACCGCTCGTGCATTGTGGTGAATGGGTCGTGCCTCTGGGACCAAGTGGATCTGCATCTTCGCCCAGGAAAAGTTTCCAATGCCTGGCTCAAAAAGGGAAGGAAATTTGTTAAGAACCTGGGTACATGAGGCCTCATCGACATGTGATAGCGCTCGGATGTCATCCCAGTTCCAGCAGATTTTGCCCAGCCAGCTCCTTCCAAGCAGTGTGGGGCCATCGCCCGGGACAATCCAGAGTGGCAGTTCGTGCACCGTGCCCTCGTGGGTGACCTTGACCATGGTGCTGCCCAGGACAGTGATAAGCTCTTTGTTGTATGTTCTCAGTTTCGTGTGGATGGGGCTCAGGGCTGGTCTGAATGCCTTGATGCACCACAGTCTCTCAAACATCTTTTTACTCATGATGGATTGGCTAGCGCCAGTGTCCAGTTCCATGGCTACGGGTAAGCCATTCAATTTTACATTTAGCATTATAGGTGGACATTTCGTCGAAAATGTGTGCACCCCGTGTACTTCAGCATCTGCCTCCTCTGAGGCTCGAAATTGCTTTGATCCACCATGGGTTTATATCAGACAGGAGGAGACTGGTGTCAGTGACGGTGGGGTTGGACACGACAAATTAGCTGAACTAGTAGAAGCACAGTCACTGACACGTCAGAGCCTGAGACCCTGTCCCCACATGGAGTGGGATCCTGCTGGGTCAGGGACTAAAGCGACCGTGCAAGAGGGCTACAGGGAAAGGGTGGGGGAGTGGGACTAGCTGAGGTACTCTTGCAGAGAGCCGGCACGGGCCAAGTGGCCTCCTTCGGTGCTGTAACCATTCTATGATTGAATTTTTGAACAATAACAAGAACTTGTATTATATAGCACCTTTTAATGTAGTAAAATGTCCCAAGGCGCTTTACATGTGTGTTATAAAACAAAATTTGATACCGTGGGGCGTCCCAAAGGAGGAAAGAGAGGAAGACATGTGGAGAGGTTTAGGAAGGGAATTCCAGAGCTTAGGGCCTAGCCAGTAATGGAGCGATTAAAATCGAGGGCAGTATTAGAGGAGTACAGAGATCATGGGGTGGGCTGGGGTGGAGTGGGGGGATGTTTCTGGGGCTGGTGGAGATTACAGAGCTAGGGAGGGGCGAGGCCATGGAGGGATTTGAGAATTTAAAAATTGAGACGCTGCTTAACCGGGAGCCAGTGTAGGTTAGTGAGCACAGGGGGTGAGGGGTGAACGGGACTTGGTGTGAGTTAGGACACGGGCAGCCGAGTTTTGAATGACCTCAGGTTTATGGAAGATAGAATGTGGGAGGCCAGCCAGGAGTGCGATGGAATAGTCAAGTCTAGAGGTAACAAAGGCATGGATGAGGGTTTCAGCAGCGGATGAGCTGAGGCAGGGGCGAAGACGGGCGATGTTACGAAGGTGGAAATAGGTGGTCTTGGTTATTAGTTCCTAATCAGTAGTTCAAAGTGTTTTAAATTTGCGGGGAGGTGGCGAGGTGGGGTGGGGGGCGGTGGAACAGTGGAAGGTTAGAACAGTATATTTTTAAAGGAATGTTACTCCACCTTTAACTGAAACCTTAGTCACACTGCAAGATTCTGAAGTCTTTCAAAATTAAACAAGTCAAATGGAGCTTCAAAAAATAGTGAGACATTTTAGAAAATCTCAAGTTACTAAAATACCGGGTTACAGTCCCGGTACTGAGTACAGAATGGAGCGACTGTTAATAGGAGCAACTGTTAATAGGAGCTCTGTTGGTGAAGCCCTTCGACATCCCAAGGTAAATGACACTGCCCCTTTAAATATAAAGTCAGAGAAAGGGGAGTCACTGTCCCTTTAAATATCTACCCCCACTGCAGTTCAGGAGCTATAATTGGCCTCAGTACCGCTGGGCTTACTACAAGTAAAGGTCAGCCAGTGCCCCTGCTCTCGATGCTGATCTAGTGACCTCAGCTGGGAAGTGTGTGGTTGTCAGTTGAGGGCAGGATTGGACTGAGCTGTGATGCTGACCACAATGGGAACCCAGCTGGAACTCACTGCATCAGGTCATGCATGACCAATGTGAGGAGGCCATTCAATGTGACCCTGGCTGATCTGTATCTTAACCCCATCCACCCGGCTTGGCTCCATATCGCATAATATCCTGGACTAAAATATCTGCCTATCTCAGATTTAAAATTATTCATTGCGTTAGAATCTACTGCTTTTTGTGGGAAAGAGTTCTACACTTGTGCCACCCGTTGTGTGAAGAAGTGTTACCCACCTTCTCTCCCGAGTGGCCTGGCTCTGATTTTAAAGTTACTTCCCATTGTCCCAGACTCTCCTACCAGCGGAAAAAGTTTCTCTCTATCTAACCTAACAATTCCTTTCAAAATCAACAACCTCAGGCAAATCACCTTTTGACCTTCGATATTCCAGGGAATACAAGCCTGCTTTATGTAATGTCGTCTCATGTCGGGTAACATTGTGGTGAATCTGCGCTGGGCTCCTGGGTCAGGTACTAGAATTAATTCATGGCTGTACAATTGCACACAGCCAGGTTCAGCACCTTCAGGAGAGAAGGTGGAAACAAAATCACAGACAGTCTAATGAAGGTCGATTTTTGAGAGTAAGGATGGAGGGATAGTGTGCAGAATTAGGAATTTAGAGTCTCGAAGAGACAGGAGGTGACAGAATAACCTATAGGTCAATTTCCATTTATATAGCGCATGTAACGTAGTAAAACATTCCTAGGTGTGTCACTGGAGAGCAAAGACACAACATTTGATACTACAATTTAATACTAGATATAAGAAACTAGAATTGTTCCGAATTTCGATCCTGTACTTAAAGTAGCGACTTTGGGTATTAGGAGAGAATTTGCAGATGGGGAGCTGAAACCAAACATTGTGACAAGATGTGACAGTCGCCCATTGCATGAGGACCTGAATACCATTGGCCTTTGGCCAGGGAAGGGAGAAGTACCAACCACAATGAGAAACAGTACACGTGTTCTGTAGTAAACACACCTTCAGCCAGTTGTCCATCGGACACACGCACAGACAGACGGGAATCAACAGTGTAAATGTGGAAAGTGATTCACTTGTTCATCTCGCCCATTGTGACTGCTGGTCTTGGATTCTTTTTTTAAATTTGTTCCTGGGATGTGGGCGTCGCTGGCAAGGCCAGCATTTATTGCCCATCCCTAATTACCCCTTGAGAAGGTGGTGGTGAGCCACCGCCTTGAACCGCTGCAGTCCGTGTGGTGAAGGTGCTCCCACCGTGCTGTTAGGGAGGGAGTTCCAGGGTTTTGACCCAGCGACGATGAAGGAAAGGCCGATATATTTCCACGTCAGGATGGTTTGTAACTTGGATGGGAATTTGCAGGTGATGGTGCTCTCATGTCCTTCTGCCTGCTGCCCGTGTCATTCTAGGCGGTAGAGATTGTGGGTTTGGGAGGTGCTGTCGAAGAAGCCTTGGCGAGTTGCTGCAGTGCATCCTATAGATGGTACACACTGCAGCCACGGTGCACCAGTGGTGCAGGGAGTGAATGTTGAAGGTGGCAGATGGGGTGCCAATCTGTTTTGTCCTGGATGGTGTTGAGCTTCTTGAGTGTTATTGGAGCTGCACTCATCCAGGCAAGTGGAGAGTGTTTCATCACACTCCTGACTTGTGCCTTGGAGATGGTGGAAAGGCTTTGGGGAGTCAGGAGGTGAGACACTCACTGCAGAATACCCAGCCTCTGACCCGCTCTTGTAGTCTCTTGTAGTATTTATGTGGGTGGTCCAGTTCACTTTCTGGTCAATGGTGACCCCCAGGATGTTGATGGTGGGGGATTCGGCGATGGTAATGCCGTTGAATATCAAGGGGCGGTGGTTGGACTCTCGCTTGTTGGAGATGGTCATTGCCTGATACTTTTGTGGTGCGAATGTTACTTGCCACTTATCAGCCCAAGCCTGAATGTTGTCCAGGACTTGCTGTATGCGAGCATGGACTGCTCCATTATCTGAGGAGTTGCAAATGGAACTGAACACTGTGCAATCATCAGCGAACATCCCCACATCTGACCTTATGATGGAGAGAAGATCATTGGTGAAGCAACTGAAGATGGTTGGGCCTAGGACACTGCCCTGAGGAACTCCTGCAGCGATGTATTGAGGCCGTGATGATTGACCTCCAACCACCACAACCATCTTCTTTTGTGTTAAGTATGACTCCAGTCAGTGTAGATTTTTCCCCCTGATCCCCATTGACTTCAGTTTTACTAGGGCTCCTTGATGCCACACTCAGTCATAGAAACATAGAAAATAGGTGCAGGAGCAGGCCATTCAGCCCTTCTAGCCTGCACCGCCATTCAATGAGTTCATGGCTGAACATGAAACTTCAGTACCCCCTTCCTGCTTTCTCGCCATAACCCTTGATCCCCCGAGTAGTAAGGACATTCTTGCTATTGAGGGAGTGCAGCGAAGATTCACCAGACTGATTCCCGGGATGGCGGGACTGACCTATCAAGAAAGACTGGATCAACTGGGCTTGTATTCAAATGCTGCCTTGATGTCAAGGGCAGTCACTCTCACCTCATTTCTGGAATTCAGCTCTTTTGTCTATGTTTGGACCCAGGCTGTAATGAGGTCTGGAGCTGAGTGGTCCTGGCGGAACCCAAATTTGAGCATCGGTGAGCAGGTTATTGGTGAGTAAGTGTCGCTTGATAGCACTCTCGATAACACCTTCCATCACTTTGCTGATGATTGAGTGTAGACTGATGGGGCAGTACTTGGCTGGATTGGATTTGTCCTGCATTTTGTGGACAGGGCATACCTAGGAAGTTTCCCACATTGTCAGATAGCCGTACTGGAACAGCTTGGCTAGAGGTGCGGCTAGTTCTGGCGCACAAGTCTTCAGCACGACAACCAGGCTCTCTTTATACATGGACTATATACAGCAGGCACATCAAAGCACTGGAGAAGTATAGGCAGTGCTGCCTCAGGAAGATCCTGCAAATCTATTGGCAGGATAGACGCACCAACGTCAGTGTTCTCGCACATCCTCAGCATCGAAGCATTGACAACGCTCGATCAGCTCCAATGGACGGGCCACATCTTCCGTATGCCCGATATGAGACTCCCAAAGCGAGCGCTCTACTCTGTCCAACCTGTGACAGACTGTAGTTCCCGCATTGGACTTAACAGTCATCTGAGAACTCATTTTTAATGTGAAAGCAAGTCACCCTCGACTCCGAGGGACTGCCTATGATGATAATGATGATGATGGGTCCTATGTTGCAACTTCCCCAGGTTGGTACCTCATTTTTAGGTACGCCTGGTGCTGCTCCTGGCATGCACTTCTGCACTCCTCATTGTATCAGGGTTGGTCCCCTGATTTGATGGTAATGGTAGAGTGAGGGACATGCCGGGCCATGAGGTTACAGATTGTGGTGAAATACAATTCTGCAGCTGCTGATGGCCCACAGTGCCTCGTGGATGCCCAGTTTTGAGCTGCTAGATCTGTTCCGAATATATCCCATGTAACACGGTGTTAAAAACAGAGAGACAGACTATTATCTGAATGGTGACAGATTAGGAAAAGGGGAGGTGCAACGAGACCTGGGTGTCATGGTACATCAGTCATTGAAGGTTGGCATGCAGGTACAGCAGGCGGTTAAGAAAGCAAATGGCATGTTGGCCTTCATAGCGAGGGGATTTGAGTACAGGGGCAGGGAGGTGTTGCTACAGTTGTACAGGGCCTTGGTGAGGCCACACCTGGAGTATTGTTTACAGTTTTGGTCTCCTAACCTGAGGAAGGACATTCTTGCTATTGAGGGAGTGCAGCGAAGGTTCACCAGACTGATTCCCGGGATGGCAGGACTGACCTATCAAGAAAGACTGGATCAACTGGGCTTGTATTCACTGGCGTTCAGAAGAATGAGAGGGGACCTCATAGAAACGTTTAAAATTCTGATGGGTTTAGACAGGTTAGATGCCGGAAGAATGTTCCCAATGTTGGGGAAGTCCAGAACCAGGGGACACAGTCTAAGGATAAGGGGTAAGCCATTTAGGACCGAGCTGAGGAGAAACTTCTTCACCCAGAGAGTGGTGAACCTGTGGAATTCTCTACCACAGAAAGTTGTTGAGGCCAATTCACTAAATATATTCAAAAGGAGTTACTACTCGGGGGATCAAGGGGTATGGCGAGAAAGCAGGAATGGGTACTGAAGTTGCATGTTCAACCATGAACTCATTGAATGGCAGTGCAGGCTCGAAGGGCCGAATGGCCTACTCCTGCACCTATTTTCTATGTTTCTATGCCACACAACACGATGGATGGTGTCCTCCGTGTGAAGACAGGGTTTCAATTCCACAATGACTGTGCGGTGATCACTGCTACTAATGCTGTCATGAACATCTTAGGCTGTCCCCTGGAGTTGAGGATGACTTGCTTCCACACTAATATGAGTTCTAACGTGACTGATGAGACCAATGCATGATCCACTGACTGACACAGGTGGGTCAGGTGATGATTGAAGGGACGGGTTAGTGGGCTACTTGATTTGTGGTAGGCTCCTTCCGCTGTTTGTACTTGACTTCTATGTGCTCCTAACGAAGCGACTCAAAGTGTTCGGTGTCTTCTCGAATGTTTCTCCTCCACCTTGAGCAGTCTTGGGCCAGGGTTTCCAAGAGTCGGTGGGAATGTTACATTGTTTCAAGGAGGATTTGAAGGTGTCTTTGAAGCATTTTCTCTGCCCTCCAGGGACTCGCTTGCCGTGACGTAGCTTGGAGTAGAGTGCTTGTTTCGGGAGTCCACCATAGGGCATGCGGACAATGTGGCCCGTTCATCGGAGCTGATTGAGCGTGGTCAATGCCTCGGTGCTGGGGATGTTGGCCTGAGAACGTGGACGTTGGTTCTTTGACCTTACAAAGGCCTTTGATACTGTTAACACGAGAGACTATGGAGCATCCTCCTCCATTTCGGCTGCCCCCAAAAGTTTGTCGTCACCCTCCGCCTGCCCCACGATGACATGCAAGCCATGATCCTGACCAATGGATCCACCACAGACCCAATCCACGTCCGGACCGGGGTCAAACAGGGCTGCATCATCGCGTCAACCCTCTTCTCGATCTTCCTCGCTGCAATGCTCCACCTCATAATTCACAAGCTCCCTGCTGGAGTGGAACTAAACTATAGAACCAGTGGGTATTTGTTCAACCTTCGTCACCTCCAGGCCAGATCCAAGACCGTCCCATCCTCTGTCGTCGAACTACAGTACGCGGATGACGCTTGCGTCTGCGCACATTCAGAGGCTGAACTCCAAATCATCATCAACATCTTCACCGAGGCGTACGAAAGCATGGGCCTTACACTAAACATCCGTAAGACAAAGGTCCTCCACCAACCTGACCCCGCCACACAGCACTGCCTCCCAGGTCATCAAAATCCACGGCGCGGCCCTGAACAACATGAATCACTTTCAGGAGCCTATTATCAGCAAGGGCAGACATCGACGACGAGATTCAACACCGCCTCCAGTGCACCAGCGCAGCCTTCGGCCGCCTGAGGAGGAGAGTGTTCAAGGATCAAGCCCTCAGGTCTGGAACCAAGTTTATGGTCTACAGGGCTGTAGTGATACCCACCCTCTTGTATGTCTCAGAGATGTGGGCCATATACAATAGACAGTACTGCGATGTCTCTGCAAGATCCTGCAAATCCCCTGGGAGGACAGACGCACCAACGTCGGTGTTCTCGATCAGTCCAACATCCCCAACATCGAAGCACTGACCACACTCGACCAGCTCCGTTGGGCGGGCCACATTGTTTGCATCCTGACACAAGACTCGGAACTCCTACACGGCAAGCGAGCCCCAGGTGGGCAGAGGAAACATTTCAAGGACACCCTCAAAGCCTGCTTGATAAAATGCAACATCCCCACCGACACCTGGGAGTCCCTGGCCAAAGACTGCCCTAAATGGAGGAAGAGCATCCGGGAGGGCGTTGAGCACCTCGTGTCTCATCGGCGAGAACATGCAGAAAGCAAGCACAGGCAGCGGAAGGAGCGCCCAGCAAACCAGACTCCCCACCCATCCTTTCCTCCAACCACTGTCTGTCCCACCTGTGACAGAGACTGCAATTCCCGTATTGGACTGTTCAGTCACCTGAGAATTCGCTTTTGGAATGGAAGCAAGTCTTCCTCGATTTTGAGGGACTGCCTATAATGATATCCTGAAAATGAATTTTCAGGATTTTGCAGAGGCAGCGTTGGTGGTACTTCTCCAGTGCTTTAAGGTGTCTATTGTACATAGTCCATGTCTCTGAAGCGCATAGGAGGGCGGGTATCACTACTACTCTGTAGACCATGAGCTTGGTGCCGGGTTTAAGATCTTGGTCTTCAAACATTCTTTTCCTCAGGTGACTGAAGGCTGCACTGGCACACTGCCCTTGCTGACAGAAGGTATTGAAAGCTGTCCAAGGTCTCGTCATGGATCTTGATAATCAGCTGCATCTGCGACAGGTAGATTGGCGAGGACCAGGTCCTTCATGTTGGTTCTCTCACCACCTGCTGCAGGCTCAGTCTGGCAGATATGTCCTTCAGGACTCGGCCAGGACTGAACCATGACAGCGTGACCAAGCACGTGGGACGTGTATCAATTGTTAATTTATCTCAAGTCGATCACAGAAACTCATGTTCTATTCACTAATATGGGATTTCAACAAAGGGCCTTTTACCCAGCATTCGCCATGGGGGAGCCTGTGCTGCATCCAGACAACAGGAGCCCAGTGCACGGGTGCAGTATCGGGCTGTGTTTGGAGCATGTGCAGTGTGAGTGCTGGAGCAGGCCATAGGCTGCAGTCGCACTCCGTAAAGTGGCCGACGGCAGCAAGACTCCGGAGCGTAATCGACCAGGCGGCTGTCGGGGATGCTTGGTGGCGGCCGCAAAATCCTAATAATAACCAGAAGTGTCGCCATTGCAGCTTCCGGGATTTCTCTCGGTAACAGGCCCAGATTTTTGAAAAGGAATGTTTAGTACTCTGCCATCATGAATCGCCGAGAAGCAGTGCGCATGCGCGGCCATGCTGGTACAGCAACAACGGGGCGGAGCTTCAGTGTCTGTTCCCAACCCGGTCCCAGTGCCCGGCAGAGAACGTATGTGACTCAGTTATTTTATTCTCATTCTCCACACATCTCTCCTGAAGGAGCTGGTAAGTATTGACCTTATGGTTTGCATTGTAACGTAAGTGCCTCAGAGCTGCCCCCTTGTACAATCCCAGGGCTGGAATCTTCACATATGGTCACAAGGTTAGAATCCCCATGCACAGTCCCAAGGTTAGAATCCCCATGTACACTCCAAGGGTTAGAATCGCCATGTACACTCCCAGGGTTAGAATCTCCATGTACAGTCCCAGGGTTAGAATCCCCATGTACAGTCCCAGGGTTAGAATCCCCATGTACAGTCCAAGGGTTGGAATCCCCATGTACACTCCAAGGGTTAGAATCCCCATGTACAGTCCCAGAGTTAGAATCCCCATGTACACTCCCAGGGTTGGAATCCCCATGTACAGTCCCAGGGTTAGAATCCCCATGTACAGTCCCAGGGTTACAATCCCCATGTACAGTCCCGGAGTTGGAGTTCCCATGTACAGCCCCGGGGTTGGAGTCCCCATGTACAGTCCCGGGGTTGGAGTCCCCATGTACAGTCCCGGGGTTGGAGTCCCCATGTACAGCCCCGGGGTTGGAGTCCCCATGTACAGCCCCGGGGTTGGAGTCCCCATGTACAGTCCCGGGGTTGGAGTCCCCATGTACAATCCCAGTGTTTGAATCCCCATGTACAGTCCCAGGATTAGAATCCCCATGTACAGTCCCAGCATTAGAAACCACATGTTCCCGATCTGATGGGGATTGACATGGTAAATGTTGAGAGGTTGTTTCCCCTGTATGGAGTGTCTAGAACTCGGAGGCATAGTTTCAGGATAAGGGCTAGGCCATTTAAGACCAAGATGGGGAATTTCTTCACTCAGAGTGTTGTGAACCTTTGGAAATCTCTGCCCCTGAGGGCTGTGGATGCTGAACATTTGAATGTATTCAAGGGTGAGACATAGATTTTTGGACTCATGGGGTATCAAGGGGCATGGAGATCGGGGTGGGAGTGGGAAAGTGGAGTTGAAGTTGATGATCAGCCTCATGGTGGGCAGGCTCGAGGGGCCGTATGGCCTACTTCTGCTCCTATTTCTTATGTTCTTATGTACAGTCCCAGGGTTTGAATTCCATGTACAGTCCCAGGGTTGGAATCCTGGAACTGTACACGAAAGATGAAAAGGCCAAGAATTTGAGTTGGAAATACAATTGGACAAACATGATACAATTTCTAAACAAGACTATTTAAAATCAAATCAGTTGTTGCAATTAATATATTCCTTTCATGCCAAGTGGGAAACAAGTGATGTGTGGGCTGTGCAGAGTGTTTGTGCCCAGTTACACAGAAGGTCCTTGGCTCTCCACTCCAAATGTGCTTTTTTCAGCTCACATCAAACTGACTGAATTAACGTCGCCCTTCTAAACCCCATCACAAAAATATCAGCATTTTGCCTTTTGCTAAACTTTAGTAAAACATTGGTTAGGTCTCAGCTGGAATATTGTGTTCAATTCTAGGACACACTCTGGGAAGGATGACTAGGATTTAGGAAGGGTGCAGAAGAGACTTACTAGACTGGTGCCATGGATACGGTACTTCTGTTATGTGAAGAGACTGGAGAAACTGTTCTCCTTAGAGCAGAAAAGGTTAAGAGGAGATTTAAAAGAGGTGTTCAAAGTCATGCATGGTTTTGATGGAGTAAATAAGGAGAACGTGTTTCCTGAGGCAGAAGGGTTGGTAACCAGAAGACACAGACTTCAGATGATTGGCAAAAGAACCAGAGGCGACATGTGGAATCATTTTTTAATGTTGTGAGTTGTGATCTGGAAGGCACTGCCTGAGAGGTGGTGAAAGCAGATTCAATAATAACTTTCAAAAGGGGATTGGAAGAATTGGGGAAAAATATACCGAGCTACAGGTAAAGAACAAAGGAGTGAGGCTCACTGGACAGCTCTACCAAAGGGCCGGCACAGACACAAAGGGCTCAACGGCCTTCTGTGCTGTACCACTCCCCGACAATGGCGGATGTCTTTACCCAGAGTGCTCCGCACGGTACAATACGCCCTATCTCCATCAGTTGGGACGCAACGTGCAGGCGCAGGAAGGACTGCTCCCCGGAAACCGCCTCCCAGCGCGCTGCGGAGCGGGGCGAGTGCGGCCTCAGTAACACCGAGTACAACTCTTGGTCCCCGGGCAACACCGAGTGCGGCTCTCAGGCCCCGGGGAACACCGAGTGCGGCTCTCAGGCCCCGGGGAACACCGAGTGTGGCTCTCAGGCCCCGGGGAAACCGAGTGCGGCTCCCAGACCCCGGGCAACACCGAGTGCGGCTCTCGGGCCCCCGGGGAACACCGAGTGCAGCTCCCAGACCCCGGGCAACACCGAGTGCGGCTCTCGGGCCCCCGGGGAAACCGAGTGCGGCTCTCAGGCCCCGGGGAAACTGAGTGCGGCTCTCAGGCCCCGGGGAAACCGAGTGCGGCTCCCAGACCCCGGGCAACACCGAGTGCGGCTCTCAGGCCCCGGGGAACACCGAGTGTGGCTCTCAGGCCCCGGGGAAACCGAGTGCGGCTCCCAGACCCCGGGCAACACCGAGTGCGACTCTCGGTCCCCGAGTCAGAGTCACTGGGCCCGGCATCAGGAAACCCTGTCCAGGGGCAGCGAGAGCCTCCCACACACAAGGACAACAACAACTTGCATTTATACAGCAGGTCCAGCAATTGCGGGCCGTTCTGCCCTGGGCTGGGCGCTGGATGCAGGAGGCGCTCCCGGGCCTCCTGTGTGGCTCTGTTTGTTGCAGCAGTTTGCGCTGGAGTGGGGATGGAGGAGAAGCTGCTGGGTTTCACCCCCAGTACTTCTGGGCCCAGTGGGACCAACAATTGCCCATGTGGGCCTGTCCGGGGAGGTGGGTTCTGGGCCCAGTGGGACCAATAATTGCCCATATTGGCCTGTCCGGGGAGGTGGGTTCCCTTCCCTGAAGGACATTAATGAACCAGTTGGGTTTTTACCACAAACCGGCAGCTTTCACTGTCACTTTTCCCTACTGCTGGCCCCACAAATGACCAGATTCATTCAGCTCAATTTCACAACCTGTCTTTGTCTTTTTGTGGGTTCTCTCTCACCCATCTTTTTCCTGTTTTAAATTAATTTTACAGCAAGATATGTCAAGATCTGACGGAGTCACACGATTCATCGGGACCAGAATATCATCGGCCTTTTAACATGGAAGCAAAAAGCCCCGTTCACAGTGGGGAGAAACGGTACATGTGTTCTGTGTGTGGACAAGGATTCAGCCGATCCTCTGACCTGTCAAGACACAAGCGCAGTCACACTAGGGAGAGGCCATTCACCTGCTCTGAGTGTGGGCAGGGTTTCACTCAGTCATCCGACCTGCTGACACACCAGCGAGTTCACACTGGGGAGAGACCGTTCACCTGCTCCGAGTGTGGGAAGGGATTCACTCGGTCGTACCACCTTGTAATTCACCAGCGAGTTCACACTGGGGAGAGGCCGTTCACCTGCTCTGTGTGTGGGAAGGGATTCACTCAGTCATCCGACCTGCTGACACACCAGCGATTTCACACTGGGGATAGGCCGTTCACCTGCTCTGAGTGTGGGAAGGGATTCACTCGGTCATCCCACCTGCTAACACACCAGCGATTTCACACTGGGGATAGGCCGTTCACCTGCTCTGAGTGTGGAAAGGGATTCACTCAGTCATCCCACCTGCTGGCACACCAGCGGTTTCACACTGGGGAGAGACCGTTCACTTGCTCTGAGTGTAGGAAGGGTTTCACAAAGTCATCCGACCTGCTGACACACCAACGAGTTCACACTGGGGAGAGGCCGTTCACCTGCTCTGAGTGCGGGAATTGTTTCACTCAGTCATCCACCCTGCTGCAACACCAGCGAGTTCACACTGGGGAGAGGCCGTTCACCTGCTTTGAGTGTGGGAAGGGATTCACTCAGTCATCCACCCTGCTGACACACCAGCGAGTTCACACCGGGGAGAGGCCGTTCACCTGCTCAGTGTGTGGGAAGGGATTCACTCAGTCATCCACCCTGCTGACACACCAGCGAATTCACACCGGGGAGAGGCCGTTCACCTGCTTTGAGTGTGGGAAGAGATTCACTCAGTCACCCCACCTACTGAGACACCAGCGAGTTCACAAGTGACTGCAAGGTTTGGATTCTGCTGTTATTGCTGCTGTTAATCTCATCTTGGATTGAACCGTGTGCATTTTGACAGTTGGAGTTTGTTTTTGCTGATGTGAATAACCTTTTAACTGCGCTGGAGTTTAATATTTTAATATTCCAAATAACACAGTGTGTCGATTTGGCCAACTGGAGAACTGGCCATCCTAGACTGGGTGTTGTGTAATGAGAGAGGATTAATTATCAATCTTGTTGTGCGAGGCCCCTTGGGGAAGAGTGACCATAATATGATAGAATTCTTCATTAAGATGGAGAGTGACACACTTAATTCAGAGACAAGGGTCCTGAACTTAAAGAAAGGTAACTTTGACGGTATGAGATGTGAATTGGCTAGGATAGACTGGCGAATGATACTTAAAGGGTTGACGGTGGATAAACAATGGGGGACATTTAAAGATCACATGGATGAACTTCAACAATTGTACATCCCTGTCTGGCGTAAAAATAAAATGGGAAAGGTGGCTCAACCGTGGCTAACAAGGGAAATTAGGGATAGTGTTAAATCCAAGGAAGAGGCATATAAAGTGGCCAAAAAAAGCAGCAAACCTGAGGATTGGGAGAAATTTAGAATTCAGCAGAGGAGGACTAAGGGTTTAATTAGGAGGGGGAAAATAGAATATGAGAGTAAGCTTGCAGGGAACATAAAAACTGACTGCAAAAGCTTCTACAGATATGTGAAGAGAAAAAGATTAGTGAAGACAAATGTGGGTCCCTTACAGTCAGAATCAGGCGAATTTATAATGGGGAACAAAGAAATGGCAGGCCATTTGAACAAATATTTTGGTTCTGTCTTCACTAAGGAAGTTACAAATCTGGAATTAGTAGGAGATCAAGGGTCTAGCGAGAAGAAGGAACTGAAGGATATCCTTATTTGTCAGCAAATTGTGTTTGGAAAATTAATGGGATTGAAGGCCGATAAATCCCCAGGGCCTGATAGTCTGCATCCCAGAGTACTTAAGGAAGTGGCCCTAGAAATAGTGGATGCATTGGTGATCATTTTGCAACATTCTATCCACTCTGGATCAGTTCCTATGGACTGGAGGGTTGCTAATGTAACACCATTTTTTAAAAAAGGAGGCAGAGAGAAAACAGGAAATTATAGATCGGTCAGCCTGACATCGGTGGTGGGGAAAATGTTGGAATCAATTATTAAAGATGAAATAGCAGCGCATTTGGAAAGCAGTGACAGGATCGGTCCAAGTCAGCATGGATTCATGAAAGGAAAATCATGCTTGACAAATCTTCTAGAATTTTTTGAGGATGTAACTAGTAGAGTGGACAAGGGAAAACCAGTGGATGTGCTTTATTTAGACTTTCAAAAGCCTTTCAATAAGGACCCACAGCAGAGATTGGTGTGCAAAATTAAAGCACATGGTATTGGGGGTAATGTACTGTCGTGTCAGACAGGAAGCAAAGAATAGGAATAAACGGGTCCTTTTCAGAATAGCAGGCAGTGACTAGTGGGGTACCGCAATGTTCAGTGCTGGGACCCCAGCTATTTACAATATACATTAATGATTTAGACGAAGGAATTGAATGTAATATCCCCAGGTTTGCAGATGACACTAAGTTGGATGGCAGTGTGAGCTGTGAGGAGGATGCTAAGAGACTGCAGAGTGACTTGGACAGGTTAAGTGAGTGGGCAAACGCATGGCAGATGCGGTATAATGTAGATAAATGTGAGGTTATCCACTTTGGTGGTAAAAACAGGAAGGCAGATTATTATCTGAATGGTGACAGATTAGTAAAAGGGGAGGTGCAACGAGACCTGGGTGTCATGGTGCATCAGTCATTGAAAGTTGGCATGCAGGTACAGCAGGCGGTGAAGAAGGCAAATGGCATTGCTAGGGGATTTGAGTACAGGAGCAGGGAGGTGTTACTGCAGTTGTACAGAGCCTTGGTGAAGCCACAACTTGAATATTGTGTACAGTTTTGGTCTCCTAATCTCAGGAAGGACATTCTTGCTATTGAGGGAGTGCAGTGAAGGTTCACCAGACTGATTTCTGGGATGGCAGAACTGACATATGAAGAAAGACTGGATCAACTAGGCTTATATTCACTGGAATTTAGAAGAATGAGAGGGGATCTCATAGAAACATAAAATTCTGACGGGACTGGACAGGTTAGATGCAGGAAGAATGTTCCTGATGTTGGGGAAATCCAGAACCAGTGGTCACAGTCTAAGGATAAGGAGTAAGCCATTTAGGACCGAGATGAGGAGAAACTTCTTCACTCAGAGAGTGGTTAACCTGTGGAATTCTCTACCACAGAAAGTTGTTGAGGCCAGTTCGTTCGATATATTCAAAAGGGAGTTAGATGTGGCCCTTACGGCTAAATTCATATTGAATGGTGGTGCAGGCTCAAAGGGCCGAATGGCCTACTCCTGCACCTATTTTCTATGTTTCTATGTTTTTATATTTGATGTCTCCAAGATAAGAGGAGACTAATTGATGTCCTGTTACTGTCTGCTACATTTTTGGGCCTTTTCTCCTTTCAGTTCTCAGACCTTCAGTTACTGTCATGGACAAGTCCCAGCTCCCCATACCTTCCAGAGTGCCTCTCCTAGCCTTGGCGTGCAGGGAAGGTTCAGATCACTGAACACAAAACCCAGTCTGTTAATCACTTTCAGCTACAGGACTTAGCGTGTGCCCCACAGCATCTCTCTCACCTTCGCTGTGTGAATGGAGCATCACGCCTGCAAACCTCGTCTTGAATTTAAATCCACTCAGTAAATGTATTTAACAAAATATGAACAAGTAAATACATCATGGCCCAATAATCCAACTCCATATTCACAGCAAGAAGTCTGTTATTTAATTCCTCGAGTGGACAAAATAAAGATCCCAAATGTAAGAGCCTCTCGAATCCTTTAATACTTTCAAACTGTGACCAGTTTCTTCTTCTTCTAGAATTCCCCATCCCTCTGGAAGTCAATATTGGTCAAAAACTGCTAATTGGAAATTTGGAATATTTTTTTTCTTTCGGGTCTTTCAAGTTGCCCAGTTCCTTCTCCGAGAATCACCAAGGAGACTCTTTGATTTAAACACAGGTCTCCCCTCTTTTATTGCAGGATTAGAGTTATTGGGAATTTGAATGCCTGACCACTCAAATTTAAAAGCACCTGTCAGTCATAAGAACATAAGAAATAGGAACAGGAGTAAGCCATTCGGCCCCTTGAGCCTGCTCCGCCATTCAATAAGATCATGGCTGATCTAATCCACTTCCCCACCCGCTCCCCATAACCCCTCATTCCCTTACCACTCAAAAATCTGTCTATCTCCGCCTTAAATATATTCAATGACCCAGCCTCTACAGCTCTCTCGGGCAGAGAGTTCCACAGATCCACAACCCTCTGAGAGAAGAAATTCCTCCTCATCTCAGTTTTAAATGGGTGGCCCCTTATTCTGAGACTATGTCCCCTAGTTTTTGTTTTCCCTATGAGTGCAAATATCCTCTCTGCATCCACCTTGTCGAGCCCCCACATTATCTTACATGTTTCAATAAGATCACCTCTCATTCTTCTGAACTCCAATAAGTATAGGCCCAACCTGCTCAACCTATCCTCATAAGTCAACCCCATATCACCGGAATCAACTTAGTGAACCTTCTCTGAACAGCCTCCAATGCAAGTATATCCTTCCTTAAATACGGAGACCAAAACTGTACACAGTACTCCAGGTGTGGCCTCACCAATACCCTGTACAGTTGTAGCAGGACTTCTCTGCTTTTATACTCTCTCCCCCTTGCAATAAAGGCCAATATTCCATTTGCCTTCCTGATTACTTGCTGTACCTGCATACTAACTTTATGTGTTTCATGAACAAAGACCCCCAGATCCCTCTGTACTGCAGCACTTTGCAATTTATCTCCATTTAAATTAGAATTTGCTTTTCTATTTTTTCTGCCAAAATGGATTACCTCACATTTTCCCACATTATACTCCATCTGCCAGATGTTTGCCCACTCACTTAGTCTGTCTATATCCCTTTGCAGATTTTTTGTGTCCTCCTCACGATTTTCTTCCCACCCATCTTTGTATCATCAGTAAACTTGGCTACATTACACTCGGTCCTTTCATCTAATTCATTAATATAGATTGTAAATAGTTGAGGCTCCAGCACCCCACTAGTCACTGTTTGCCAACCAGAAAATGACCCATTTATCCCAACTCTCTGTTTTCTATTAGTTAGCCAATCCTCTATTCATGCTAATATATTATCCCCAACCCTGTGAACTTTTATCTTGTGCAGTAACCTTTTATGTGGCACCTTATCGAATGCCTTCTGGAAATCCAAATACACCACATCCACTGGTTCCCCCTTATCCACCCTGCTCATTACATCCTCAAAGAACTCCAGAAAATTTGTCATAAACCATGCTGACTCTGCTTGATTTAATCATACTTTTCCAAATGTCCCGTTACTGCTTCATTAATAAAGGACTCCAGCATTTTTCCAACAGATGTTAGGCTAACTGGTCTATAGTTTCCTGCTTTTTGTCTGCCTCCTTTTTTAAATAGGGGCGTTACATTTGCAGTTTTCTGATCTGCTGGGACCTCCCCAGAATCCAGGGAATTTTGGTAGATTACAATCAATGCATCCACTATTTCTGCAGCCACTTCTTTTAAGACCCTAGGATGTAAGCCATCAGGTCCAGGGGACCTGTCTGTCTTTAGTCCCATTATTTTACTGAGTACTACTTCTTTAGTGATAGTGATTGCATTAAGTTCCTCCCTCCCTATAGCCCCTTGATTATCCACCATTGGGGCGTTTTTAGTGTCTTCTACCATGAAGATCGATACAAAATATTTGTTCAATGTCTCTGCCATTTCCCCCTTCTTCATTATTAATTCCCAGTCTCATCCTCCAGGGGACCAACATTTACTTTAGCTACTCTTTTCCTTTTTATGTACCAGTAGAAACTCTTACTATCTGTTTTCATATTTCATACTAGTTTACTTTCATAATCTAAAAAGTATGCCGCTGTGTTGCCTCTCTCACACTGCTGGGTGTGTCCCTCCCTCCCCCTCTCACACTGCTGGGTGTGTCCCTCCCTCCCCCTCTCACACCGCTGGGTGTGTCCCTCCCTCCCCCTCTCACACTGCTGGGTGTGTCCCTCCCTCCCCCTCTCACACTGCTGGGTGTGTCCCTCCCTCCCCCTCTCACACTGCTGGGTGTGTCCCTGGGCTCCCCCTCTCACACCGCTGGGTGTGTCCCTCCCTCCCCCTCTCATACTGCTGGGTGTGTCCCTCCCTCCCCCTCTCACACCGCTGGGTGTGTCCCTCCATCCCCCTCTCACACCGCTGGGTGTGTCCCTCCCTCCCACTCTCATACTGCTGGGTGTGTCCCTCCCTCCCCCTCTCACACCGCTGGGTGTGTCCCTGGGCTCCCCCTCTCTCACACAGCTGGGTGTATCCCTCCCTCCCCCTCTCACATCGCTGGGTGTGTCCCTCCCTCCCCCTCTCACTCCGCTGGGTGTGTCCCTCCCTCCCCCTCTCACACCGCTGGGTGTGTCCCTCCCTCCCCCTCTCACACTGCTGGGTGTGTCCCTGGGCTCCCCCTCTCACACTGCTGGGTGTGTCCCTCCGTCCCCCTCTCACACTGCTGGGTGTGTCCCTCCCTCCCCTCTCTGACACCGCTTGGTGTGTCCCTGGGCTCCCCCTCTCACACTGCTGGGTGTGTCCCTCCCTCCCCCTCTCACACTGCTGGGTGTGTCCCTCCGTCCCCCTCTCACACCGCTTGGTGTATCCCTCCCTCCCCCTCTCACACCGCTTGGTGTGTCACTCCCTCCCCCTCTCACACCGCTTGGTGTGTCCCTCCCTCCCCCTCTCATACCGCTTGGTGTGTCCCTCCCTCCCCCTCTCACACTGCTGGGTGTGTCCCTGGGCTCCCCCTCTCACACCGCTGGGTGTGTCCCTCCCTCCCCCTCTCACACCGCTGGGTGTGTCCCTCCCTCCCCCTCTCACACTGCTGGGTGTTTCCCTCCCTCCCCCTCTCACACTGCTGGGTGTGTCCCTCCCTCCCCCTCTCACACCGCTGGGTGTGTCCCTGGGCTCCCCCTCTCACACCGCTGGGTGTGTCCCTGGGCTCCCCCTCTCACACCGCTGGGTGTGTCCCTCCCTCCCCCTCTCACACTGCTGGGTGTGTCCCTCCCTCCCCCTCTCACACTGCTGGGTGTGTCCCTCCCTCCCCCTCTCACACAGCTTGGTGTGTCCCTGGGCTCCCCTCTAACACCGCTGGGTGTGTCCCTCCCTCCCCTTCTCACACCACTTGGTGTGTCCCTGGGCTCCCCTCTCTCACACTGCTGGGTGTGTCCCTCCCTCCCCCTCTCACACTGCTGGGTGTGTCCCTCCCTCCCCCTCTCACACTGCTGGGTGTGTCCCTGGGCTCCCCCTCTCACACCGCTTGGTGTGTCCCTCCCTCCCCCTCTCACACTGCTGGGTGTGTCCCTCCCTCCCCCTCTCACACTGCTGGGTGTGTCCCTGGGCTCCCCTCTCACACTGCTGGGTGTGTCCCTGGGCTCCCCCTCTCACACAGCTGGGTGTGTCCCTGGGCTCCCCCTCTCACACCGCTGGGTGTATCCCTCCCTACCCCTCTCACACCGCTTGGTGTGTCCCTCCCTCCCCCTCTCACACTGCTGGGTGTATCCCTCCCTCCCCCTCTCACACCGCTGGGTGTGTCCCTTCCTCCCCCTCTCACACCGCTGGGTGTGTCCCTCCCTCCCCCTCTCACACCGCTGGGTGTGTCCCTTCCTCCCTCTCTCATACTGCTGGGTGTGTCCCTCCCTCCCCCTCTCACACCGCTGGGTGTGTCCCTTCCTCCCTCTCTCACACCGCTGGGTGTGTCCCTCCCTCCCCCTCTCTCACACCGCTGGGTGTGTCCCTCCCTCCCCCTCTCACACCGCTGGGTGTGTCCCTCCCTCCCCCTCTCACACTGCTGGGTGTGTCCCTCCCTCCCCCTCTCACACTGCTGGGTGTGTCCCTCGGCTCCCCTGTCACACTGCTGGGTGTGTCCCTGGGCTCCCCCTCTCACACCGCTGGGTGTGTCCCTCCCTCCCCCTCTCACACTGCTGGGTGTGTCCCTGGGCTCCCCCTCTCACACCGCTTGGTGTGTCCCTCCCTCCCCCTCTCACACTGCTTGGTGTGTCCCTCCCTCCCCCTCTCACACCACTTGGTGTGTCCCTCCCTCCCCCTCTCCCATCACTTTGTGTGTCGCTCCCTACCCCTCTCACACTGCTTGGTGTGTCCCTCCCCCCCTTCTCACACTGTTATGTATTCAACTATCATTGTAACCCATGTATAAGCTGACCTAAGTTGTACACCTTGAGAACATTGACCACAAGGGGCGAACTTGTGGGAGACAGTCCTAAACTGGACTTTCAGGTATAAAAGGGGAAGCTCAACCCACCTTTACCACTTGATGTCTTGGTAATAAAGGTAACTGGTCACAGTGTGAACTTCTCTCAAGTATGGGCCTCGTATGCATTTATACTGTATAGTAAGGACATATCATTGGCGTCGAGAAACTGGGATTTAAACCACGCGAGCATGGCCACTAGCAGCACAGAAGAGAGGTACTGTGTTGGTGATGATTGGGACGACTTTATTGAGAGACTACAGCAAAGTTTTGTCACTAAGGAATGGTTGGGACAGGATTCGGCCGATAAACACAGGGCTCATCTCCTGACGGTTTGTGGATCCAGAACGTACTCCCTGATGAAGGACCTTCTAGAGCCAGAGAAGCCGGCGGACAAGACGTTCGAAGAGCTCAGTAAGTTGATCGGGGAACACCTTAAACCAGCGAGCAGCATGCACATGGCGAGACACCAGTTTTACACGCACCGGTGGCGAGAAGGGCAAAGTGTTCCAGACTTTGTGGCAGACCTCCGGCGACTGGCGAGCCTATGTAAGTTCCCAGATGCATGCAGAGCGGAGATGCTGCGAGACTTTTTTATTGAGGGCATCGGGCACGCTGGGGTTTTCAGGAAACTGATTGAGACCAAAGACTTGACCTTGGAAGCGGCGGCTCTGACAGCCCAGACATTTATCTCAGGGGAGGATGAGACCAGAATGATTTATGGCAAAAGTCTTGGCTCAAATGCGGCAAACGACCAGGGAGTCAACATTGTTAACGTGGTTAACACAGTTCTCTAGGCAGACAAGGGCAATCGGACATGCCCCAGCATGTAGTCAAACCCAAAGGGGGAATTCAACAGAGACAATGGCTAGCTGAACGGCGATTCATGCCATCGCAATGGACAATGCGGCCAGTAATGGGGCCATCAACACCTGTTAATGGTGCGCTTAATGACAGTTACAGAGATAGTCAGAGATGATCGACTGGTAATGGACCTTTTGTTTCCAACAACGGGGCCTCCAGCTCATGCTGGAGGTGTGGAGGCAAACATCCAGCCAGAGCTTGCAGGTATCAGCAATATACCTGCAACGTCAGCGGTCACTTGGCGCGTATGTGCAGGAAGTCTGCAGCCAGGTTGATGTACGAGGAGGACGGGCCCGATGTAAGCCCTATGAGGCCAAATGAATGCTGGGGGAAATCGCTGGAAGCTGAAGTTCAGCGAGTTCATGTGGAGCACATATACAGTTTATATACCAGGACGCCACCGATAATGGTGAACGTGTTCCTCAATGGCATCCCAGTATTAATGGAGCTAGACACGGGGGCCAGCCAGTCGCTGATGAGTATCAAACAGTTCAAAAGGTTGTGGGTGTCCAAGGCCAGGAGACTAAAATTATTGCCGATTGATGCACAGCTACGGACATATACAAAGGAGATCATTCCGGTGCTAGACAGCGCCACGGTAGTCGTGACCCACAAAGATTCGGAGAACAGGTTGCCATTCTGTATTGTCCCGGGGGACGGTCCCGCACTACTGGGGAGGAGTTGGCTTGCTGTCATGAACTGGAAATGGGGCGATGTCAATGCAATTGCTTCTGTGGAGCGAGTATCATGCTCACAAATTTGACTCATTATTTCAACCCGGCGTCGGCACTTTCATGGGGGCCAAGGTAGTGATTCACATAAACCCGGACGCCAGGCCAGTACACCACAAGGCCAGAGCGGTGCCGTACGTGATGCGGGAAAAGATAGAATGCGAATTGGACCGCCTGCTGAGGGAAGGCATCATCTCGCCAGTCGAATTCAGTGACTGGGCGAGTCCGATCTTGCCGGTGCTCAAGGCGGATGGATTGGTCAGGATATGTGGTAATTACAAGGCCACCATCAATCGGGTGCCACTCCAAGACCAGTACCCGCTACCGAGAGCGGAGGACATCTTTGCGATGCTATCCGGTGGGAAACTTTTTTCAAAATTGGACCTGACCTCAGCTTACATGACCCAGGAGCTGGCGAGTGAGTCGAAGAAGCTGACCACCATCACGACACACAAGGGGTTGTTTGAGTACAACAGATGTCCGTTCACGATTCGCTCGGCCGCCGCGATCTTCCAACGAAATATGGAAAGCCTCCTCAAGCCGATTCCAAGGACGGTGGTTTTTCAAGACGACATCCTCATCACGGGTCGCGATACTAAAGAACACCACCACAACCTGGAGGAGGTGCTACGCAGACTGAACCAGGTAGGGCTACGACTGAAAAAGGCGAAGTGCGTCTTCTTAGCTCCAGAGGTAGAATTCCTGGGGAGGAGGGTAGCAGCAGACGGGATCAGACCTACTGCTTCCAAAACGGAAGCGATCCAGAGAGCACCCAGACCCTGTAACACGACGGAGCTGCGTTCATTCCTGGGGTTCCTGAACTATTTTGGTAACTTTCTTCCCAAATTGAGCACGCTGCTAGAGCCGCTACACGTGCTCCTACGCAAAGGTTGTGATTGGGTCTGGGGGGACAGCCAGGAAAGGGCTTTTGATAGAGCACGCAATTTGTTATGCTCCAACAAACTGTTAACGTTGTATGACCTGTGTAAGAAACTTGTTTTAACGTGCGATGCGTGGTCCTATGGTGTCGGGTGTGTGTTGCAGCATGTGAATGCCAATGGTCAGTTGCAGCTGGTAGCTTATGCCTCTAGAAGTCTGTCCCAGGTTGAAAGGGGCTACGGGATGGTAGAAAAGGAAGCGCTTGCATGTGTATATGCAGTAAAAAAAAATGCACCAGTACCTGTTTGGCAGAAAATTTGAGCTGGAGACAGATCACAGACCCCTAACGTCCCTTTTGGCCGACAACAGGGCCATAAATGCGAATGCATCGGCCCGCATACAGAGGTGGGCACTCACATTAGCTGCCTATGACTACACAATTCGGCACAGACCGGGCACTGAAAACTGCGCCGATGCACTCAGCAGGCTCCCACTAGCCACCACTGAGGGGGCAACTGAGCATGATGCTGAGACATGATGTTGAAGCTTTCGAAAGCGAAGGCTCACCTGTGACAGCCAGTCAGATTAAAGTCTGGACAAATAGAGACCCGCTACTGTCTTTAGTTAAGAAATGTGTCCTGAATGGGGACTGGGCAGCCACGTACGGGGCATGCCCTGAGGAATTTAAGCCGTTTCATAGGCGCAAGGATGAACTCTCGATTTAGGCTGATTGCCTACTGTGGGGAAACCGAGTAGTCATGCCCCAGATGGGCAGAGAGGTGTTTATCAGACAACTTCACAATGAGCACCCGGGCATTGTCATGATGATGGCAATTGCCAGGTCACACGTTTGGTGGCCAGGGATAGATGCAGATCTGGAACTTTGTGTTTGTAAGTGCAACACGTGTGCTCAGCTGGGCAACGCACCCAGGGAAGCCCCCCTTAGCCCCTGGTCCTGCCCCGCCAAGCCATGGTCACGCATCCATGTGGACTACGCAGGTCCTTTCATGGGAAAAATGTTTTTAGTTGTAGTAGACGCCTACTCCAAATGGATCGAGTGTGACATTTTAAATTCAAGCATATCCTCTACCACAGTAGAAAGTCTACGGGCAATGTTCGTCGCCCACGGTCTACCGGATGTCTTGATCAACGACAATGGCCCGTGCTTCACAAGCACTGAATTCCAGGACTTCATGGCAGGCAATGGAATCAACCATGTCAGAACGGCACCGTTCAAGCCGGCCTCAAAGGGTCAGGCAGAACGAGCAGTGCAGATAATCAAACAGGGGATGCTCAGAATCCAAGGGGGTTCCCTACAAAGCCGCTTATCATGCCTCCTGTTGGCCAATAGATCCCGACCACACTCGCTCACAGGGGTTCCACCCGCAGAGCTGCTAATGAAAAGGACGCTCAAAACCAGGTTATCCCTTATACACCCTACTATGAAAGAAATTGTTGAGAGCAGGCATCAGTCACAATGTAACTACCATGACAGGAATGCGAGGGCGCGATGTATTGATGTCAATTACCCTGTTTTTGTCCTTAATTACGCTGCAGGGCCCAAATGGCTCGCAGGCACTGTGGTTGCCAAAGAGGGAAATAGGATTCTGGTAGTTAAACTTACCAATGGACAAATCTGCCGCAAACATGTGGATCAAACAAAAAGGAGGTTCAGCAACCCCATAGAAGAAGCAGAGGAAGAACACGGCGTAGAGTTTACTCCACCACAGGTGACCGAACACTGGAACCAAAGGGAGGAGAGCCCAGTCACTGTGGGCAGTCCGGACAGGCCTGAGGCACCGCAAACAGCAGACACTCAGGCCAGCGCCCAACAACCGGAGCCCCAACTCAGGCGCTCTACAAGGGAGCGTAAACCACCAGAGAGACTCAACCTGTGATCCCAATAAGACTTTGGGGGGGAGGTGATGTCATGTATTCAACTATCATTGTAACCCATGTATAAACTGACCTAAGTTGTACACCGTGAGAACATTGACCAC